>NC_080174.1:40011612-40311612 GCF_950295315.1 Erinaceus europaeus
CAACAATGACATCAGTAACAACAACCCCAACAACAATAAAACAACAAGGGCAATGAAAGGGAATAAGTAAATATTTTTTTAAAAAAAGAAATGTGTTGTGACATAACATAGCGCTGCTATAGGAACGTGATTGGCTGGAGCTATTGTCAGTCTGACAGACTGGAGTAAATGTGACTGAAGTCCCAAGTGACCGAAGTCTGGCCTTCTTTGCCCAATGGCCGCGGGCATGGGATTCGGATTCCAACAAGGAGATGGCAAGAGAATGGCTTTTCCTGGGACTTGAACACACGTGCTAGTTACCTTTCTCATCTAGCCGAATCTTACCCCCAATTCCCCCTGCGCTTTCTGTGGGACACAGTGAGACCAATTGAGGCTTCCCAGGACCCACCTCCCATTTTTATTGCTCTTGTTATTATTGCTGTTGTTGTTGGATAGGACAGAAACTGAGAGAGTAGGGGAAGGCAGACACCTGCAGACTTGTTTTACTGCTTGTGAAGCAACCCCGCTGCAGGTAGGGAGCCAGGGCTCGAACTGGGATCCTTGTGCTGGTTCTTGGGGTTCACACCATGTGCAATTAACCTGCTGCACTACCACACGGCCCCCCCATAATTTCCTATATAGTGGTGCCTAATATATTAAAGTTCCATGCTGCTGTACTGCCATTATATAGCTTTGTTTGTTTAAAGTCTCTTCTCTTACACACCACCACAGCCAAAGTCTTCTTTATTATATACAACAGAAATGTAAGAATTCATTTTTATGAATACTCAGTGCACTTGATACATTCCACATCAGCTTTGTAAGGGTGCAAGTTACATCTGTGGTTCGTTTATGTAAGGATTTCATTAACCAATAAAAGTCCATACTATCCCTCTCCTCCTCCAGTTGGACACAGTAACTTTTCTACAATTATTTCACGAGGGAACCCTATGAAGTTCCCACAAGGGGGCAGTCAGCCACTGAGCTGCTCTTTCATTGTTGGCCCTTACTTCCCAATCTCTAATTTGCTATCAGATCCTGTCCTTGTGCAGGTGGACCTCTGAGCAACAACAGGAGACCGCAAGATCAGTCCTTCTTTAAGGGTTACTAGTTCATTTGTAAAGATGATAAATGCCAAAATGGGATGTTGTAAATTGCGATATGTTTCTAGTGTTTTAAATTTTGTCTTTCATCCATGTGCCACCTAGGGTGGGTGTATTTCTGAAAACATTGGATATTTTTTGTATTTCATTTCCAACTGAAGAAACACACACCGTCCCCCTCTGACACTCGTTACACACATAGACGAACTTCAGCCTGATGAGCTGTCAGTCTCCCAGTTTTTTTTTCTCCCAGTTTCTTGTGACCTCTCCAGCCTGTAAAGCCTCTAACAGCCTATAGGTACCCTACTCTCCCTAAAATAAACAAAAAAAAACTTACGACCTCTGGAGGCCAGGCGGTAGCATAGCAGGTTAAGTGCACATGGAGCGAAGTGCAAGGACTGACTTAATCACGGTTTGAACCCCTGGCTCCCCACCTGCAGGAGGGTCGCTACACAAGCAGTGAAACAGGTCTACAGGTGTCTTTCTCTCCGCCCCCCCGTCTTCCCCTTCTCTCTCAGTTTCTCTCTATCCTATCCAACAAGAATGACAGCAATAACAACAATAATAATTTAATAATGAACAAGGGCAAAAAGGGGGAGGGAATAGCCTCTAGGAGCAGTGGATTTGTAGTGCAGGCACTTCTTCTAGCGTTTGCCCTTCTTCCGTAGCCAGTCAACAGTGTCAGGTTGAGCCTGATGTAAAGTTTCGAGACCTCCTTTGAATCTGGAGAGGTGGCAGTCATTGACTATGTGGGTCATAGTCTGTCTGTAGCCGCAGGGGCAGTTCGGGTGGTCTCTGGCTCCCCAGCGATGGAACATAGCGGCGCACCGGCCATGGCCTGTTGGATAGCGATTGAGGAGGGCCCAATCATAACTGAGCCCCAGCAATAACTCTGGAGGCAAAAAAATAAAATTTTTTTAAAAACCACCTTACGACCTCACCCACCAAAAGGTTTTGGGGGTGGGCAAAGTTAATCTAAAGCTATGCTGTTTAGCCAATGTTGCTATTGTTTAATATGTACATGTATGTATTTATATAGAGAAACTGAGAGGCGAGGGGAGAGAGGAAGACAGGTACCTGTAGCACTGTTTCACTACTCATGAAGCTCTCCCCTACAGGTGAAGACAAGGGGCAGGGCTTAGATCCAGGGTTTTTTTATCTTTATTTTTTGGGACAGCCAGAAATTGAGAGGAAGGGGCTTGTGAAGCTTTCCCCCTGCAGGTGGGGGCTGGGGACTTGAACCTGGGTCCTTGCGCACTATAACATGTGCACTCATCCAGGTGCACCACCAGCCGGCCACAGACCCAGGTTTTTGTGCACTTCAGATCTAGAGCCTTCTATGAACAATCTGTACTCACAGCTCTTGAAGTCTTTGCATTATATATGCAGAGTCCTACCGTTCGTCATGGCCCTGACCAGGTTTTGACCGATACTAGGCAAGCAGTTAGCAGTCTACAAGCTAATCCTGCATACTTAGAATACACTTTGCCAGGTCATGGCGAATTATGTTTTCAAAGTGCATTGCCAGATTTTATTTAACAATATTTTAAAGTTTATTGTTTAAGGCTACTGCAATATTCAGGATCAAAGAACTAGAACTAAAGGTACTTGGCATAGAAATATATTCAACATATTTTCAGAAGTAACATCAAGTCCCAGTAACCAAATGATACAAAATGCTAACAGAAGTAGAAAATGGCACATCTATTTTTAAAAGGTAACATCAATCACCAGTAGTATTAAATGTTAAATTGTCGTTAAGCACAGAAATTGATTTGTGAAATTTTCTGAGTTTCAAATTTCTTTTTAAACATTTTTATTTTTATTAGAGGGGCTAGAGTAAGTACTTCTCATGGTGATGCTAGAGACTGAACCTGGGATCTCAGAGCCACAGGCATGAGAGTCCTTTGCAGAACCATTATGTTGTTTCCCCAGCCCCAGATTTCTATTAATTTGGATTATTTCAACTAGATATCTAGCATTTTAATCAGCATGTAAAACCTATAGCAATATTTATCTCTGGACATCTATTATTTTGGACAGTTAGCATTAAAATAACTGCTGTTACAATTGTATTGTGATCCTTATTTTTTAAGTTTTTATCTTTCAGATAAATACTGAAATATGTAATGAAATTACAGATTCAAAAAAAAGAAATCACAGATCCGGTATTTGCTTCAAAGAAACATGTACAGAAATGAAGATAAAACAAAACTAGCTATGAGTTGATTGCTAACTTGGGTGTATGAAATTAAAAGTATCATTCTATCTTCTGATTGTTTTAAATTTCCCATTATATAAAAATTACTATATATATATTATCTTGTTTTAAAGTGTTTAGAAGGAATTCTTTATTATTATTAGAAAGAGACAGAAAAGAACTTGAGAGGGGAGGGGAAGATAGTCAGTCACCTGAAACCTTGTTTCACCACTCATGAAGCTTTCCCCCTGCAGGTGGGAATGAGGGGCTTGAACCCAGGTCCTTGTACACTGTAGTGTGTGCACTTAAGCAGGTGCACCACCACCTGGCACCTTTAGAAGGAATTCTACTGCAAAGGATACCTGCTTCTTAAAAGCAGAGCTACACATGATTGTTATCCACATAGGAGTATGTTACTTCCTGAACTTGGTCACACAGTCACAGGAAGGGCATGTACCAACTCCCACCTCAGAGGCATTGTTTCAGTCTATAATTCCAAATGGTTTCTGAACCCAGCTCTAAATTTTGTCAGATTCGTAACAATACTAAAGCAATAATGACTGTATTTGTATATAATGGAAGTAATTTTAAGTCCAAAATGCTTCAAAGATTAAAGTCATACACATTTAAAATACATAGAAAAATATTAAAATTTATACAAAAGTTAAGTTTTTACTAATCAAGTACACTGTAAGAAATCTTTTATCCTACCACAGAAAGTAGAAATATACATTTAAGAAAAAACATTTATTCTAAATGCTGCGTGAAAAGGCATAGACTTAGTTCTGTTTCACTGGTTTGAATTCAATGAGAAGTTTAATATACTAGCAGAAATTTTCACTCCATTCTCAAATATCTAAAAACAGTACAGAAAGGTATTATACAGCTGTTCCTCTTTCTAAATTCTGTTTAATTTCAGCTGTGTATTTCCCATAGAATCTTTCAGCTTTCTTGTTGAATTTGGCATTCCTTTCATTAATGTAGTCAATATCTGCATCATCATTATAAGGTCGTCTCCGGCTATATTTGTCTCGTTTTTCAATTCTGGAAGAAAAATAAAACAATTAACAAAACTCAAATTTTCTTTATTTTTTTTTTTATACCTTCATAAAGCCCAACCAAATAGTTACCAAGAGAATCAACTGGATGAGAAGGTGAGGGTGTAGGCTGCAGAAGTACAAATCTGTTTTCACCAAGATCAATAAAGCTAAAGTTCCTTAAAATAAGAGAGTCACAAGGGGGCCAGGTGGTGGCGCACCTGGCTAAGCACACACATTACAGTGTGCAAGGACACAGGTTCAAGCCCCTGGTCCCCAACTGCAGGGGCAAAGTTTCACAAGTGGTAAAACGGCTGCAGATGTCTCTCTTGTCTCTACCTCCTCCTCTCTAAATTTCTCTGTCTCTATCCAATAATAAAATGAATAAAATTTTCGAAAAAATAAAACAAAAATAAAAAAGAGGGGGCCAGGCGGTGGCGCACCTGGCTAAGCGCACACATTACAGTGTGCAAGGACCCAGGTTTGAGCCCCTGGTCCCCACCTGCAAGAGAGAGCGAGCTTCACAAGTGGTGAAGCAGGTCTGCAGGTGTCCCTCTCCCTCTCCCTCTCTATCTCCCTCACTCCTCTTACATCTCTGGCTATCTCTGTCCAATAAATAAAGATAATAAAAAAATTTGTAAATAAATAAAAATAAATAAAAAAGAGAGTCACAGGTATAGTGGCCCGGGAGATGACAAAATGGATAAAATGGACTCTCAAGCATTGGGTCTCAAACTCCTCAGTTCAATCCTTGCCATTGCAATATATAGAGCATATGGACTATGAAATTCAGCAAATACAAACTCATCTTCAGGAAAATTCTACAAGAGGAATAGAACTATACACATAAATTAGTACATAAAAGAATTTAAGTACTAGTTAATAACTATTTTAATGATAACCACAGCTAACAGGAAGTAAATAGTATATGCTAGATAATTTCTTCTTCTTCCTTCTTTTCTCTGTCTGTCTCTTTCTTTCTTAAACCAGAGCACTATTCAAGCTCTGGTTTATGGTGGTGCAAGGGATTGAACCTGGAACTTCGGTACCTCAGGCATGAGTCTCTTTGCAAAACCATTATGCTGTCTCTCCGACTTACAAGATACTGTTCTTTTATTATTATTATTTTATTATTTATTTATTCCCTTTTGTTGCTCTTGTTGTTTTATTGTTGTTGTTACTGATGTCATCATTGTAGGACAGGACAGAGAGAAATGGAGAGAGGAGGGGGGACAGAGGGGGAGAGAAAGATAGACATCTGCAAACCTGCTTCACCACCTGTGAAGTGACTTCCCTGCAGGTGGGGTGCCAGGGGCTCGAACCCGGATCCTTACTCCAGTCCTTGCACTTTGCGCCATGTGCGCTTAACCCGCTGCACTACCACCCGACTCCCACAAGATACTATTCTTAATGCTCTGAGTTTAGTAGCCTCCTAAATACAAATTCTGCTCAAATATTCATCCCTATCAACATCAATAAGCATAACTAAAACTGAGGTACACAAAAAAAAAACTGAGGTACATATATTAAAACATTCTTCTTCAAATCAAATTACTGAGTATCAAAGTAAAAGAGCAATTTTTATACATTTCCAAGATTTAATCATAGCAGCTCAATTTCCTCAAGTTTGTATCTCCATTCCAAATTATATGGAATAGACTCAACCTGTGCTTGCCATCTGTCACTAAAACCACCACAGATAATAAGCCAGGGATTAACAAATGTAATTTCCGTGCATTCAATTCATCCTAAGCATAGTGTCCATTTTTCCATTGCGCATTTAAAATTTCAAGCTGTGGGGGCTGGGCGGTAGTGCAGCAGGTTAAGCGCACATGGCGCAAAGCGCGAGGGCCGGCGTAAGGATCCCAGTTCAAGCCCCCAGCTCCCCACCTGCAGGGGTTCACTTCGCAAGCAGTGAAGCAGGTCTGCAGGTGTCTATCTTTCTCTCCTCCTCTCTGTCTTCCCCTCCCCCTCTCCATTTCTCCCTGTCCTATCCAACAACAACAGCTATGACAACAATAACAATAATAACTACAACAAGGACAACAAAATGAGAAAAATGGCTTCCAGGAGCAGTGTATTCATAGTGCAGGCACCAAGCCCCAGCAATAACCCTGGAGGCAAAAAAAAAAAAAAAAAAAAAGACTCATGTGGCCCATACTTTAAAAAAAGAAATAAAATAAATAAACAAATAGAATTTCAAGCTGCTATGCTGAATACTTACTGTTTTTCCAGATCTATGACCATCCTATCAATTTCCTCTGTGGAAGGCACATGTGTTCCATGAAGAAGACTGTTAGATGTTGGGAAAAACTCTTCTCCACTGCAAAGGCAATAAAATTGACTTAGAGTAACACTACAAATGTGCTATATTTTCAATTTTTATATTTTTTGTTTTTAACTTATTATTATTGTTATTAACTCATTATTATTGTTGTTGTTGGAGAGAGAGGAGACTAGCACACTAAAGCTTCCTTCAGTGTGGTGGGGGGCCAGGCTCGAATCTGGCTGTACACAGGTCAGTAGCAGCATACAATCCACATGAGTTATTTCACTGACCCATATTTTCAACTTTTGAACTAAGCTATTACATATGATGAGAGACAAAATGCAAACATAAATTTGTGAGACTTATTTTTTTTTGCCACCAGGGTTACCATTAGGGCTCAGTGCCAGCACTGCTCTCAGAAGCCATTTTTTCCTTTCTTCTTTTTCCCTTCTAATTTTTATTAGATAGGACAGAGAGAAACTGAAAGAAGAGGGGGAGGTAGACCCTTTCAGACCTGTTTCACCACTCATGAAGTGTCTCCCCCTTGCAGGTGGGGAGTGGGGAGCTCAAACCCAGGTCCTTGTGCTTGGTAATATGTGGAATGAACATGTGACACAGCAGGTACACTATCTAGGTGAACTACCTTGACAGTCCAACACCATGAGATATAACCACACCTTATGTGCTAACGTATCCTCAGTGGCTATTTCCATATCTCACAGCAGAGTTTAGTGACAGAGACCATATGACCCACAAAGTCTAAAATACAGTGACTATAATTATCTATGTACTGAATACACAACCACCAGTACTAGAATACCTAATTAGAAAGACAACCAGGGGTGGGGTCAGGTGATGGCACACATTTGAGTGCACCTCTTAAAATGTGCAAGGACCCAGGTTTGAGCCCCCAGTCCCACCTGTAGGGGGTAGCTTCACGAGTGGTGAAGCAAGGCTGCAGGTGTCTCTCTTCTTATCATCCACTTCCTTCTCAATTTCTGGCTATCTCTATCCAATAAAGATAATTAAAAAAATGTTTTAAAATATGAAAGAAAAGAAAGACAACATATACAAACACATCAGGATGAAAATAGACTTTCATCAATCCTGTTAACTTACTGTTTTTCTCTTAATCTTTCATATGTTTCCATGTCGGGTTTGATCTGTTTGGTCAACCGATGATACTGACGTAACTGGGCAGCAGCATAGTCTAAAAAAAAAAAGAAAGAAAATCAGAAGTGATATATTTTCTCGGCTGATCACTACTACTCAGAAGAAAAATAAATATTATTAGCAATATAGGCACTAACCACTAACTTAAGCATAGCTTCCATCCTGAAGATGCTGACAATAAGCCCTAACTAACTTTACCAAACAGAAAACAAAAATGCAGCTGACTGAACAATAGCATTTTTGGGTTTTTTTCTTTTTTAATTTCTGCCCTCATACATGTATTTCCTTGGGTTTAAGCCTTGCCCAACCCCTACCATGCTGAGGGAACCTGTGGTATATTTCTGTCTGCCTTGCTATCTTAAAAAGCTGGCCTACAGTTCTGAAATCCCAGTGATACATATAGTCTTCTTTAATTTTAAAAAGAAAATATTTGAAACAAACCAAAAAAGAAGAAGAAATTTTAAAAAGGGCTGGGGTAGATAGCATAATGATTTATGCAAAGAGACTTTCATCCCTGAGACTCTACAGTCCCAGGTTAAATTCCCCGTACCACATCAGCCAGAGTTGAACAGTGCTCTGGTTTAACAAATAAAATAATAATAGGGAGTCAGGCGGTAGTGCAGAGGGTTAAGCTCATGTGGTGTGAAGCACAAGGACTGGCTTAAGGATCTCGGTTCGAGCCCTTGGCTGCCCACCTGTAGGGGAGTCACTTCACAAGTGGTAAAGCAGGTCTGCAGGTGGCTATCTTTCTCTTTCCCTGTCTTCCCCTCCTCTCTCCATTTTTCTCTGTCCTATTTAGCAACGACGACATCAATAATAACTACAACAAGGGCAACAAAAGGGAAAATTTTTTTTTAATTTTTTAAAAAAAAGAAACTGTGATTTCATAGCCTCAAGTGAAAATATATTTAAAATAATAATAATAAATTCTGGGCAACAAAAGGGAATAAATAAATAAACATTAAAAATAAAAAAAAAATTCCTGGGGCCAGTTGATGACACACCTGATTGAGCACACACGCTACAATACACGTGGACCCAAGTTCAAGCCCCAGTCCCTACCTGTGGGAAAGCTACTTCAAAAGTGATGAAACAGTGCTACAAGTGTCTCTTTCTCCCTCTTAATCCCCACTTCCCTCTCAATTTCTGTCTCCATCCAATAAATACATAAATAATATTTTAAAAGAAAGAAAAGGGCTAGGGAGACAGCATAGTGGTTATGCAAAAGGCTTTCATGGCCAAGGCTCTGAGATTCCAGTTTCAGTTTCTAGCACCACAAGCTAGAGCTGAGCAGAACTCTGATCTTTCTTTCTGTATCTCATATTTCTATGTTTCTCTCATTACAATTAATATTTTATTTAAAAATAATAAAGAAAATACTCCATAAAGAAGAGTACAGGAGCACCGAAACACTGAAGACAATGCTTATCAAATAGGCCTATTAGAGAAAGAAGTGGTTTATCTTACCTGAAAATCCCAGGTCAGGGTTTTTCCTCTTCTTTTTCCTTTCCCACCTTTCAGCATCTTCGGCACTGATTTCCAGCAACTTCACTCTCTCATAGTCTTCCCCTCTTGCAGCACATTCCTAAAAAAGGGTCAGGGAGATGGCTCAGCAACATACAGCACAAGACTTGAATGCCTGAGGGCCCATGCTTAATCAGTAGCATCACCATAAGTCAGACTGAGCAGTGCCCTGGTCTCTCTCATAAAAATAATTATTTTGAAGATGATGATGAAAAGATCTGGTATGTACTGCTATGATACAGGCAATTATTTCACCTTTTTTCTTTATTTTAAATCAAGATTCAACAGTGTTATCAAACAATACTTTAAAAATAAGAATACTTGAAGGAAACTGTCAATCTGCTATAGTAATCCTAAAATGTAATCACAATTAGAAAATAATACTACTCAGGGGTCGGGCGGTAGCACACCTGCAGGATGGTCACTTCACAAGCGGTGAAGCAGGTCTGCAGGTGTCTTTTTTTCCCTCCCCTTCTTGGTCTTCCCCTCCTCTCTCCATTTCTCTCTGTCCTATCGAATAACAATGACAGCAACAACAACAACAATAATGATAAACAAGGGCAACAAAAGGGAAAAACAGCCTCCAGAAGCAATGGATTATAATTCAGACACCGAGCCCCAGCAATAACTGTGGAGGCAAAAAAAGAAAATACTACTACTCAATACTCACCAGGTATAAGGTCCTCTTTTAAATGTTTTACAGGCACTGACTCATTTAACTCATAATTCACTCAAATTAATCATAATAATCCCTATTTTACAGAAAAGAAAACAAAAGCAAGCTAGTAAAAAGCTGAGCCCAGCTTTGAACTTTGACAGTCTGGCTCAAGTGTACAAAATAAACATGCTCGACTGTCTCAATAACAGAATGACTGAATAAACAACTTATAAAGATAGCACAATAGCTTCTAACCTTTTTCTTTTCTTCTTCCTGCAGCTCCCATTCCAAACGAGCTTTTTTGGCTTCCCAATTTGCAGGTAACTTAAGTCTTTTATCTTCTTCCACAACTTCTTGGTGATTTAATTTACGAGCTTCATTCTGATACCAAAGCACAAAGAGTTTGTCAGCTGAAACATGAAATTAAATCCAAAGAGATCCCCCTCCTTTGAAGTTGGTCAGGTAAGACATACAAATAAGGCGACCCTGTTTTATATAGATAGAAAAGAATTTTTTTTTAATTCCTTTTTCTTTTTTTATCAGAGCACTGCTCAACACTGGCATATATTGGTGCTGGGAATTGAACCTGGGGTCTCAGAGCTTCAGGCATGAAATCCATTTGAGAACCATTATGCTATCTCCCCAGACCCTTTTAGTTTTAGTGCCTGTATGATGACACCACTACTCTCAGCAGCCATTTTTCCTTTTTTTTTTTTAACTTCTTTTATTTGATAGGGCAGAGAGAAACTGAGAGCGGAGGTGGGAGATAGAAAAGGAAAGAGAGGAGGTTGGGCAGTAGCGCACTGGGTTAAGTGCACACAGTAGGTAGTGCAAGGACCTGCTCAAGGATCCCTGTTTGAACCCTCTTCCTTTTTTTTAAAAAAAATTTTTTATATTTATTTATTTTCCCTTTTGTTGCCCTTGTTTTTTTTTGTTGTTGTTGTTGCTGTGGTTATTATTGTCGTTATTGATGTCGTTGTTGTTGGATAGGTCAGAGAGAAATGGAGAGAAGAGGGGAAGACAGAGGGGGAGAGAAAGACACCTGCAGACCTGCTTCACCACCTGTGAAGCAACTTCCCTACAGGTGGGGAGCAGGGGGCTTGAACAGGGATCCTTCCAACGTTCCTTGCACTTTGTTCCTTTGCGCTTTGTGTGCTTAACCCACTGTGCTATGGCCGGATTCCCATTGAACTCAACTCTCTTCGTTACCTATCAATTTCTCTGCCTCTATCCAATAAATAAATAAAACTTAATAAATAAAAATAA
Source organism: Erinaceus europaeus (assembly GCF_950295315.1). NCBI lineage: Eukaryota > Metazoa > Chordata > Mammalia > Eulipotyphla > Erinaceidae > Erinaceus > Erinaceus europaeus. Next base: position 40,022,822 of record NC_080174.1, read on the forward strand.
ATATTTAAAATTTATCTACTTGAAAAGGCTAACATTTAACTTGATATTATTGTAGCAAAATAAAAAAAAATTCATGTGATGCATCCTGTAAAAAAAATGTGTGTTGGGGGTCGGGCAGTAGTGCAGCAGGTTAGGCGCACACAACGCAAAGTGCAAGGACCAGCGTAAGGATCCAGGTTCCAACTCCCCGGCTCCCCACCTGCTGGGGAGTTGCTTCACAGGCGGTGAAGCAGGTCTGCAGGTGTCTTTCTCTCCCTCTATCTATCTCCCCTCCTCTATTTCTTTCTGTCCTATACAACAACAACAACGGCAAAAATAACAATAATGACAACAACAAGGGCAACAAAATGGGAAAAACAAAAAAATAGCCTCCAGGAGCAGTAGATTCATAGTGCAGGCACCGAACCACAGCTATAACTCTGGAGGGAAAAAAAAATGTGTTTATTCATTAGGTCAGCTTTTTCTGGGCAAAAATATACATATACACATAGCAACTGCTTGCTAGATCTAACTCTAACATAAACTAACTTCTTTTGTTTTAATTTCTTTAACTTGGATACCTCTCTCTTCCTCCAACTCTTTTATCTGTCTAATAACGTCTTACTATTCTAATAGTTTATGTGACACCTCTTACATAAAGCACTTCCTGGAATACCTCCTGAAGCCCACCCAAATAACATTAATCTCTTCTCGACATTCCCAGGACAATTTGTACTAACTCTAGGCTAAAGTCTAACTCCATTTACCTTCTAGACAAAGTCATAGACTCTACCTTAGAGTAGGGACCGTATCTTATTCATCTGGTTCACTGCCCTCATCTAACGAACCGCTGACAATTGTTTTATTGTTATTTTTAATGAAGCGACAAGCAGTTCTCTCAGTGGACGGGTTTCTTTCAGTCTCTAACTCTATGTACTTCCCTAGGTAAAATAAGAAGTTTGTTAGAATCATAGCAAAGTCGCTTCCTCATCCAACGCAAACGCCCACGCTCCATACCTGATAACAGGTCTCCTCTGATCCTGGGATTACTCACCCGCTTCAGGTGCAGCTCCCGGAATTTACGTAGTCTCTGTTCGCGCTTCTGGGCGGCCAAATCCTCTGATGCCGCAAGTGGCTGCTCCTCCTCCGCAGTGTTCGCCCGCACCTGCGACAAAAAGGGCCGGCGGGCATGAGACAAGGCTGGCTGATACCCGGGAGTCTAGGCCAATCGTCCTCGACGGTCTGGACAGGCCGTCCCCTGTGTCAGCGCTTCCCAAGCAATGCACTCAGGCATCGCCACCACCCTGTCTCTTCTCAGTGTCCTGACCCACAAAACAAAGCAAAGAGAAAAAGAAAGGGAAGACAATTTCTGAGTAAAGCCAAGAGCACTTACCAGCTCAGCTACAGTCTCAGCCGCCATCACAAGCTTTCTTTTACTTCCGGCAACAGAGCACTTCCGTCGACCTTTGCCACGCCCTGCAGGCTTATTAATAGCGCCATAAGCCCCACCCCTTCCGGGCATACCCTGGAACCAGTAGTATCTGGAACCTATCGCTGTTCCTCTATTAACCATGGGGGGTTTTCGATTGGGTACGACATTGCGCAGCCGCAGAGAGTCACAGAGGCGGGGTCAGGAAGGATGAGGCTAGGGAGTAGACGTGGCTTCCTCGCTTATGCAAGAGGCTCACTGAAGTTCTTTACTAAATTTAGCATGGTAAAGTGTGTCACAACCATGCCCCAACACAGTTGTTTTTTTTTTTAATATTTACTTATTAATGTGCAAGATAGGTAGAGTGAACCAGAGCATTCACCACTCTGCCACATGTGATGCAGAGGTTGAACTCTGGACCTTATGCTTGAGATCCAAGGCTTTATCCACTGGCTCACCTCCTGTGTCCCAAAGTATAGGTTTTTATATTATATTCCCAATTCCTGAAAGCAAAGCCTCCAAATAATTCTATATGAACTTGTTTACTGGATAGAAGCTGAGAGGGAGAGAGCTGCCCCGCTGTTTTCAGGGCTTGTGAAGCTTTCCTCCTGCAGCAGCTAGGGATAAGGGGCTTGAACCCAGATTTTTATGCATTTTAACAGGTGCACTCAACCATCTGGCCCTTTTTTATTATTACCAGGGTTATTTATGGCTGGGGCTCCGTGCCTACACGATGAACCTACCACTTCCACCAGTGATCTTTTCCTCTCCCTCCCTCCATCTTCTCTTTTATTACTTTGGTCTATGTTGCATAGCAGCTCTACCCAATACAATGTTCTGCACTTATTAGATCTAAGACCACCCCATGGCCCTACCCCTTACCCTGCCAGTACAAGTTTTACTTTGTTTCCTGTTTTTAAGTTCTGCCCATAATTGAGCATCATCCCATATTCATCTCTCTGCTTTATCTCAACATGATGCCTTCAAGCTTCATCCAAGATGAGGTGGAGGTGGCTTCATCACAGTATTCTATCATGTATATAAATCACATCTTTTTAAGCTACTGATCTGTTGGAACACCTAAGTTGCTCCCAAGTTTGAGCTATTACAAACTGTGCTCTATGACCCTGCAATTCCCCTCCTGGGGATATATCCTAAGGAACCCAACACATCCATCCAAAAAGATCTGTACACATAAGTTCTTGGCAGCACAATTTGTAATAGCCAAAACCTGGAAGCAACCCAGGTGTCCAACAACAGACGAGTGGCTGAGCAAGTTGTGGTATATGTACACAATGGAATACTACTCAACTGTAAAAAATGGTGACTTCACCGTTTTCAGCAGATCTTGGATGGACCTTGAAAAAATCATGTTGAGTGAAATAAGTCAGAAACTGAAGGATGAATATGGGATGATCTCACTCTCAGCCCGAAGTTGAAAAACAAGATTAGAAAACACAAGTCGAACCTGAAATGGAATTGGAGTATTACACCAAAGTAAAAGACTCTGGGGTGGGTGCGTGGATGGGGAGAATACAGGTCCATGAAAGATGAATGACAGTGGGGGTTGTATTGTTAAATGGGAATCTGGGGAATGTTGTGCATGTACAAACTATTGTATTTACTGTTGAATGTAAAATATTAATTCCCCAATAAAGAAATAAATTAAAAAAAATAAAAATAAAATAAAAAAAAAACTGTGCTCTGAGCATAGGCATACACAGATCTTTTAGGACGGATGTTTATTTCCTTAGGATATATCCCCAGAAGAGGAATTCTGGTCTTCCAAGAATTCTCCAGCCTGCTCTTCACAGGAGTTGGACCAATCTACATTCCAGTGTAAAAGGGTTCCTTTATCCCATAACCTTTCCATTTGCTATTACTCTTTTCTGATGTGTGACATACAGGTGTGAAGCGGTATCTCATTGTTGTCTATTTGCATTTCTCTGATACTCAACAGGCTTTAAGCATTTTTTTTTTATGTCTGACGGATGGCCCTTTAAATCTCTTTGGTGAATATTCTGTACCTATCCTCTCACCACTTTGGGGTGGTGGTTTTGTTTTCCAGGTTATTTAGTTATGGAAATGAGATTACCAGGCAGTTGTTCTCACATAGGTACAATTTCTTATCTCCCCATAGTCAGTGTCCACACACTACTCCCACCACCTTAATTCCTTCAAAATGGTGGGGTTTTTTTTCCTGATATCTTCGCATGTTTTATTAACCTTTTGTCTGATGTATGGCATAAAAAGATCTCCCATTCTGTACAGAGTCTACCTGAGTGGTGGTTTCTTTTGCTATGTAGCTTTTTTTTTCTTTTGAATTTTTTTTAATTATAAGACAGAGACAGCCAGAAATTGAGAGAAAAGGGAGTGATGAGAGGGGAGAGACAGACACACCTGTAGCACTGCTTCATCACTCGTGAAGCTTTCCTCAGGCAGGTGGGGAGCAGGGGTTCAAACCCAGGTCCTTGTGCACTGTAATATGTGCACCCAATCAAGTGTGCCACCATCCGGCCCTGCTATGCAGCTTTTCAATATGATGTTGTCCCATTGGTTTATTTTTTGTTTTGTTTTCCTTTTGAAGTCATTGCAACAAATTTTTTTGTCATCAGGGTTTCACTGATCTACAGGACTTTCAGATACAAAGGGGAGAGACAGCTATCATAACATGACAGTAGGGGAGATAGAATAATGGATACACAATATTTTCATGACTGATGCTCTGAGGTCCCAGATTCAATCCCCTGCCAGAACTGTGCAGTGCTCTGGCAGGAGAAAAAAAAAAAAACAGAACCAAAGTTTCCCCTAGTGCTTGGGGAATAAGGGGGTCAATTGCTGGATAGCACAGCTATAGTCAATAGCAGTATTACACCCCCTTTTGACACCACTTTTTTTTTTTTTACTAGTAATAAGATTGACAAGATTGTGGCATAAGAGGAGTACAATTCCCACCACCAGAGATCATAACTCCTCCCCCCCTCCACTGAAAGTTTCTCTATTCTTTATCCCTCTGGGAATGTGGACCAAAGATCTTAATGGGGAACAGATGGTGGAAAGTCTGGCTTCTATTATTGCTTCTCTGTTCATCGTTTTTAGGTCTGAAGAATTTAGAACCAGAGCCAGGTGATGGCACACCTGGATAGACACACACATTACAATGCACAAGCACAAGGGCCATTATAAGACCCCAGGTCCCCACCTGCAGCTGGAAAGCTTCATGAGTGGTGAAGTGGGGTTTCAGGTGTCTTTCCCCCTTCCTCTCAATTTCTGGCTGTCTCTATCAGATAAAGATTAAAAAAAATACTAAATTTAGAATTGTCTATACATTCTAGTCTCAAGCTATTCAATATTTTTGCCACTAACTCTGCAATCCTATTCTGTAACTTGGTATACTTTCTTCCTAAATATGAAGCCATTCAGGAGATGGCAACAGGACATGAGTAGAAAAAAATCATACTTAAAATTGATTCACCAAAATGCAATTACATATAGTCTACTGGGTTTTTTTTTATTTTTTGACACCTGCAGACCTGCTACACCGCTTGTGAAGTGTCCCCCTGCAGGTAGAAGCAGGGGCTCGAACCTGGATCCTTGCACTTTGTATTATGTGCACTTAACCCGGTACACTATCACCTGCCCCCCCCACTTCATCTTTTTTATATTTGTATTCCATACAGTATTTATCCCAACAGTAGAAAGGCCACTTAAGCTACTCATGTGAGACAAATTTGGGAGAGAGGAGAAAAGAGGGAATGAGACAGACACCTGCAGCCCTGCTTCATCGCCTATAAAGCTTTCCCTCCCACTTAACCAGGTGCGCCACAGCTTGGTGCCACTTCCATTCTTTGGCTAATTGTGAATAATGCAGCTATAAACAGGGGTGGGCATGTACCTCTTTGAGTTAATATTTCCTTTAGATACTTGTGTTGTAATTCCATTAAGGATTCTCCAGTCTTTCAAAGGAGCTATACAGTTTGCATTTCCACCAGCAGCATACAGTCCCTTTTTTCAATTATTCCCTTTTTCTTGTTGCTCATTTTATTGTTGTAGCTTTGTTATTGTTGTCATTGTTGGATAGGGCAGAGAAATGGAGACAGGAAGGGAAGACGGGAGAGAAAGATAAGACACCTGCAGACCTGCTTCACCGCCTGTGAAGCGACTCCTCTGCAGGTGGGGAGCCGGAGACTCAAACTGGGATCCTTGCGCCTATCCTTGCACTTTGTGCCAGGTGTGCTTAACTACCACCCAACTCCCAACAGTCCCTTTTATCCACCTCACCTGTCATTTGCTGTTTTACTTATATTGGCTATTCCCTTGCGCCTATCCTTGCACTTTGTGCCAGGTGTGCTTAACTACCACCCAACTCCCAACAGTCCCTTTTATCCACCTCACCTGTCATTTGCTGTTTTACTTATATTGGCTATTCTCATAGGTGTTAAGTGGAATTTCAGTGTAGTTTTGTTTCTCTAATCTCTAAATGGTGGAGCATTTCATGGCTGAAAGCCATGTGTATCTCTTTAGAAAATTTTATCCAGAGTCTAGGTGGTGATGCACCTAGTTAAGCACACACATTAGTGTACAGGGATGCAGGTTCAAGCCCCTAGTCCCCACCAGCAGGGGGAAAGTTTCACAAGTGAAACAGGGCTGCAAGTGTCTATATCTTTCCCTATCTCCTCCCCTCAATTTCTCTAATAGTTTTTTTTTAAAAAAAAATGTACCCAGTTCCTTGGCCCATTTTTAAAGTGGGCTTTCTTCCTATTTTCTGTCAATTAAGTGGTTGCCTGTTATCCTTGTTTAGTTTTCAATGAGTAGAAGCTATCAAGGTTGTAGTAGTCCCATTAATCTTTTCAAGTCATAATCTTTAAAATTATATGATGTAGGCTGTGAACAGGTTAGCCTTTTTATTAAAGGCACTAGTATACCATTGGTCACAGGGTTCAAAATCCAGCACCATCTTATGCTATTAATTGAACAGTGAGTGTTGTTCTGATCCTCTTTCCTGCCTCATTCTCACAGAAGAAAAAAAAACAGCAGTCCAGGAGGTGGCAGTGGGTAAAAGTGCTTATCTTATATGCATGAGGTGCCCAGCATCATATGCTAGAATGATGCTCTAGTTATCTCATATTAATCTTTAAAAAATTAATAAATCTCCATATAGAGTTCAATATGTATTGATTAGTTTACTTTTCCAGAGAAAAAGTGACAGAGGACCAGAGAAAGACACCAAAGCTCCTTTAAGTAGGATGGGGCCAAATTCAAACCTCAGTTGTGTATGAAAAAAAATCAAGCACATGATCAATCTAGCCTAAATGAATTATCTTGCAGACCTGCTGAGTAGTTCCTTTCCAGCTACAACTAGAGTCAAAACTTTTGAGTTGATGAAACTGGTATTTAAATGCCTCAAACACATCTTGTAGCTCTTCCTTCTACTTCAATCGCCATGGTTGAGTTTCTAACACTGAAGTTCATAAAATAACATTTCTAGAGCTGGTGAAATAGGTCTTAGATAGTAAGCTGCCTTGTTATATGTGCAACTCCCACTGAAGTTTCAATGCCTGTCTCTAGCAACCCCTCCCGCAAAGTGCCGTTATTCCATAAATTATAGGTCGAAATTTCTCAAGCTTTAATGAGCACCCACATCAACTGAGAATACTACTAAGAGGTCCAGGGTAGGGGCAATGACTTGATAATTACCATTTCTCACAAACCCCAGGGTGATCACTGAATCTCATACAGCTAGCCTTAGTTAAGTTTCCAGCAAGCAGTATGTCCTTATACTTCATTACATAAAAACCCGTTATGTAATTGTATACGTACGTCATAAAATGATACTAAATAAAAATTAAAAATTTTTTAATGAATATGTACAACACAAACTCAATTAGTACCTTACAAATTTCACTTCTGCAAATATACAAAACATTTACAAATATGTAAGACTCCCACCTGTATGTAATCTCTGGTCCATTTGTGCTATATCATATCTGTAAAATAAACCTAAATGTTAATTTTAGTAGTATTTACATATTTTGTGATGTTTCTAACCCCAGCAATTACAAAAAATGAGATACATAATAATGCTATAAAAAACATGGAATAAAGTGCATTTCAGGCAAGCTTAAATCCTCTTTAGACAGGTACCCACAGCCCATATGGACTTTTCTTCTCATCAATTTTTGGAGATCTTGAAGAGGTCTCATCAGCAGTAACTTTAGCTGATTTCTGAAGCATTGGTTTTGCTATAGAATTCTGCAAAAGAACAGATTATTTTGTCAAGTTTTCAAAAAATTATAGGCATATATAATTGCTTTTCACAATATAAATTCCAGGTCAAAACTTAAGATTGATCAGGGAAAATAAGATATATGATGGTTCTATCATGGTAGTGGGGCATTAAAATATAGATAGTTGAGACTTCCCTTAGCCCTTTTTAAAAATTTTATATTTTGTTTATTTTCCCTTTTGTTGCCCTTGTTGTAGTTATTATTGTTGTTACTGATGTCATCATTATTAGATAGGACAGAGAAATGGAGAGAGGAGAGGAAGACAGACACCTGCAGACCTGTTTCATCACCTGTGAAGCAACTCCCCAGCAGGTGGGCAGTAGCACAGCCAGTTAAGCACAAGGCACAAAGCACAAGGACGGGGTAAGAGGATCCCAGTCCCAGCTCCCCACCTGTGGGGGGAGGGGGGGTCCGCAAGGGCGTTTCACAAGCCATGAAGCAGGTCTGCAGATGTCTGTCTTTCTCATCTCTGTCACCCCTCCTCTCTTGATTTCTCTGTCCTACCCCACAACAACAGTAAATGACAACAACAATTAATAACAAGGGCAACAAAATAGGACAAATGGCCTCCAGGAGCAGTGGACTCATAGTGCAGGCACTGAGCACTAGCAATAATCCTGGAAGCAAAAAAGAGGAACAGCAGCTATAGGGGCTGGGTGGTGGTACATGCAATGCACAAGGACTTGGGTTCAAGCCTCCAACCCCTACCTGCAGGGGGAACGCTTCATTTAATGGTAAAGCAATGCTGCAAATATCTCTCTCCCTATCAATCGCTTCCCTCTATTTGTCTCTATGGAATAAAACATTTTTATATATATTTATTTTCCCTTTTGTTGCCTTTGTTGTTGTAGTTATTATTGATGTCATCGTCGTTGTTAGATAGGACCGAGAGAAATGGAGAGAGGAGGGGAAGACAGAGGGGGAAGAATAGACACCTGCAGACCTGCTTCACCGCCTGTGAAGTGACTCCCCTGCAGGTGGGGAGCCGTGGGCTCGAACTGGAATCCTTACGCCAGTCCTTGTGCTTAGCACCATGTGCGTTGTTTAACCCGCTGTGCTACCATCCAACTCCCAATAAATAGAACATTTTTAAGAAACAGTCATTAAAGTTAAGTAGACAGATATTCAATCAGTTACTTGTAAAAATGGCACCAAAAAATACAAGATTGGGTCTTTTCATAAAGTGGCTCAGTAGACTCAAATGATCACCCTGAAGACAAAAGCCTTCCACAATAAAGTTCAATTTGAGTGGTCAATGCGTACCTTAGAGCTAAAAGCTATGCTTTTTTGCTGGGAAGCCTTTTCACTGGAGTTTTTAGTACCATCTTCAGTTAGCTTTTCTGACAGCTAGACAGGTAAGAAAAAAAGCATTATTTCAGAAGCATGTACTTGGTTCAAAGTACAGTACAAAACCTTGTCCCAATTGTACATAAATTTAGTAGTCAAAGACAAATTAAGCTAGATCTCACACACCTAAATAGTATTCTCTTGAATATTCTATCATAAATAAACTAGACATTATTTACCCCCAAAGCAGTATCTTATCCCTCTGATAGAAATTCAACTGACTTCAAAACTAAGGTCATATTTTAGAAGTTTTTACAAATAGGCATTTACCACTAAATTTGGTACCTATAAACTTGTAAAAGCAACTCAATAGTTTTCTTTTTAAATTTTTTATTTTATTTATTTATTTATTTATTGGATAGACAGAGCCAGAAATTGAGAAGAGGGAAGTAGAGAGGGACAGAGACACCTGCAGTACTGCTTCACCACTCGTGAAGCTTTCCCCCCTACAAGTGGGGATCAGGGTCTTGAACCCATCCTTGAGCATTGTAACACATGCACCACCACCCGGCCCCCTCAATAGTTTTCTAATACTTAAATCCACGCATAGATATGAAAAACAAACTCACCTAAGTAACATATCCTTCCCGTGTTAATAGATTCTATTGATTTTTAATTATTTTAAGTTTTCAGTGCTGTAAGTTTTAGACTTTATATTTCATATAATTAAATGAAAAGCACAGTGAAAATTGGCTGTGCATAGCCTGCACAGTTCTGGTAATTATAATAAACTTATCTGCAAGTGTAACAGGCTTCCTCTTCTGTAATCTCTCAAAACATCTGGAATATATTGCATATATTATGAAAGGAGGAAACACCTACACCACTGATGCCTTGCCATTATAGGGTGTACTCTTATTTTAAAAATTGTCTTTGGCATCTTATGTAAATAATATCTATCTCAAATTCTAACATGCACATGGAACTAACCAAACAAGACACTAAATTTTCAATGTGTGAACATAAACTTCACATTAGTTAAACCTCTGATACTTTTGCCCATGTATCAATTACCAACAGATTTTCTTCACCAAAGTCTGGAGACCACATTCATGATTTCTATAAAACAGAAATAAAGCAGATAAAGTGGACTGTATGTTGAGTATAAAATTTGTGGGAACATAATGTTGCAAATTAAAGTTATAGATTATCTGTAAAGATTAATTAGAAAGATTTGCTAACTGCAAAAGAAAAAAAATGGACCACTGTATCAGATACATATGTGAGATTAGCATCTATTGTCAATTGAAAATAAAGTCCATTAATTTCCCATACTCATAAGGGAAACACTGGTTGTGTCAGACCTGACTTATTTTAACATATCCAGTTATGTTTTTCATAGTAGCTAAGGATAAATCCACTTTTTAAAAATTGGCTTATCACATCTTTATTGACTTGAAGCAGCTTTCTGAATATTTTGGATAAAGTATTTGAATATTTACCTCAAACTTTGCACCACTTGGTATAGGGGCTCCAAGGTTTGTTTTGGATACAGAAACACTTCGGAGACTAGCTGGCAAATCAAAGTTCGTTGTTCCTAAAGCTTTCGCAGCATTGGCTTTTGCTATTTCTAAGAGCTCCATTCGATCTAGAAAAGAAATATAAAACATTCATTAATTCTGTAGTACTTCCAAGAGTAATCAGAGCACACAAATCTTGAGTTTTATTTTGAAAATTGTAAGATGTTTAAACATTTTACTTTCATATATGTAATTTACTTGTAGAAAACTATTTTCTATCGTGGCTTTTGTTAGGAAAAATAAGCATGCCTAAATAATCACATTAGTTCCCACATCCATCCAAAAAGATCTGTGTACACGTATGTTCTTGGCAGCACAATTTGTAATGACCAAAACCTGGAAGCAACCCAGGTGTCCAACAAAAGATGAGTGGCTGAGCAAGTTGTGGTATATATACACAATGGAATACTACTCAGCTGTAAAAAGTGGTGAGTTCACCACTTTCAGCCGTTCTCTGTTCCAGACTCTTGGAAACAGAGTTGGCAGTCAGCTGAGGTAAAGAACAAACACCTCATCACAGACCCCTGGCAAGCGTCAACTCGGCTTTGACCTAGCACGTATAGCTACCGAACAGGCCATGGCCGGTGCGCCGCTATGTTCCATCGCTGGGGAGCCAGAGACGACCCGAACTGCCCCTGTGGCTACAGACTATGACCCACATAGTCAACGACTGCCACCTCTCCAGATTCAAAGGAGGTCTCGAAACTTTACATCAGGCTCAACCTGACGCTGTTGACTGGCTACAGCTACGGAAGAAGGGCAAACGCTAGAAGAAGAAGCCGATCTTGGATGGACCTTGAAAAATTCATGTTAAGTGAAGTAAGTCAGAAAGAGAAGGATGAATATGGGATGATCTCACTCTCAGACAGAAGTTGAAAAACAAGATCAGAAAAAAAAAAAAAAAAAGTAGAACCTGAAATGGAATTGGCATATTGCACCAAAGTAAAAGACTCTGGGGTGGGGGTGGGTGAGTGGGGGGAATACAGGTCCAAGAAGGATGACAGAGGACCTAATGGGGGTTATACTGTTATATGGAAAACTGGGGAATGTTATGCATGTACAAACTATTGTATTTACTGTTGAATGTAAAACATTAATTCCCCAATAAAGAAATTAAAAAAAAAAAAGGTAATCACATAAGTTGTTTTCCTTACCAAAAACCTGAATTCCATATTGTCTTGTCTAGTCTTCAAATATGTATTTTAAATAAAGTTTTTTACAATAAGCTTTTTTCTACTGCGTGACGGCCACAACTGATGAACAGTTCCTGATATTACTAAGTCTACTGCTAAAACTTCATAATTTTTTTTTTTTTACCTAACCTTTTTTCTGCTCCATGCTTCTATCCAGAATGTCTTAAGTTTGTTTTAAAATATGGGCAAATTGTTTTCACTAGAACAGCATTAACTAAAAGGCATGGTTCAACACTCCTCTCATTTGATTGCTAACTTTTAGGTTAAGTAATAAGCAAAGGAAGCCATCATCTAATACAGACTCCGCTTGGGGCAGCCAGTTACTAGGAAAGCTTCCTCCAACTTTACATTTGACTTTTAGGGTGGGAGTAGAAAGCATAATGATTATGCAGAGACTCATGCCTGAGGCTCCAAAGTCAGAGGTTCAATTCACAACACAAGCCAGAGCTGAGCAGGGCTCTGGTTAAAAAATAAATAAAATTTGACCTTTAATCCTAAGGAAAAAGAACAGTATCCATGTAAAACCTGCGATATAGCTTTAACTCACCCCCAAGAAATGATCCAAGATTTCAACCGTCACACGCTGTTGCCTCACAAGCAAAAAAGTGTAAAAGATTAAAGGTCTGCGGGATCCAGTCGGACCCCACCACCCCTAGAACACGAGCTTATCCCTCACTGAGAAGGTCTGCCGGGCGGCCCTGGAGATGGAGCCATGGATGTAACCCGGCCTCAAGCATCAGGTCCCCGGCTGCCATACCCGCCCCGCACCTCCCAGAGATGCTCTGGTTGTCTCTTCCATTAATAAATGAAACTACCAACGGGATCGCACAGGTTTTCTTGACAGTGAACTCGTCCACTCTGTGGCCCTCGTAACTGATGAAGAGTTTCACTGCTATACCACTAAGTCCACTACTCAAGCTTCATGAACTGCTTCTACCTCAATACTTGCACCGTCTAACGCGCGTGCCCAAGGCCCAGGTGCCGCAAATCCATAAATCCCCAGGCTCCCTTCGCGCCTCTTTGCACCGACGTCTCACCTTTCTCGGTTAAGCGGAAGGGGGTCCGGCTCCGTGACCTCGTCCTGGACCTTCCCCTCCAGTGTCGGGGCTCCTCGGGGTACACCGAACGACCGAAGCCGTAGTAGCGCCGCCCGCGTGTGGCGGCAGGCTGCCTGCGGCTCCACGAGCGCCCCCTGCTGCGGGACCTGCTGCGGGAGCCGCCCCGCCGAGCGCGCTGCCAGCGGCGGGAGGAGCTGTGGCGCCGGGGCCGGAAGCGGCGGCTGCGGGAGCGCGAGCGGCTGCGCGAGAAAGAGCGGGAGTAGCGCCGGTACCTCCGCTGGTGGTGCCTGCGGGACCGGGCCCGGGCCCGGGCCCTGCCCCCGCTCCGACTCCGCGACGACGACCGGCTCGAGACGCTCGAGCGGGACCGGAAGCTTCGTGAAAGGCTGCGGCTGCCGGACGCCGAGGAGCGGCGGCTAGACCGCCCCGAGCGGGGCGTCGAGGGGGTCTGCTTGGGCTGCGGGGAGCCCGGCCACATGTCGTTCACGTAGTTGGACATCTCGGCGGCGGAATTCGGCGTCCTCACCCCGGAGAGCGACCTCCGCTCCAAACTCGGCGCCTAAAAACAAAGGGGAGGGGCGTGAGGTGCCGGAAGCAGCCTGGCGCGAGCGAGGGAGGGCCGGCAAGGCGGTCTCCCCAATGCCCGCTGGGGCGCCACGAAAAGCCGCTCGCCTTCCCGCGGGCTTCAACACTCCCCGCCACCGCCTCGGAGGTACCTGCCGAGCGCCCCCGTCACCAGGAAACTTACCACCGACCGCTAAAACCTCACCCCAGGCAGAGAGGAAGACTCAACGAACGCCTCCCTTCAAAATGGTGAAAATGGCTCGTTGTACGTAGTGCCGACCTCAGCAAACAAGCAGCAGCTATCGCTTCCTCCGGCGCCCGGATGTGAACTGACGTAGAAGACCACAGTGCCTTCGACTAAATACGCTGCGGGCGTCCGTCCAGAGCATGCGCAAAGGCGTTGGCGCGGTAGGCGTGGCTCCCTCTACACAACCGCCTCCGTGTGTTCTCCCTCCCTCGCCTCGCCCCTCCCTCTCCTTGCCCCCCCTCTCCCTGTTCCTAGAGCTACAGAGTACGCATGCGTGGTTGGTGGGGCTGGTTGGAGCGTGGGCGGCCCCGCGAGACCTGGCGCCGGGCTCCGGGCTGCTAGCCTCTGGGAAGCTGCAGACTCTGGTGTGCCTCGGAGCCCTCCCCCTCACTTCCTGCGGGCGTGGGACCGCGCCCATCCGCGGAGTCGTAGCGTCTCCGTAAACGCAGTCTTAGCTTAACTTTTTGAATACTTTACTTTAAATCAAAAAGACACACAAAGGGTGGTCCGGGAGACGCGCAGTGCATAATAGCATTGGACTCTCAAGCTGAGGTCCTGCCTTCAGTGCTGGGCAGCACATGTATCTATCTTCTTCTAGCGTTTGCCCTTCTTCCGTAGCCAGTCAACAGTGTCAGGTTGAGCCTGATGTAAAGTTTCGAGACCTCCTTTGAATCTGGAGAGGTGGCAGTCGTTGACTATGTGGGTCATAGTCTGTCTGGAGCCGCAGGGGCAGTTTGGGTCGTCTCTGGCTCCCCAGGGATGGAACATAGCGGCGCACCGGCCATGGCCTGTTCGATAGCGATTGAGGAGGGCCCAATCATAATGTGCTAGGTCAAAGCCGGGTTGACGCTTGCAGGGGTCTGTGATGAGGTGTTTGTTCTTTACCTCAGCTGACTGCCAACTCTGTTTCCAAGAGTCTGGAACAGAGAAGTTCAGTGTAGGCATAGGGGACCAGATTGGGTGACGAGACGTCAAGCGTTGGACAGGTTGGGCGAAGATATCCACGTATATTGGCAGGTCCGGTCGAGCGTAGACAATGGGAAATGAACTTAGATGATGCCGCATCCCGACGAATATCTGGCGGGGCGATGTTGCTAAGAACTGGCAGCCATGGAACCGGGGTGGAACGGATGGTTCCAGAAATTATCCTCATGGAGGAATATAATTTGGAATCGACCAAGTGGACATGGGGGCTACGGAACCATACTGGGGCACAGTATTCTGCAGTGGAATAGCATAATGCCAGAGAGGATGATCGTAGTGTGGAAGCGCTCGCGCCCCATGAGGAGCTGGCCAGTCTTGCAATGATGTGATTCCTCGCGCCCACCTTTGCTGCAGTTTTTATGAGATGTTCGTGAAATGACAGAGTGCGATCGAGAGCAATGCCAAGATAGACTGGCTGGGCTTCATGCCGGATATCCATGCTTGGATATCGCCAAGCTGCACATTAAGCTCAAGCGAGGCCGAGGCATGGTGTAGATGGAAAACAGATGATACCGTTTTTGCAGTGCTAGGGATTAGTCGCCATTTTTTACAGTAATCAGATATCAGAGACATGTCTTTCGTGAGTGTTTCCTCGAGGATGTCGAACTTGGATGCCTGAGTCACACAGCAGATGTCATCGGCGTAGATGAACTTCCTTGAAGAAGTTTCTGGAAGGTCATTGATGTAAATATTAAATAGCGTAGGAGCCAGAACAGAGCCCTGGGGGAGGCCACTTGAGACAAGTCTCCATCTGCTAGACTTGTCACCCAGATGCACCCGGAATCTTCTGTTTTGGAGAAGAAATGATACAGTGTTGGCCACCCATGGAGGCAGGCATCTTGAGATCTTGGCTAGGAGACCACGGTGCCAGACCATGTCATAGGCTGCTGTGAGATCAACAAAGACAGCACCCGTCTTTAAATTCTTCTGGAATCCATTTTCAGTGTAAGTTGAGAGGGCCAGGACTTGTTTGCAGGTAGATCTTCCTGGGCGGAAACCAGCTTGGGCGGGTGATAGGAGTTTCTCTGTAAGAGGAGAAATTCGTGACAGAAGCAGCCTCTCAAGGAGTTTGTAACACACGGAGAGGAGAGAAATTGGTCTATAGCTGGCGGCCAGTGTTGGGTCTTTCTTTGGTTTCAAAACCGCTATTATCTTTGCAAGACGATTTGCTATTATTTTTGCACTGATGATTCTAATAAAGGTTGTCTAATAAAGGTTGTCATGGGGACAATAATAATACTTCAGTTGATGTGTATTTTTTGCAGGTATATCTCTTGACCAATTGTATACCTTTTTCTCTTCTAAAGATTATTGGGGGGTGACAACAATGCTGATACTGTTAGAAGAGATTAGGCGATATATCTTAGTTTCTTTTGTTAGTTAAGTAGATCGAGTGATTGAGGGATGTGAGGGAGAGGGTAGGAGAGGAGGGTGTCTAGCCTAAGGAATAAATATTTAATTAGAAAATTTATGGTGCCTTCTATAGGCCATTCTACTAGATTGCTGAGTTTATTATGTCTAAGTATAATCATAGAGGAATATTAGGCACTTTTACTTTGAGGTATATAGTTACCCCTGCCCCCTTTTTCTTTTAAGGATTTATTTTATTTTATTTTATTTTTGCCTCCAGGGTTATCACTGGGGCTCAGTGCCTGCACTACGCATCCACTGCTCCTGGAGGCTTTTTTCTTTTTTTCCTTTTTGTTGTCCTTGTTGTTTATCGTTGTTGTTGTTATTGCTGTTGTTGTTGTTGGATAGAACAAAGAGAAATGGAAAGAGGAGGGGAAGACAGAGAGGTGGAGAGAAAGGTAGACATTTGCAGACTTGCTTCACAGCTTGTGAAACGACTCCCCTGCAGGTGGGGAGTCGAGGGCTCCAACCAGGGTCCTTATGCTGGGCCTTGAGCTTTGCACCATGTGCGCTTAACCCACTACACTACCACCTGCCCCCCAATATTTATTTTATAAAGCAGATACAGGGAGAAATAGGGGGAAAGACACCTATAACATTGCTTTATAGCTCATGAAGCTTTGCCCGGAAGGTAGGGACCAGGAGGATCTTGCAAAGAGGTCCTTGTGCATGGTGACATGTAACTGAGTACATTACAACCTGGCCCCAGTGTTTTAGTTTTGTGTCTCTCGCTACCTCATTAATTAATTAATTAATTTTTAAGGGTTTTTTTTTTTTTAGTTTTTCTATTCTACTTTTTTAGCAGGAAACTGCACAGAGACTGCTTTGTTAAGATCATATGCTTCATGGACTTTTAATTTGAATTTAATATTTAAGTCTTAACTATTTTTCTTTTTGAAAACAGTTTGGTGCTTTTGAAGAATTAAGTTCTGTGAACTTGGCAGAGCTGTGATAAGTTATCTGTTTAGAACAAACAAGGGTGGAAGGCACACATCACTAGACTGCAAGACACACAGACATTGTGTGACAGTGTTTAAATGCCCTTCCAGAAAGCCAATTCTACTTGTCTGTGCATTGATTAAAAGTGTGTTCCAGAATTTTATCTATTTTTAATGCCTCTTGTACGTACTTAATATTGCTTAGCTATCTCCCAGGGCATATTTTTTCTTCATTTTTATTTTAGAGAAAAGAGAGAAGGCAGGAGAGAGTGATTAGAGGGAGAAAAAATAAAGAAAAACAAGAAGTCAGCTAAGAGCACTGAAGAGAGGGCTTGTACACACTACACTTCACCTTTTTATGGGGACTCCCTGGTGCTGCATAAAGTATTCTTTTTTAAAAAAAAATTTATATTTATTTACTTTCGCTTTTGTTGCCCTTGTTTTTTATTGTTGTAGTTATTATTATTGTTGTTATTGATGTCGTCATTGTTAGACAGGACAGAAAGACATGGAGAGGAGGGGAGGAGAAAGACATCTGCAGACCTGCTTCACTGCCAGGGAAGGGACTCCCCTGCAGGTGGAGAAGGGGGGGGGGGCTCAAACCTAGATCCTGCTGCCGGCCCTTGTGCTTTGTGCCACGTGCGCTTAACCCACTGCGCTGCTGCCCGACTCCCACATAAGGTATATTTTTATATTTATTTATTTTCCGGTTTTGTTGCCCTTGTTTTTCATTGTTACTGTAGTTATTGTTGTTGTTGTTGATGTCGTGGTTGTTAGGACAGAGAGAAATGGAGAGAGGAAGGGAAGACAGAGAGGGGGAGAGAAAAATAGACACCTGCAGATCTGCTTCACCGCCTGTGAAGTGACTCCCCTGCAGGTGGGGAGCCGGGGGCTCGAACCCGGATCCTTATGCTGGTCCTTGCCGCTTTGCACCACAGTGCGCTTAACCCGCTGCGCTACCGCCCTACTCCCGCATAAGGTATTCTTATGTTCTGGGTCTCAACCACAGAACCTCAAACAGGGTAAGAATTGTACTCTGTAAGCTAACTTTTCATCCCAGAACTGTATTTTTCTTTTCTGTTATTCTTCTATACTTTACTTTGTTTTTCAAGTAGAATAGGAATAAAAATAGGCAATTTTCTTACACATTTTTTTTTTATCTAGAGCATTGCTCAGCTCTTGTTTATAATGATGTGAGGGATTAAGCCTATGCTCTTGGGACTTCAGGCTAGAAAGTCTTTTCACATAACAATCATGCTATCCCCCTGGTTGCACATTTCTTAATAGATAAATGATGACAACAGACTCCATTGGTTGAGAAAAGTACAAACACAGGCACTGAATATTGTTGCATGTATTTTTTTAGTTTTTAATTTTTTTAATCTTTATTTATTGGATAGAGACAGCTAGAAATCGAGAGGAAAAGGGAAGATAGGGAGAGAGACAAAAAGACACCTACAACACTGCTTCACAACTCACAAAGCTTTTCCCCTGCAGGTGGGTTCTGGGGGCTTGAACCCAGGTCCTTGTGCTTGTAACGTGTACTTAACCAGGTGTGCACCACCCAGCCCCTGTACTTGGTTATTACGGAAAATCTGTTTGACTAAAGTGCTAATTTCATTCAAAATTCTGGGGAAATAGAAGTTCTTTTAATTTCTATAATACTTAAAACATAACCAATGAATACATTACAAAGGTGTAACTTCAATGTAGTTATGCATGCAAAATTTCATATTGAATTTTTTTCGGGGATTTCTAAATTATGTTTGTTATTTGAATTTTAATGTGGTTTTAGGATTATGGTCTTTGAACATAAACTTTGTCAGTGTTCTCCTGCTCAGTTGCACTCATCACAAAGACTTTCCTCTGGGAAAATGTGATTCCTTATTTTTCACATCACCACTTTTATTTCAACTATTTATAATACAGTCATATAGATAAACACTCAGCAAATTCCCCAATTCTGGAGCTATATCCATGAATTAATTTGTAATCTATACTTTACAAGGTTTTGCAAGCATTACTAATTTCAGAACTTTCTCACTTCCTAAAAAAAGAGCCCTCTACCCACTGGCAATCATACCTCACGACACTCACCCCAGTCTCTTGCAACTACTAATCTACTTTCTGCCTCTATAGATTTGCCTATTGTGGTTGTTGTTACTGTTGTTGCCATCAGACTTATTACTGGGGCTCAACAACTGTATCATTCCTAATAACTCACTGGGGTATAGGCTCAAGACTTCTTGTTTGAAAGTTCAGAGCTTTATCCATTGAACTTGATCATCCTGCTTTATTTATTTTCAAGATTTAAAAAAAAAATCTTTTATTTATTATTGGATAGAGACAAAGAGAAATTGAGAGGGGGAGAGGGGGGGAAAGAGACAGAGACACCTGAAGAGACAGAGAGACACCTGCAGCCCTGCTTTGCCACTCATAAAGCTTTCCTCCTGCAGTTGGGGGCCAGCAACTTGAACCTGGGTCCTTGTGTACTAACTATAATGTGTGCGCTAAACCAGGTGCACCACCACCTGGCCCCATTTCAATATCTTTTTTAAAAAACTTGAAGAGAAAAAGAGCTGGAGGGCTGGAGAGATAGCATAATGGTTATGCAAAAAAGTTTTCAAGACTGGGGTCATCAAATCAGAACTAGATCGTCAAATCAGAATTAAGCATATGTGTTTAGCAAAAGAGAGGAAGAGAAAGAGAGAGAAACAGAGAGAAAGAAACACAGGGAGAGAAACAGAGAAGGCAAGATACCACAGCACTTATTCTACCATCCATGGAGCGTCCCCTGGTGCTATAAGTCTCTGTTTGGTGTCCAGGGCCAAGCCCCTGGAAAGGCCCATGTCTTATTGGATGAGCTGTCTCCTGGCTCCCACCATGCTTTATTGTTCCCCTACTAATGTCTCTGAAAACATTCCTCATCTTGCATATTGTATATATTCTAAAGTTTTTCCTTCCCTCTACTGTGATTTTATACTGCTTTAGGTCTTAAAAGTACCATTTCATATTTATTCACTCAAAACAAATATCCATAGAACATTTTCTAGGTGCCTGGAAATGTGCTAATTATATATAGATATAGATTATTTGTTTATTTATGTCTTTCTTTCATAAGATCTGAACTCCTTACACACATTTTTTTCTTTTTGTCTCTGTACCCTGGCATCTAAAGAAAGAATAAAATTGAGCATTTTCTTCTAAGCTTCCCTCTCAGGTTGTCGTTGTTAAAGAGAGAGGAAGCAGAAAGATAAAGACCAGAGCACTGTTCAGCTCTGGTTTGTGATGAAGCCAGAGATGAAAGCTGTGGCTTCTAGGGCCTCAGCAATGCAAGATAGCACTCCTAACAGATTGAGTATTTCCTTAACCCTCTCAGGTTACTTTATTTTTTTTTAAAGGACATTTTTTTTTTAATTTTTATTTTATTTATTTATTCCCTTTTGTTGCCCTTATTGTTGTTGTCGGATAGGACAGAGAGAATTGGAGAGAGGAGGGGAAGACAGAGAGGAGGAGAGAAAGATAGACACCTGCAGACCTGCTTCACCGCCTGTGAAGCGACTCCCCTGCAGGTGGGGAGCCGGGGGCTCGAACCGGGATCCTTATGCCGGTCCTTGTGCTTTGCGCCACCTGCGCTTAACCCGCTGCGCTACAGCCCGACTCCCTATTTTAATTTTTTGTTAATGTTATTATCGGGAGTCCAGCTGTAGCACAGTAGGTTAAGCACACGTGGTGCAAAGCGCAGGAACCCGCGTAAGGATTGCGGTTCGTGCCCACGGCCCCCACCTGCAGGGGAATCGCTTCACAAGCGGTGAAGCAGGACTGCAGGTGTCTATCTTTCTCTCCCCCTCTGCCTGCCTTCCCCTCCTCTCTCCATTTCTCTCTGTCCGATCCAACAACAATAATAACTACAACAATAAAACAAGGGCAACAAAAGGTAATAAATATTTTTAAATGTTATTTATTTATTTATTTATTGGATAGAGACAGCGAGAAATAGAGAGGAAATGGGATGATAGAGAAGGAACGACAGAGCCAGGGACCTACTGCACTGAAGGATGTTTCAGTGCTATAATCTCTTTCACACTCTGCTGTCTCTCTTATTCCGCTTGAGAAAGATTTTTTTTTCTTTTGCCTCTAGAGTTACTGCTGGGGCTCGGTGCCTGGACTACGAATCCACTGCTCCTGGAGGCTATTTTTTCCCATTTTGTTGCCCTTGTTTTATATATATATATAATTTATTCCCTTTTGTAGCCCTTGTTATTTTTTATTGTTGTAGTTATGATTGACATCGTTGTTGTTGGATAGGACAGAGAGAAATGGAAAGAGGAGGGGAAGACAGAGAGGGGGAGAGAAAGATAGACACCTGCAGACCTGCTTCACCGCTTGTGAAGCGACTTCCCTGCAGGTAGGGAGCCAGGGCTCGAACCAGGGATCCTTATGCCGGTCCTTTCTGCTTTGCACCGCCTGCGCTTAACCCGCTGCGCTACCGCCCGACTCCCAATAGTTATTGTTGTCATAGCTGTTGTTGTTGCTGGATAAGGACAGAAAGAAATGGAGAGAGGAGAGAAAGACAGAGAGGAAGAGAGAAAGATAGACACCTGCAGACCCGCTTCACTGCTTGTGAAGCGACCTCCTAACAGGTGGGGAGCCAGGGGCTCCAACCGGTTGAGAAAGATCTTTAATAAGATTTCCTTATTGGGGGACAGGCGGTAGCGCAGTGAGTTAAGTGCACATGGCGCACGCAAAACGCAAGGACTGGGGTTCGAGCCCCCCTCCGCTCCCCACCTGCAGGGGGATTGCTTTACAGGTGGTGAAGCAGGTCTGCAGGTGTCTATCTTTCTCTCCCCCTCTTTGTCTTCCCCTCCTCTCTCCACTTCTCTCTGTCCTATCCAACAATGACAGCAATAACAACAATAATAATAACAACGACGATGATAAACAACAAGGGCAACCAAAGACGAAAAATAGCCTCCAGGAGCAGTGGATTCGTAGTGCAGGCACCAAGCCTCAGTGATAATCCTGGAGGCAAGAAAAAAAAAAAAAGATTCCCTTATTAAGACAATGACTAAATATCCAAAGATATACTTATTTAATAGTGTTCTATTTTGTAGAGACAGAGAGAGATCAAGAGGGAAGGGGGAGATAAAAAGGTAGAGATACCTGCAGCCCTGCTGGTAATCATTTGTGATACTTTGCCCATGCACGTGTGGACCAGGGGCTTGCACTGCAGGTCCTTGTGCAGTGTCATGTATGACTCAACCAGGTGCACCACCACCCAGGCCCTTAAGATATACTTAATTATTTGAGAGGAGATAAAGGACCAGCACACGTGGTCCAGGAGGTGGCGCAGTGGATAAAGCATCAGACTCTGAAGCATGAGGTCCTGAATTCAATCCCTGGCAGCACATATACCAGAGTAATGTCTGGTTCTTTCTCTCTCTCTCTCCTTCTATCTTCATGAATAAATAAATAAAATCTTTAAGAAAAAAAAAAAAGGACCAGCACACAACTTAGCTCTGGTTTGTGGTGATTCTGGGAGTTGAATTTGGGACCTCCAAAGCCTCAGACATGCAGGTCCTATACTCTAACCTATTGATCTATAGTCCCTCTGTTCAAAGAGATCTCTTGTTTGCTTTTGGAGGCAGGGCCTAGCATGCAAGCATGATTCCACAGCTCCAGGTCACTTTTTTTTTTTTTTTCCCCAGAGCACTGTTCAGCTCTGGCATATGGTAGTGTGGGGGATTGAACCTGGGACCTGGGAGCCTCAGGCATGAGTGTTGGTTTTGCATAACCATTATGTTATATCACTCCCACCCCAGGTCACTTATTCTTTCAGAAAGAGGAAGAGACCATAGCGCTAACATTTGCTCTAGTGCCATATGCCTCCAGTGTGGTACTGGGGTTTGGTTGTGAGCTATATGTATGGCAGGGAATGTACTTTATCTATTTCTCAGAGACTTTTAAAAAATATTTATTTATGTATGTATGTATTAGAGACAGAGAGAAATTTAGAGGGGAGGGGGAGACTGAGAGGATGAGAGAAAGAGACACCTGCAGCCCTGCTTCACCGCTCATGAAGTGGGGACCAGGGGCTCACACACTGTACTGTATGAATTTCACCAGGTACGCCACTGCCTGGCCTCGTTGCAGAGATTATTTTCTAGATTTTAGGTAATATTGCTGCTCAGGGGAGTCAGGACTAGAACCTAATTTATAACATATTACCAGGGAAATACTATGATGCCACAGGTCTGCAGTTTCAACATACAGGAAAATTAAATCATAGTGTGTGGGTGGGGGTAGGTAGCATTATGGTTATGCAAAAAGATTCTCATGCCTGAGTCTCCGAAGTCCCAGGTTCAATCCCCTGCACCACCATAAGCCAGAGCTGTGCAGTGCTCTGGTGTGTCTCTCTCTGCATTTCTCTCAAAAATAAAATAAATAAAATACTTAAAGAACTATACCTTTAATAAATAATCATAGTGTGTGAAAAGTTTATGAAACAACTTTAAACCCCTGACAGGTTACACAGGTTACTGTGTTAAATATGAATGTACATGGGCCCTGAGTCAGATTGATGTGGTAAACAGTTGATTGTATTCCTATATTTTCTTCAAGTTTGGGAGCTACTCTCTGCCCTAATCCAGTTCGCTAGTCCTATTCTCACTCTGACTATATCTTCCCTGACAGAGTTTTTCAGCCCACCTCCATGTTAACCATCAAGCTCAAGCAAAAATTACTAAAGTCATGGGCCCCATGGAACATACTTAAAATAGACTTCCTAGCTTCTTACCACGTTCTGCTTCCTGTTTATTAAACATTTTGTCCTGCTTCATATCTTTCATATATTTTTTTCTTTATTTCCTTTTGTTGCCTTTGTTCTTTTTTTTTTTTAAATCATTGTAGTTGTTGTTATTGATGTCGTCGTTGTTGGATAGGACAGAGAAATGGAGAAAGGAGAGGAAGACAGAGGGGGAGAGAAAGACAGACACCTGCAGACCTGCTTCACCACTTGTGAAGCGACTCCGCTGCAGGTGGGGAGCCGAGGTCTCGAACCGGGATCCTTACGTCGGTCCATAAGCTTTGCACCAAGTGTGCTTAACCCGCTGTGCTATCGCCCGACTCCCCTGCTTTATATCTTAACTGGCACCAAGTTGTAGATGCTACTGTGATTCTATCCTGATATCCCTGGGCAGACAATGTGTCCCAGAACCTCACCTCGTTGGAGCTCTACCGCACTAGGGAAAAACAGAAACAGGCTGGGGGTATGGATCATCCTGCTAATGCCTATGTCCAGCGGAGAAACAATTACAGAAGCCAAAACTCCCACCTTCTGCACCCCAAAAAGAATGTTGGTCCATACTCCCAAAGTGGGAGAAGTGTTAGGGGAAGATGACCAGAGGCCTCTGAAACCCAATTCCATCATGAAGACCCAGAAAGAGGAGAGAAAAAAAGGAAAGACATTTGGAAGTAGTAAATAGGTGTAGGAGTGACTTAGAAAGGAAGAGAAGGCAGGGCAATAGAAAAAAATGTGGAAAAGGATAAGCTAGATAGATAGATATATAGGTAGACAGACAGTTATAGAAATAATAGTCAACGCATATCCATCACCTGGGAGAGAGTAGGAACACAGAACTCTGGTGGAAGCAACAGTGTGGAACTGTATCCTTGCCCCCACCTGCAGTGTGTGAGGGGAAGCTTCCTAAGCAATGTAGTAATGCTGCAGGTGCCTCTGTATCTCTGTTTCCCGTTCTTTCTCAATCTGTCTCTAGCCAATAATAAAGTATCTTTAAGGTGACCTCCCATTTCCCTCCTCAGGTTTGTGTTTTGTTTTTTGTTGTTGCTTTTGTTTTTGTCATCAGGGTTATTACTGGGCCTTGGTGCCTACATTATGAATCCACTGCTCCCAGTGCCCACATTTTAATTTTTTTAATTTTAATAGATATAGAGAGAAATAGGGCAAGAAGGGGAGAAGAGAGAGAGGGAGAGGGAGAGGGAGAGGGAGAGGGAGAGGGAGAGGGAGAGGGAGAGGGAGAAGGACAGAGAGAGGGAGAGGGACCTGCTGCATTGCTCCATTACTTGCGAAGCTTCCCCCATGCAGGTGGAGAGCACGGGCTTGAACTCCTTCCTGCATGTTAACTTATGCACTTTACCAGTTGCCCTGCAGCTCAGCCTCGACATTTTATGCTTCTCGTTTTAGTACTTCTCTCTGAGGCTCCTCCTTTGACTACTATGGAACTAAATTCTACTTCTCTTTCTATAAGCACACTTTATTTTCTTTAGTTATTCCTCCTTTCACTTCCTAAACTGTAGGCCACTCCTAAATCTGTCTTAATCCTCTTCTTTTTCTTTATCATGTAGAATGTCTTGAAGAAAAGACATCTTTAGTCTCTTCTCCAAGATCTAGACCTAGTGCTTTTTGAAATTTTTGCTTGTACAAAGCTAGCTTCAACACCTATTTTACTCACCAAATCCACTCCTGTCTGTCATCTAGTGCAATATCTATCATCATGTTTTCTCTGCACTACTCAGCACCTTTTTCTGGGGGGTTGGGGTGGGGAAAGATGGGGGGGACAGGATAATGGTTATGCAAATGACCTTCTTGCCTGAGGCTCTGAGGTTCAGGTTCAATCCCCAGCACCACCATAAACCAGAGCTGAGCAGTACTCAGGTGAAAAACAAAAAAGTGACACCTTTTGTTTGCACATTTTAAAAAGCATCTTAGAATGTGTCCCAGCCTTATTAAATTCTATTTCTTTACTATTATTATTTTATTATTAATTAATTTATATCAGAGTACCACTCTGGTTTATGTTAGTGCTGAAGATTAAATTTAGAACCTTAGGGAGTTGGGCAGTAGTGCAGCGGGTTAAGCACAGGTGGCACAAAGGGCAAGAACCAGCATAAGGATCCCGGTTCAAGTCCCTGGCTCCCCACCTGGAGGGGAGTCACTTCACAGGTGGTGAAGCAGATCTGCAGGTGTCTTTCTCTCCCCCTCTGTCTTCCCCTCCTCTCTCCATTTCTCTCTGTCCTGTCCAAAAAGGACGACATCAATAACAACAACAATAATAACTACAACAATAAAAGAACAAGGGCAACAAAAGGGAATTAATTAATTAATTAAAAAATAAATAAATTTAGAAACTTAGACCCTCAGGCATGACAGTTTTTTGCATAACTACTATACTATTTCCCCATCCCTAATTCCTATTTCTACATATCTTAATAAATGTTGTTCAATTAATCTTAGGGGAGGCTAAGATTCTTTCACTCTCCTGTGTGAATTAGTTTTCAAGAGGATTCTCACAGTATATCAACTCAAATTGGGCACTCAAAAGCTCTTTCTTTATGACCTGATCTCAACTGACCTTACAGATGCAATTAATCTTTCTTTCTCTCTTGACATCTCTCTACAGTTCTACAATTCTACTTTTTCATAATACTGTTTCTCTCGGCAGACTAGGAGTATGGACCGACCAGTCAACGCCCATGTTCAGCGGGGAAGCAATTACAGAAGCCAGACCTTCTACCTTCTGCAACCCACAATGACCCTGGGTCCATGCTCCCAGAGGGATAGAGAATGGGAAAGCTATCAGGGGAGGGGGTGGGATATGGAGATTGGGCGGTGGGAATTGTGTGGAGTTGTACCCCTCCTACCCTATGGTTTTGTTAATTAATCCTTTCTTAAATAAAAAAATTTTTAAAAAAATACTGTTTCTCTCTCTCTTTCTCTCTCTCTCTCCAACTTTATGGTGGTGCACGGTACTGAACCTAGGGCTTTGGAGGCTCAGGGGTTCAAGCAGGAGAGTCTCTTTACTAATCATTATGCTATCTACCCCCAGCTCATAGTGTTTCCTTTTCTAGAAGCCCTTTCCTCATTTCTGTTGTGTTAATGTGTGCCAAAACAAATTATGTCAAAAAAAAATTAAAGAGTTTATTGTGCTGTTGGGCACAGTGGCTAGAGCTCTGGATTTACAAGCATTGAATATACCAGAGTGATGCTTTGGTTCTCTTTTTCACCTCTCTTGCTATAAATAAATATCTTTCTTTTTATTTTTTTTAAAAAGAGTTTATTGTGCATACAAAAGAATAGTAATTTGTAAGCTAAGAAACTTCAGATCAAAAGATGTAAGAAACTCAGAAGTGTATTTTTTAGGGTGACTTCTAATGTAAGAATGAGGAAATTGAACTTGTAAAATGATTGGTTATTGTAATTAGGATTTCCAGAAGGAAAGGGGATTGGTTAAAAGCTACTATCTTACATCATTTTAGGATAATTTTAGTTTTGTTTATGATTATCAGGCATTTACAAGAAATCACCAACTTTTAGTTTCATTTGCTTTCATGAAATGAATAATGAATTGTTGTGTTCACATGGTTTAACTTTTTTTTTGCCTACAGGGTTATCACTGGGACTTGTTGCCTGCACTAAGAATCCACTGCTCCTTGGAGGCTATATTATCCCCTTTTGTTGCCCTTGCTGTTTATCATTGTTGTTGTTTATCATTTATTATTGTTGTTGCTGTTGTCATTTCTGGACAGGGCAGAGAGAAATCAGGAGAGGAGGGGAAAACAGAGGGGGAGAGAAAGAGAGACACCTGCAGACCTGCTTCACCACTTGTGAAGAGGACCCCCCCACACACACAGGTGGGGAGCCAGGGGCTAGAACCGAGATCTCTGCCCTACTGCCCAGGCCCCAGTTTGACTTTTTCTTTATTTCTTTATTGGGGAATTAATGTTTTACATTCAACTGTAAATACAATAGTTTGTACATGCATAATATTCCCCAGTTTCCCATATAACAATACAACCCCCACTAGGCCCTCTGTTATCCTTCTTGGATCTGTACTCTCTCCGCCCACGCACCCCA
Source organism: Erinaceus europaeus (assembly GCF_950295315.1). Lineage (NCBI taxonomy): Eukaryota > Metazoa > Chordata > Mammalia > Eulipotyphla > Erinaceidae > Erinaceus > Erinaceus europaeus. The sequence continues at coordinate 40,050,651 of NC_080174.1, forward strand.
GAGTCATTTACTTTGATGCACCATTTTTTAAAGCTGAGTAGTATTCCATTGTATATATATACCACAACTTGCTCAGCCACTCATCTGTTGTTGGACACCTGGGTTGCTTCCAGGTTTTGGCTATTATAAATTGTGCTGCTAAGAACATATGTGTACACAGATCTTTTTGGATGGGTATGTTGGGTTCCTTAGGATATATACCCAGGAGAGGAATTGCAGGATCATAGGGTAGGTCCATTTCTAGCATTTTGAGAGTTCTCCAGACAGTTCTCCACAGAGGTTGGACCAATTTACATTCCCACCAGCAGTGTAAGAGGGTTCCTTTGATCCCACACCCTCTCCAGTATTTGCTGCTGTTACCTTTTCTGATATATGGCATTCTCACAGGAGTGAAGTGGCATATCTCACTGTTGTCTTTATTTGCATTTCTCTGACAATCAGAAACTTGGAGCATTTTTTCTTGTGTTTCTCTTAGTGTTTGCATAGAGGAATGCCACTGACTTTTGAATGTTAATTTTGTAGCCTGACACCTTACTGTATTGCCTGATGATATCCAAAAGCTTCTTGCTGAATTCCTTAGGTTTTTCTATGTATATTATCATGTCATCTGCAAATAGGAAGAGTTTGACTTCTCTTCCAAACTGTATGCCTTTAATTCCTTGCTCCTGCCTGATTGCTATGGCAAGAACTTCCAACACTATGTTGAATAGTAATGGTGATAGTGGACATCCCTGTCTAGTACCTGATCTCAGAGGAAATGCTTCCAGTTTTTCACCATAGAGTATGATGTTGGCTGTAGGTTTGCTATATATAGACTCCACTATCTTCAGGGATTTTCCATCTATTCCCACTTTTTGTAGTGTTTTGATCATAAAAGGATGTTGTATTTTGTCAAAGGCTTTCTCTGCATCTATTGATATGACCATGTGGTTTTTGGTCTTGCTTTTGTTGATGTGGTGGATCACGTTGATTGATTTACATATATTAAACCAACGTTGCATGTGTGGGATAAACCCCACTTGGTCATGATGAACAATGATTTTAATAGACTGCTGTATCCAGTTGGCTAGAATTTTGTTCAATATTTTAGCATCACTGTTCATCAGAGATATTAGTCTGTAGTTTTCTTTTTTGGTTGTATCCCTGTCTGCTTTTGATATCAGGGTGATGTTGGCTTCATAGAAGCAGGAAGGGAGTATTCCAGTGTCTTCAATCTTCTGGAATACTTTTAAAAGTAGAGGTATTAATTATTCTTTGAAGGTTTTGTAGAATTCATTTGTAAAACCATCTGCTCCAGGAATTTTATTTTTGGGAATATTTTTGATAACTATTTCAATTTCATTAGCTGTGATGGGCCCATTCATGTTATCTACTTACTCTTACTTACTTTTGGAAGTTGGTAGGTATCTAGGAAATCATCCATTTCTTCCAGGTTCTCTAGCTTGGTGGTGTATAGTTGTTCATAGAAGCCTCGTATGATATGTTGAATTTCTGCGGTGTCTGTTGTGATATCTCCTCTTTCATTTAGTATCTGATTTATTTGGGTCTTCTCCCTTTATTATTTTGTGAGTCTGGCTAAGGGTTTGTTGATTTTGTTCACTCTTTCAAAGAATCAACATTTACTTTCATTGATTTTTTTGTATGGTTTTCATATTTTCAGTGTTATTCATTTCAGCCCTAACTTTAGTGATTTCTGTCCTTCTGCTTGCTTTAGGGTTCCTTTGTTCTTCTTTTCCTAGGTCTCTAAGATGTGCAATCAGGCTGTTTATTTGTGCTTTCTCCTGTTTTCTAATGTGTGTTTGTATGGCTATGAACTTCCCTCTCAGTACTGCCTTTGCTGTGTCCCAAATATTTTGATAGCTTGTGTCATTTTCACTGAACTCTCGAAACGTTTTGATTTCTTCCTTTATTTCCTCTTTGACCCAGTAGTTGTTAAGGAGTGTGCTGTTGAGCTTCCACATTTTGGGACTATTACCAATCTTCTGTTAATTGTTCAGTGTTAGTTTCATTCTACTGTGGTCTGAGAAGTTGCTTGGGATGATTTCAATGCTCTTGAATTTGCTGATGTTGTCTTTGTGGCCTAACATATGGTCTGTCCTTGAGAATGACCCATGTGAACTTGAGTAAAATGTGTATTCCAGTTTCTTGGGATGAATGACTGAAAATGTCCAATAGTTCTAGTTTATCTATCTCCTCATTTAGCTCTCTTCTGTCTTTATTGATTTTCTGCCTGGATGATCTGTCAAGTTGAGAGAGTGGGGTGTTGAAGTCCCCTACTATGACTGTGTTGCTGTTAATATATTGCTGTAGCTCTTTCAGTAGACATTTGATGTATTTAGATGGCTTCTAATTGGGTGCATAGATGTTAATAATTGTTAAGTCCTCTTGATTGACTGATCCTCTGAGCATAAAGTAGTGTCCATTCCTATGTTTTTTAATCTTATCTATTTTAAAGTCTATCATGTCAGATATGAGAACAGTTGTTCCTTCCCTTTTTTGTGGGCCATTGGCCTCTATGATAGTTTTCCATCCTTTCACTTTGAGTCTGTGTTTGTCTTGTTGAGTTAGGTGCATTTCCTGTAGACAGCATTCTTTTGGGTTGTGTTTTTCTGATCCATCTTCCTACTCTGCCTTTTAATAGGTGAATTCAGACCATTGACATTTATTGGTATCAAAGATTGAAGATATTTTAACGCCATTCTTGTAGAGTTTTAGAATGTTCTGATATATGGCCTATTTGTGGTGGTCTGCCTGTTTATAGGAGACCTTTCAGAAGTTCTTTCAGGGCAGGCTTGGTGATAGCTGATTCCTTCAACTGAAGGTTTTGATGCCTCCATCTAGTCTGAATGACAGTCTAGCAGGGTACAGTATTCTTGGTCGAAAGCCTTTCTTATTGAGTACTCGATAGCTATCTTGCCATTCTCTTCAGGCCTATAGTGTTTGTGTGGAGAAGTCTGCTGCTAATCTTATGGGTTTTCCTCTGTAGGTGACTGTTTTTCTCTTGCAACCTTCAGGATCCTTTCTTTATCCTTATTCCTTTCCATTCTAAATATGATGTGTTGGTGTCTTTAAGTCTGGGTTAATTCTGTTTGGGACCCTCTGGGCTTCTTGAATCTTTATGTCTTTAATGTTGTCTAGACTAGAGAAGTTTTCAGCTATTATGGACTAAAGAATGCTTTCTTCTTCTCCCTCTCTTTCTTCCTCTGGTAAGTCAATAATGTGTATTTTGTACTTTTGTATTTTCGTATTTTGTATTTTTGAAGTCATCCCATAGGTCTCTGTTGTTGTTTTCAGTATCTCTTTATCTCTTTTTGAGATCTAATATTTCTTTTTTAGTTGTCTCTAATTTGTCCTGGATCTTGCTGATTCTGTCTTCAGCCTCATTGATTCTATTGTCTCTGCCCTCTACTGTTTTTTGGAGTTCATCTATTTTGTTACCCTGTTCTGATACTGTTTTAGCTTTTACAGCTAGTTGTATTCTTAGCTCAGCGATTTCAGCTTTCAGCTCTCTAATAACCTTGAGATAGTGTTTTCTTCCAGAGTCTCATTTGTTGTTTCTGTATTTCTGATGACAATTTTTTCAAACTCTACTCACTCCTGAGATTATTTCCTTAGCTAGTGTTTAGATGTTGACCTCATTATTTTGTGCTTCACCCTTTGGGGGGCTTTTAGCTGGACTCTTGTCCTGGTTCATTTCTACAATATTCTTGTTGGTTTAACCATTTTATTTAGTAAGTTATGAGGTCCTTCTCTGAGTACTTTTCAAATTACTGATCACTCTTTTCTAGATTAACTTGTGTCTAAGTAAGGTAATTAAAGGGTTCTACTGTTGAATGTAAAACATTAATTCCCCAATAAAAATTTAAAGAAAAGGGTTCACAGTTTTGGAAGTTAACAGTTGTTTCAATAGTATTTTAATCCCTGATTTGGAGCTCAGTGGCTTAAAAGCCTCTTTTGTGCTTTTTCCTCCCTGTAGACTATGGGAGCCTGAGGGCTTTTAAACTATAAGTAGGCTTCTTAGCTTAATCACTGACTCCTGACCAAGAGATAAAGCAGGGTGTGGCAGAGATAATCCAGTGGTTATGCAAAGAGACTTTCACAGCCCCACCAGTATGCCACCGAGGTATAGGTCTTCTCCAGAGTTTCCTGGTTAGTTCTCTTTCCCCTGGTGTCAGCCCAGGGCCTCCCTGCCGCTGCTCCAGATTTGAGGGCAGTAGCAATGGAGACTCAGAGTTGCACTTGGTGAGTCTCAGGGGAGTCCTCTCCTCCCTTCAGCCATCCCCTTGTTGGTGGAACAGACTGGAGGTGGTGTCTCAACTGGTAAACTGCCAGACTGTTACCAGCCACTTAATCTCTCCCTAGACTCCTCTCTGTTCACGAGCCACATGTGTTTGCACTCACCAGTGATTTGGTGAAGTCGTTCTAGTCCTGTCTTGTTTTGGTCCCAGGTGGTCTCCTTTGGTATTCCTAGGTGATCCAGGAGAGGAGAGGGGAGGGGAGGGGAGGGGAGGGGAGGGGAGGGGAGGGGAGGAGAGGAGAGGAGAGGAGAGGAGAGGAGAGAAACAGATCTGCTGCTGCTCATAGCTGACTTTTTCTTTTTAACAGTGGTGTCCTCAGTCTTTTAAAAATATTTTATTTATTGCCTTATATATATGACAGAGATAAATTGAGAGGGGAAGGAAAGATAGAGAGGAACAGAGAAACAGACACCTGCAGCTGTGCTTCACCACTAGTGAATCTTCCCCCTTGCAGGTTGGGTCAGAGATTTAAACCCAAGTACTTGCACATTGTGACATTTGTGCTCTACCAGGTGTGCCACCATCTGGACCCTCTTTTCTTTCTCCCATCCCTCCAATCTTGCTTATCTTCTTTCCTTCCTGCCTGCCTGCCTGCCTTACTGTCTTCCTCCTTCTCTTCCTCTTTTTTTTTTCCATGTAGGTTTTCACTGAGTCCTAATACCTGCATGACTCCACCATTCCCAGTGGCCATTTTTTACAGAGGCTGAGAGGCACAGAGAACAAGAGAGAGACAGGAGAGACACCTAAAATACTGCAGGTGGGATGGGGCCTTAAAGCTGGGTCTTCATGCATGGTAGCATATGCATTCTATGAGATCTGACCCCAACTCAAACTTTTTTTTCTGCATAGAGCTCAGTGTGCTCTGTTTGGATATTTACTTATTGATTTATTTATCTATTTTATTTTTTTTAAATTTATTTATTCATGAAAAAGATAGGAGTAGAGAAAGAACCAGCTATCACTCTGGTACATGTGCTGCTGGGGATCAAACTCAGGACCTCATGGTTGAGAATCTACCAGTCCCTATTCAGGGCATCATTTGCCAGTCTAGCTTCGCGGCAGGAGGCAGACAACCAGGGACTCATGGCTGAGCTGGTAAGCAGTATCTCCTTTATTAATCAGATACATCGCCTTTTATGCATCTCTTCACCAGAAGTGGCAAGGGAAAGGAAAATGACTAGGAGAGGGGGCGGAGCAAAAAAAGAGCATGAACAGAACATAGAAAGCTTCCATCTAACCAGTGGGGATTAAACCAATACCCTGCAGGCAGGGTGGGAACCAGGTAAAACAGTGATTATGTAAATAGACCACATCGTAAGTAATACAAGCAAACCTAATGTGATGATCAAAACAGAAGGTCTTATAAGCAGAATTTAGAAGCATACCAACAGGAATCCAATACTTTATCCACTATGCCACCTCCCAGACCACATCTATTTTATTTTTTACCAGCACATACCTCAGCTCTGGCTTGTGGTGGTTCTAGGGATTGAACCTGGAACCTTGGACTGACTGTCACTCAGGCTGTCTGCAAATTCTGACCTATGTATCTTTTATATATAAGTGGAAATGAATTCTTCCTCAAGCATCCTGCCATTCCCACTGCTGTGTTCCTTTGGGAATAACAGATGGGCCAAAGCTTCAGTGCCAACACCCTCCAGTGATTACTAACACCCTTCTATAACACCATCTTCCCCTAGGGCAGGAACTGTGGTGGGTCCACAGCCTGTAGCAGTGAGACAGCTAAACTGTGCATGTACTTCCTCTAATTAAAGAAAAAGGGGGGGAGGGGTCAGTCTGGGCTAGGGAGGTAATTTAATAGTAATACAAAACGCATTACTATTCCCGAAGCACCAAAGATCCCAGGTTTCATTCTCGGCACCACCATAAACCACAGCTGAGCTGTTTTGTAAAAATAGTCAAGTCCAGAGACCTGGGAGGTGGCAGAGGATAAAGCATTGATTGGACTATCAAATTTGATCCACTGAATCAAATGCGCCAGAGCCAGAGTGATACTATGGTTCTCTCTCTCTCATTAATAAGTAAGTACTAGAAATAGTTAATTCAACAACAAATAACCCCATCCAAAAATGGGGGGAGGACATGGACAGAATATTCACCACAGAAGAGATCCAAAAGGCTGAGAAACACATGAAAAAATGCTCCAAGTCTCTGATTATCAGAGAAATGCAAATAAAGACAACAGTGAGATACCACTTCACTCCTGTGAGAATGTCATACATCAGAAAAGGTAACAGCAGCAAATGCTGGAGAGGGTGTGGGGTCAAAGGAACCCACCTACACTGCTGGTGGGAATGTAAATTGGTCCAACCTCTGTGGAGAACAGTCTGGAGAACTCTCAAAACGCTAGAAATGGACCTACCCTATGATCCTGCAATTCCTCTCCTGGGTATATATCCTAAGGAACCCAACACATCCATCCAAAAAGATCTGTGTACACATATGTTCTTAGCGCAATTTGTAATATCCAAAACCTGGAAGCAACCCAGGTGTCCAACAACAGATGAGTGACTGAGCAAGTTGTGGTATATATATACAATGGAATACTCAGCTGTAAAAAATGGTGACTTCACCATTTTCAGCCGATCTTGGATGGACCTTGAAAAATTCATGTTAAGTGAAATAAGTCAGAAAGAGAAGGATGAATATGGGATGATCTCACTCTCAGGCAGAAGCTGAAAAACAAGATCAGAAGAAAAAAAAACAAGTAGAACCTGAAATGGAATTGGCATATTGCACCAAAGTAAAAGACTCTGGGGTGGGTGGATGAGTGGGGAGAATACAGGTCCAAGAAGGATGACAGAGGACCTAGTGGGGGTTGTATTGTTATATGGGAAACTGGGGAATGTTATGCATGTACAAACTATTGTATTTACTGCTGAATGTAAAACATTAATTCCCCAATAAAGAAATTAAAAAATTAAATTAAAAAAAGAAATAGTTAATTCAGAAGTAGATCACCACTATTGGGGTAGCACAGTCTTTTTTAAAAAAACTTTCTTTTTTTATATAATATTTATCCCCTTTTGTTGCCCATTTTTTTATTGTTGTAGTTATTATTGTTGTTATTGATGTCATTGTTGTTGGATAGGACAGAGAGAAATAGACAGAGGAGGGAAAGACAGAGGGGGAGAGAAAGGTAGACACCTGCAGACCTGCTTCACTGCCTGTGAAGTGACTCCCCTGCATTTGGGGAGTTGGGGCTCGAACTAGGATCCTTACACTGGTCCTTGTGCTTTGCGCCACGTGCGCTTAACCCCCTGTGCTATTGCCAGACTCTCCAGGGTAGCACAGTGGAGGCTCTTCCCCCAGGAGTGACCCCTTTTGGAGACAGAGTCATGGAGGTAGGGCTAGAGTCATGGTGGAGGTAGGGCCAGGCTCTGGGAAAAGTACGACAAACGTGAACACATTTTTTATTGTATTTTTACAAACTATTTTTGTTTGTGATTAATAGTGGTTTACAAGATTGTAAGATTACAGTGTATAGTACCCACCACCACATGATATTATGGCTCCCAATGTCTGAACAATAACCACAAAGTTCTCACAGTCTTAGAGACAGTTTTTTTTTTACTTCTTGTTTACTTTTTTATTTGCAAGTTGATGGGTTTCAGTTCTTTAGATTACACATTGAAGTGAAACCACCCAGTAGTTGTCTTTCACTTTATTTGCTTATTTAGCTAAAGTATATGACTTCATATCTGTAACTTTATCAAAATTATAAAATTCTAGGGATGGATAACATTATAATAGTTTCCAAGAACTAAAGATAAAGGAGGAGATAGGCATCACTATAAAGGTATAACATGAGAGAGATGCAATAGTTTTCTTGATGGTGGCAGTGGCTACATGTATCTACATATTTAATAAATGACATAAAACACACATGAAAGCAATGTCAATGTCCTCACCTTCATATAATGCTATGATTGTGTTTGGGGGAAGCTAGGGTCTTTGGAACCTCTGAATATTTCTTTCAACTTTCTGTGAAGCTGTAAGAGGCCAGGTGGTGGCACACCTGCAAGAGTACACATATTACCATGCACAAAGACCTGGGTTCAAGCCCCGAGTTCTCCCACACCTGCAGGGTGAGGGAGAAGCTTCACTAGCAGTGAAGCAAGGCTGCAGATTTCTCTCTTTTTTCTAACCCCAACTCCCTCTGAATTTCTGTCAAATAAATATTTAAAAACAATAGCCTGTAAAAGAACAAGTAAAACAAAAACTTAAAAAAAGAAAAAAAAAGCCCAGGGAGTCAGGCGGTTAAGCATAGCCGATTAAACGCACGTGGCGCCAAGCGCAAGGAGCATCATAAGGATTCTGGTTCGAGTCCCTGGCTCCCCACCTGCAGGGGAGACACTTCACAAGTGGTGAAGCAGGTCTGCAGGTGTCTGTCTTTCTCTCCCCCTCTCTGTCTTCCCCTCCTCTCTCCATTTCTCTCTGTCCTATCCAACAACAATGACATCAATAACAACAATAATAACTACAACAATAAAACAAGGACAACAAAAGGGAATAAGTAAATATTAAAAAAAAAAAAAGCCCTATTGCTACTGAGGGGACACCTACCCACAGTTTCCTTTTGCTTCACGTGTGATCTGATCACCCATGCCTGTGAAACGGACAATGGTACTAGAAAACTTACCACCTCACTCAAGAAGGATACAAAGACCCAACAGACATTTTCCTTTTAAAATGTCTGGGGCAGTTACTTTTTCCTCCAGGGTTATCACTGGGGCTCTGTCTACTGCTCCTGGCTGTCTTTTTTACTTTTTTTTTCCTTCAGGGTTATCACTGGGGCTTGGTGCCTGCACTATGAATCCACTGCTCTGGAGGCTGTTTTCCACCTATTTTTGTTGCCCTTGTTATTATTGTTATTGTTGTCATCGCTGCCGTTGTTGTTGGATAGGACAAAAGAAATGGAGAGAGGACGAGAAGAGAGGGGGAGAGAAAGGTAGACACCTGCAGACCTGCTCCACCGCTTGTGAAGTGACCCCCATGCAGGTGGGGTGCCAAGGAGTGGAACTTGGATCTTTTATGACGGTCCTTGTGCTTCACGCCATGTGTACTTAACTCGCTGCGCTACCACCTGACTCCTCCTCTGCCTTTTGTTGTTGTTGTTGTTGGACAGGACAGAGAGAAATGGAGCGAGGAGGGGAAGACAGAGAGGGGAGTGAAAGACACCTGCAGACCTTCACTGCCTGAGAAGCGATCCCGCTGCAAGTGGGGAACCAGGGTTAGAACCAACATCCTTAAGCTGGTCCTTGCGCTTCTGTACTGTGTGCTTACCCAGGTGCGCTACCGTTTCCACCCCACCCCGCCCCGTTAGTTTTTCTTCTTCAAATATTTTATTTAGTGTTTGATCGAGACAGAAATTGGGAGGAAGGGGATAGAGGAGGAAAAGAGACAGCTGCAGCACTGTTTCAATGGTCATGAAAACTTATCTCAAGGGCTTTAACGCTGGTCCTTGAACATTGTAACATGTGCGTTCTACAGGGTGTACCACTACTCGGCTTCACAAACGTGGTTTTCACACTTAAGTCTGAAAAGTGTGATCAAAACACCTAATCTGATGTTCTGATGCAAACACTGCAATCAAGTAGCTGCAGTGGCTGCGGCCAGGATGGGCCATGCGCGGTGGGCGTGGCTCCCTCTGGCCCCGCCCCTCTCCGCCCTCCCGCCGGGAATCCCGCCTTTCTTATGCGTCTCCGCATGCGCCGCCGACCTCCGAGACAGCCTGCTGCATCCGGGTTTCCCGTGGCCAGTGACTGTTTTGTTTTCTTGGCTAAAACTGGGTGAGCCGGCCCGGGGAGGCGCGACACCGGGCTCTTGACCCTCTGCAAGGGCGGGGCTGGACGTAAGTGTCTGGCGGGAGTTGGGGGAGGCGGAGGAACGGCCTCAGGCGGAATAGGGCTGGAACCCAGGGCTGTCAGCCCGGCTGCTAATGACAGCGTCGTAGCCTCCCGTCCCGACCCTCCTGACTCTAGCCCTGTCTCGGCGGGACCTTCGGTCACTTCCTCCGGGCTCCGGACGGCGGCGGGACCGGGACGGCGCTCCTACCCGGGACCGAGCGGTGTAGCTGACAATGACGTGACGCCCGGCGCCGCAGGAGAAACAGACGCGGGGAGGGGAGGGGAGGGGAGGGGAGGGGAGGGGAGGGGAGGGGAGGGGAGGGGAGGGGAGGGGAGGGGAGGGGAGGGGAGAGGGTGTGTCACCAGACGGGTGCGCAGGCCAGGGAGGTGTAGGAGCGAGAACTGGTTTCCAAATCTTCCTAGTCCCAGCCCACTCTCTCCCTGTCTTTTTCATTTTCTTTTTTCCCTTCCTTCTATCCTCCCTCCCTTCGTCCTTCCTTCCAGAAAGAGCATGAAAGGGAACACAGCACCAAAGCTTCCTCCAGTGCGTTGGGGGCTGGATTTGAACGTGGGTCCGCACATGACAAAGCAGCGCACTACCCTGGTGAACTGTCTGGCTCCCAGCCCACGTCCTGCACCCCAGAATACCTAGACTCAGGGATGGGGGTGCAGTCTGAGTGTGCCAACTGCAGTCCAAAGAAAACTAAATTCTGGGTGGGGTCACTGGATGAACCGAAAGTAGCAAAGTTGTTAATGTACTTGCCCCAGAGGCTCTTGAGCGCTGGTTATAGTCAGAATATTATTGTGAACATTATTATTACTAGTCAATTTTAAAAAGGGAGGTTACAGTTGGATTCGTTGCTTTTTTTTTTTTTTGACAGATTTTTGGACAACCAGGATTGCTGGCTATAGTGAGTGTGGTTTAGTGGATGGATTAGGATTCGAAGTGCAAGTTTGAGTTTCTTGCTTATTAGCAAAGTCAGTGTAACTCAGGCCATTTTCATCTTCTGCAGTAAAGATAATATGGATGGATGTGTCTCAGGCCTGGTCTATTGCAGCTCATCTCTAATGGATGTTTTATGTAGTTTAAAGACAATTTAGTTGGGCTGTGGTAATTTAATGCTGGAGTAATTTTCTTTTGTCTACATTAATATTAACTTTAATATTCTGGGGGTTTCTTGGCTGTGAAAGAGCTATTAGAATCAGAGATGCAGATACTAAAATGAAATGGATGTTCTTTTTTTCTTTTTTAAAATATTTATTTATTCCTTTTTGTTGGCCTTGTCTTTTATTGTTGTAGTTACTGTTGATGTTGTCATTGTTGGATAGGACAGAGAGAAATGGAGGGAGGAGGGGAAGACAAAGAGGGGGAGAGAAAGATAGACACACGCAGACTGCCTCACTGTGAAGTGAGTGACTCCCCTGCAGGTGGGGAGACCAGGACTCTAATCTGGGTCCTTACACCGGACCTTGCGCTTTGCTGCGCTACCGCCCGACTCCCCGAAATAGGTGTTCTTTACATTAAGATGACTCCAAAAGGCAGACTTAGATAAGGGAAAAATAAGAAAGTGATGCTAAGTGATGAGGATAGAATCTATTTGGTGCAGTATTTAATTTTTTAAACCTCTGAGTATAAAGAAACATGCATTATAATAAAATGTGTACTTTCTTTGGAGAGATACTTTTTTTTTAAAGATTTTTTATTTATTTATGAGAAAGACAGGAGGAGAGAGAAAGAACCAGACATCACTCTGGCACATGTACTGCCGAGGATCGAACTCGGGACCTAATGCTTGAGGGTTCAAATCTTTATTACTGTGTCACCTCTCGGACTGGAGAGATACTTTTTAATTTTAAAATATTTTATTTATTTATTCATGAGAAGTGGTAGAAGAGAGAGAATGAACCAGACATCACTCTGGTACACGTGCTGCCAGGGATTGAACTCAGGACCTCATGCCTGAGAATCCAATGCTTTATCCACTGCACCACCTCCCGAACCACTGGAGAGATTTATTTTATTCCCTTTTGTTGCCCTTGTTGTTTTATTGTTGCAGTTATTATTGTTGTTGATGTCGTCGATGTTGGATAGGACAGAGAGAAATGGAGAGAGGAGGGGAATACAGAGGGGGAGAGAAGGGCAGACACCTGCAGACCTGCTTCACCACCTGTGAAGCGACTCCCCTGCAGGTGGGGAGACCGGGCCTTGAACCGGTGATCCTTATGCCGGTCCTTATGCTTTGCATCACATGCACTTAACCCACTGCACTACCACCCGACTCCCGAGAGATACTTTTCATCTGAGTTCATACTCTTATCTCAGAGCCAGATTTTTAAAATATTTATTTATTTATTTTCCCTTTTGTTGCCCTTGTTGTTTTTCATTGTTGTTGTATTTATTATTGCTGTTGTTGATGATGTCGTCGTTGTTGGATAGGACAGAGAGAAATGGAGAGAGGAGGGAAAGACAGAGGGGGAGAGAAAGACACCTGCAGACCTGCTTCACCGCCTGTGAAGCAACTCCCCTGCAGGTGGGGAGCGGGGGCTTGAACCGGGATCCTTACTCCTTGTGCTTTGCTCCTGTGCACTTAACCCGCTGCGTTACAGCCCGACTCCCTCGGAGCCAGATTTTATCCTTGTCTCTTTACTGTGTTGGTGTTCCTGAGCTGTAAATATCAAAAGCATATAATTTAATTTAGAATTAAAATTGATAGTTATATAAAACTTGAAAATAGTAATAGGTGGATGGAGGGTAGGTATATAGCATAATGGTTATGCAAACAGACTCTCATGCCTGAGGCTTTGAAGTCCTAGGTTCAATCCCCAGTACCACCATAAGCCGGAGCTGAACAGTGCTCTGGTAAAATAAATAAATAAATCAATAAATAAAAATAAATTTTAAAAAATTTTTAAAAAGAAAATAGTAATAGGTAACATTTCAGGAGGACATCAATAGTTAAAAATTCGCCAAGTTTTGTTCCCTCTTTATTCATGTTACTAAAATCATTTAAGTTTTTTTTAAAAAAAACCTTCTGGCAAAAATAGCTCATTTGGATAGTGCTCTACTTTGCATGCTTGGTTCTACTTTTCCATGCAAGCCAACCCCCACAAACTGAAAGAAGCTTCCATGCTGTGGTTTCTTTCTCTTTCGCCTGCTCTCTGGTTCTCAGACTCAGTTTCTGAAAAAAGTCAGCCCAGAAGTCCCAGAGATAACCAGTAAATAATTGAGCTAAATGAATTTACATTTTGTTTTCCAAAGTTATAGCATACAAATTAATCAAAAGCTAATCCAAATGTTCTGAAGAAGTTTAAGTAGCCAAAATAAAATATTTGGACATGTCTATGAAAATATTATTGAACTCTCTGTTAATTGTTTTCTAGGAACATAAGCCAGGTTAGGTTCTAAGGCAAGTAAATTTAAATTATTTTATTTTATTTTATTTGTTTGTTTTTAAGTGACCTGGAAAAATGTCCGGATTTCTGGAAGGCATGAGGTGCTCAGAGTGCATTGATTGGGGTGAAAAGCGCAATACAATTGCTTCAATTGCAGCTGGTGTTCTAGTAAGTATCATAGATAATTTGGTCCTGCATTATTTTGGTGTGTTTGCTTTTATGTATTTTTAGTTCTGTATATTATTTTTAGAAATATGCTATTTATCTTTAACTACTGAATTTATTTTAGTAAATGTTGATATTTTGTTTCTAAGAAGCATGATAAGGTTATTATTCCATTTTAAGAGTTAAAATTGTTTTTATATATATACTTGTACTTATATTTGAATTATGCCTCATCTTAATTAGAACATTAAATTACTAGTAATTGTTAAAGTCAGTCACTCTAGAGATATGATGGCATTTCTCTTATAGTACAGAACAGACTTTTCTTCTCAGTTTCATTTTAAAAATGTCTTATTTATTTTCTTTTAATAACACACACACACACACACACACACACACACACACACACACACAAAGCCAGTATACTACTCAGCTCTGGCTTATGGTAGTGCTGGGGCTGAACTTGAGACCTCAGGGCCTCAATCATGAGAGTATTTTGCTTAACTTTTATGCTATCTCCCCAACCCCTTCTCTACTTAATTTTTAAAAATCCCATGAAACTATTAAAATTTACTAAAATTTTTATTAAAATTTTTTAACAGCAATTACTGTTAAAAAATATAAATTGTGTTTGAATTGAATTTGGCATTGCTTCTGAAACCATCTGTAGCTGTGTGTAATTCCTCAAAAGGCAAAACTTCAGAGTTATTGTTACTTCAACACTAGAGGGTAGCTGAAATTCTATCAACAGTTGATTTTCCATTTATTTATTTATTTTTTCATTTTCAATAATATCATTCTGAAGATGGCTCCTTCTTTCAGTTGGAGTCTGAGTTACTATCTTTCTTCTGCTGTGAGATACAAGGGGAACGCTTCACAAGAGGTGAAGCAAGTCTACAGGTTCTATTTCTCTCTATCTTCCCTCCCCTCCCGTTTCAATTTCTCTCTGTCCTATCAAATAAAAAAGAAAAAATTATGGACTTGACTGTAACAATATAAAATAATGTTTGGTGTATCCTTAGAAAAGAAGTTCATGCTAACTTAAGGATATTTAATATTTAGTCAGATAATAAGCCACATGTAAGAAACTGCTGGAACATCTAAGAAAGTTTTGAAAGTCACTAGAAGATATCTCTTCATATACATACATACACGCCCTTTTTGTTTTAGTTTTTTACAGGCTGGTGGATTATCATAGATGCAGCTGTCATTTACCCCACTATGGAAGAGTTCAACCACTCATATCATGCTTGTGGTGTTATAGCAACCATAGCCTTCCTAATGTAAGTGTCCTTGTTAGTGATATTGCTTAAATAGATTGTCCCAAATTAAAAATAGAAACATAAATTTGAGTACACTAAGTATTTTTTGTTACTAAGTTAACTTGTTGGATATGACTTAAAACTTAAGTAGTAGAGATGGACTTGAGAATATAGCCAGCAGTCTTCTTTTTCATCCAATGTCTTCAGAGCACAAACTTATATAGGTCATTACAAAAAAGTAATTTCAAAGCTGTTTTTAAATAACTTTTCAGAATGTCTAGCTAACCCGTTTTGCTTTCCTACTATAGCCATGCATGATTGTATGTTATGTCTGATGCGTAAAAATGAAAAAAAAAAAAGGTTAAGACCAAGTTAAAATTTGTTTCATCTTAGAAAAACATAAATCTGAGAATTTCAATCTTAAATTTAAACATCAGCATTACCTGAAAAACTAAGTTTTCAAGTAAAAATTACTCTGTCTACTGTGACCATGCCCAGAGGTCCTGCTTCATTAAGTTTGGGATGAGGCTGTGTATACTTTTCAAATGAGTTCATGTGATACTGATGCTGCTGGTCTCCCTGATTAACCACTGCTTTCAGAAGTATATGGCTGAAGGCACTTGCTTAAGGTCATTTGAACTCCTTATTCAAAATTCAGAAGGCCTAACCTTAAGTTAGAGATATTATAGTTTATTATAGCTAGTAATTTGATATCATGGAATGAGAAACCCTTATTTCTTGGTTTTATTTTATTCATACAGGATTAATGCAGTGTCAAATGGACAAGTTCGAGGTGATAGTTACAGTGAAGGTTGCCTGGGCCAAACAGGTAAATAGGTACAAACAGAATCTGAATATATATATATATGTATTATTATAATAATAATTATTATTATTATTATTATTAGATAGGGTTTCACACATGTGCAGTTCCACCACTGGTCACTTTTTCATTGAGAGGGAGAAAAAGAGAGGGAAACAACAGTACCAAAGAGAGAGCTTCCTGGAGTGCTAAGGCACTTCCATGTATTATGTGGACTTGAACTCAGGTCTTGTGCACAGCAAGGCAGGTGTCCTATTCAGTGAATTACTCCCCCAGCCTTTATTATATAGTCTTTTAAATTATTTATTTTTAATTAAATTTTTTATTACTCTTGTATGATTCCACTGTTCTTAGTCGACTCATCATTTTTCCCCTTTCAGTTTCAGACAGAAAGAGACAGGGGGAGAGAGAGACAAGAAGGGAGCAGTGCTCACTGTTCATAGAACTTGCTCTGGGTGCTTTGCATGATGCCCCTATGTGGTGTTGAGGTCTGGAACCCAGGTCATCTTGCATGGTAAAGTATGTGCTCTGCCAGATGAGCTACCTTCCAGCCCCTGTGTATTCAGAAAATGAGAATTATACTTAGAAGGACTTCTTGTCTGACTCCTTCAGATTATGGGTAGGGTAGACTGAGCTGTATGCAGAACAGAAGTTATAGGCACAAGGTAAAAACTACATTTGGTCTAAGCTGACTACATACTACAGAATATACAGATTATAATAATGGAATACATGAGCAAAATAGAATAAACAGTTCTTTATACTAGCTAAATTTTCTCCCCTCCTTTTTTTTTTCTACAGCCTTATTTGATTGAATTAGCATCTTGAAATATTTTTTGGTATGTTTTAAAATATACAACATGGGGGGAGTTATCTAGCATAATGGTTATGCAAAGAGACTCTCATACTTGATGCTCCAAAGTCACAGATTCAATCCACCATACCACCATAAGCCAGAGCTGAGCAGTGCTTTGTTAAAAAAAGAAAAAAAAAAAAGTGGTCCGGGAAGTGGCACAGTGGATAAAACATTGGACTCTCCAGCATGAGGTCCTGAGTTCAGTCCCCGGCAGCACATGTACCAGAATGATGTCTGGTCCTCTCTCTCTCTCTCTCTCCTCCTTTCTCATTAATAAATAAAATATTTTTAAAAAATCAGCCCAGGAGTAGTGAAATTATGCATTTACGAAGTCCCTGCACCACAAAAATAAAGAAAATACATGACATGACAAAATTTTTTATCATTTTATCTGATTTTAAGTGTACAGTTAAGTCATTTTAGGGGCAGTCACATTGTTGTGAACTCTTTATCTTGCAAAACTGAAGTGAGAAATAGAAGTTCAGGGCTTAGTTTCACCCAGATCCTTCTCAACAGAGGATCTCATCAGTGGGACTCAGTGGGTATGTTACCTGAGGCAGGGTATGGGATGCCTGGGGCACACCTTCCTAGAGTGCCCAGTTTACCAGTTTACTCAGATTTGAGACAACAGGTCCTTTTTTTTTTTTTTTTTTTTAACCCTTTCTTTCTTTCTTTCTTTCTTTCTTTCTTTCTTTCTTTCTTTCTTTCTTTCTTTCTTTCTTTCTTTCTTTCTTTCTTTCTTTTTTACCGGAGCACTGCTCAGCTCTGGTTTATGGTGGTGTGGGGGATTGAACCTGGAACTTTGGAGCCTCAGGCATGAGAGTCTCTTCACATAACCATTATGCTCTTTTCCCCACCCCTTTTCTTTTCCAAGTTCAGTTATCACTTTATTTGAAGGAATATGGTTTACAGAACTTTTATTTTTTATTAATTATTATTATTATTACTATTATTATTTTACCAGAGCACTGCTCAGCTCTGGTTTATGGTGGTGCAGGGGGGTTGAACCAGGGACCTTGGAGCCTCAGATATTAACCATTATGCTATCTCCCCCATCAACTTTTATTTTTTAAAGATTTATGTATTGCTTTATTTATTATTTTTATATATTACCTACAAGAATCAGAGTTTCACATGAAACACAGAGATGGGCCAGTGAGACAAGCCAGAGCACCACTCGGTGCATTCAGTGCTGGGGGTTAAGCCAGGAACCTCAGGCATGCAAATGCAGTGCTCTGTAAGTTGAGCTATTTACCCGTAGCTGAAAGGATAGATACTTATTAAACAGTTTAAATAGTAAACTTGAAATACTGCAAGTGATGTCTGGTTCTTTCTCTCTCGCCTCCTTCTTTCTCATAAATAAATAAATGAAATCTTTAAAAAAAAGCACTGAGCAAACAGAACCTTGTAAATATTGTTTGATGGGTGTTAGCAGTTAGTATTGATAATAGTAAGCCAATAATAACTAGAGCTAGAACTGGAATGAACCAGAAGGTCACCATCACATCTCTAAATAGTTTACTAACACAACTTTGGGGATCAGAGCCAGTCGAATTTGTTTTAATGTCATATCTATAAGTAGTAGTTTATTATTCCATGTTTTAGGTATAATATAAGAAAAGTCTGTGCTTTAATGAGTAAGTCAATATTTTTTCCTTCCTTTAATTTTTTAATAATTATCTTTATTTGATAGAGGCAGCCAGAAATGAAGAAGAAGGGGGATATAGGCAGGGAGAGAGACAGGGAACTTTCCTCTTACATATGAGGACTGGTGGCTTGAACCCAGGTCCTTGTGCATTGTAATATGCACTCAATCAGGTGTGCCACCACCTAGCCCCTTTCTTTCCTTCCTTTTTTTTTTTCTCAATATTTTATTTATCTCTTGGATAGAGATGGAGAAAAATCAAGGGGGGAAGGGGAGACAGGGAGAGAGAAAGAGAGACACTTTGCTACTTTTGAAGCTTTCCCCCTACAGGTGGAGAGAGGGGGCTCAAACCTAGGTCCTTGCATGTTGCAACCTGTGCATTCAGTTGGGTGCACTACCACCTGTCTGGCCCCGTTCTTTTTCTTTTCTTTTCTTTTTTTTTTTTTAATTGCCACCAGGGTTGTTGCTGAAGCTCAGTGCCTGCACTGCAAGTCCATTGCTCCTAGTGGCCATTTTTTACTTTGTTTTATTTGATAGGACAAAGAGAAATTTTGGGGAGAGGGAGAAAGAAAATATGCCTGCAGATCTGCTTCACTTGTGAAGCATCCTCCCTGCAGGTGGGAATTGGGAGCTTGAGCCAGGTCCTTGCCACATGGTAGTGTGTGTGGTAAACTGGATGCAATACTGCCCAGCCCCTAAGGCAGTGTTTTAATTAAAATGTATTTGTGTTAATAAACTCATTCCAGAATTTCTCTAAGTAGTCTAATGACTCCCATTTATAGCAAAAATTCATTCACAAATATTATGTAAATATGATTTAGAGATTGATTTTTTCTCTGTGTTAATATAGCTTTTTCTAACATAGTTTTAATGTGAGTTCCAGCACTACCAATTTGAATTTACTTCACTGTCTGATTTTCTGGATATTAAATATGGTAGTTTTTAGATTCATCTATTACTAAATATGAATATTTTTGTTAAGCATACTATGTATTTATTTATTTATTTTACCAGCGCACTGGGGGATTAAACCCAGGACTTCAGGCTCTTAGGCATGAGAGTCTCTTTGCATATGCTTTCTACTCCTGCTCACTATTATTATTTGAGAGTTCTCTTGGAGAACCTCAAACTTTGGAACACAATTATGAAATTCTTATAATAAGGTTGAATAAACCTTTTCTTCACTGTACATAGTTGGGGAAAGTAAATAGAGGTATTTGTAATAGAATATACACTCAGCCAGAAAAAACCTTCAGTATCTACGCTGATGATAACCACATCTTTTTCTGTTCTTATTGTAGACTTTAGTGGCACTACACGACACTTTTTTGGTTTTGATTTTTGTTTTCTTTTAGAAAAATTAATTCAACTAGGGCCGAGTGGTGGTGCACAGGGTTGAGTGCACATGTTACAATGCACAAGGACCTGGTTTCCAACCCCTTGTCCCCACCTGCGGGGAGAAGCTTTTCAAGCAGTGAAGCAGGTTTCTCTCTCTGTCTCTGTCTCTCTCCATCTCTATCCCCCCCTCCCTTCTCAATTTCTTGGTCTCTATCTAATAACAAATAAAAGTAGTTTAGGAATTTAAAAAAAAAACTAATAAATTTAACTTAGCTGACTTCTCTAATAAGAGAAACAATTCAGCTCAAATGATATTTCTTTTAAGGTGCTCGCATTTGGCTGTTCATTGGTTTTATGTTGGCCTTTGGATCTCTGATTGCATCTATGTGGATTCTCTTTGGAGGATATGTTGCAAAAGGTAAGGAAAAAACACAGTTTACTTCAGTGGAATACTAACATTCTGCATTATAGTTGATTATTTTAGAATATAATTGTTTTTTTTTTTTTCACAGAGCCAGCTATAGGTGCATTTGTGTACCTAGGAGCTCTTTTTTCCATCAGTAGTTTGCTTTGTTTGTCATTACAAAAATTATTTATTCATTAGCTAGGGAGAGGAAAAGAGAGGGGAGGGGATGAATAAAGGAGGGAAGTAGGGAGAGAGGAAAGGAGGGGAGGAAGGAGAGAGAGAGAAAGGGAGAACACCGAGCATAACTCTGGTGTACACATTGTCAGGGATCACAGTCATTGTTTGGCATGTTTTTTATTTACTTATTTATTTTAATTAATTAATTAATTTTTTACCAAAACATTGCTCAGCAATGGTTTTATCATTGCCAGTGATCAGACTCAGGACCTCATGCTTGAATGTTTCACATCTTATCCATTGTACCACCTCTTGGGATGCTGCCATATATATATATATTTTTTTTAACAAACTTTTAAAAATATTTATTTATTAGATAGAGACAACCAGAAACTGAAAGGGAAGTGGATGATAGAGAAGGAGAAAGACAGAGACACCTGCAACACTGCTTCACCACTCGTGAAGCTTTCCCCCTGCAGGGATCGGGGACTCAGGGCTTGAACACTGGTCCTTGTGCTTTGTAACATATGCACTCACCAAGTGTGCTACAACCTGACCTTTGTCATTTTTTTATTTTTTATTTTTTTAATTTATCCTTCTGTATTTTTTCTTGTAATCTAGAGCCTGGAAATAATTGGACACACACCTTCTTTTTCAAAAACTTCAAAAGCAGAGTATATCTTTTCTAGTTTAGCAAGATTTTTTTATTTGTGTTTTATAATTTTTAATTTAGTTTAATTTTATTTGATTTAATTTTGTTGTTGTTGTTGTTGTTACTAGAGTACCACTCAGTTGTGGCTTATGGTGGTACAAGGGATTGAATTTGGGACTTTTGAGCTGCAAGCGTAAGAGTCTCTGCATAACCATTATGCTATCTCCCCCACCCTAGCTTTAATTTTTTGAACATCTAAAGTATATATTTTACTTTACTTTTAGATTTACTTATTCATGAGATAAAAATTCTTTTAAGATATTTTACTAAGCACATATGGCACAAAGTGCAAGGACCGGTGTAAGGATCCCAGTTTGAGCCCTCAGTTACCCACCTGTAGGGAGTCACTTCACAAGTGGTGAAGCAGGTCTGCAGGTGTCCATCTTCCTCTCCCCCTCTCTCTCTTCCCCTCCTCTCTCAATTTTTCTCTGTCCTATCCAACAAGAACAGGTATGACAACAATAACAACTATAACAGGCACAACAACAAGGGCAACAAAATGGGAAAAATGGCCTCCAGGAGCAGTGGATTCATAGTGCAGGCACCGAGACCCAGCGATAACCCTGGAGGCAAAAAAAAAAAATTTTTTTTTACTTACTATTTTTCAGTGAGAGAAAGATACAGAAAGACAGAGACCAGAGCACTGCTTAGCTCTAGTTTATGGTGGTGCTAGGGATTGAACTTGGCATCTCAGAGCCTCAGGTATAAAAGTCTTTTGCATAACCATTTTGCTGTCTCCCCAGCCCTGTTGTGTATGGTTATTATTATTATTTTTTTAAATATTTATCCCCTTTTGTTGCCCTTGCTGTTTTATTGTTGTAGTTATTGTTGTTGTTATTGATGCCATCGTTCTCCAATAGGACAGAGAGAAATGGAGAGAGGAGAGCAAGACAGAGAGAAAGATAGACACCTGAAGACCTGCTTCACTGCCTTTGAAGTGACTCCCCTGCAGGTGGGGAGCTGGGGCTCAAACTAGGATCCTTACACCTGTCCTTGTGCTTTGTGCCATGTGCGCTTAACCCACTGTGCTAACCGCCCGACTCCCTTGTATGGGTCTTTGTTGTTGTTGTTGTTATTGTATGTTTTTAAAGAATTTTACTTGAATGAAATGTTTCCCCTATCAGGCATTGTTCATTGGGTAGAGGCAGAGAGAAACTGAAAAGGAAGGGGGAAGAGAGAGGGAGAGAGAAAAAGACGCCTGCAGCAGTAGTTGACCATGTGTGAAGCTTTCCCTCACAAGTAGGGACTGGTAACTCGAATCCAGGACCATGAACATAGTAACATGTACACATAGTTGGGTGTGCTACCACCTGGCCCCTGTTTTGATTTTTGTTGTTTTTTTGGTTTTTATTTTTCTAATTATAGATAAGAGACAGAGAGGGAAGGAGAAAGAAACAGAGAAAGGAGAGATACCACTAAACCACTTGTGAAAGCTCCCATTTACATGGTGGTTTTATGTGGTAGCCTCACATATAATTAAGTGTGCATGCTATTAGGTGAGTTATCTTCCAGATCTTGTTTGTTAAGTTTTGACTTGCTAAATAAATTAATTAAAATCATCCCCCCCCTTTTTTTTTTTTTGCCACCAGGTCTATTGCCTGCACAATGACTTCACCACTTCTGTCAACCATTTTGAAACCAGGGTGGGAGTTGAGAGTTGAGAGGGGAGGGAAATGAGGAAAGATTACTGCAAAAATGCTTCAGCACTCATGAAGTTTTTGCCCTGCAGGTGGGGTCTGAGGCCTTGAACCTGGGTCCGCGAGCACCATAGTATCAATGCTCTACTTTGAGCACTACCATTTGACTCCTACTTATTGAATGATTATTATGCAAAGTCATAGTGTGCTAGAATTGAAATTCATTAACTAATCTCCCCTTACAATATGACAGCATCTCCTTTCAGATAGAAAAGTACATTAGGGGTGCAGCAGATTAGTGCACATAGCGTGAAGCACAAGGACCAGCATAAAGATCCCGGTTCAAGCCCCAGGCTCTCCACCTGCAGTGGGGTCACTTCACAAGCAGTGAAGCAGGTCTGCAGGTGTCTATCTTTCGCTCCCCCTCTCTATCTTCCCCTCCTCTCTCGATTTCTCTTTGTCCTATCCAACAACAATGACATCAGTAACGATAATAATAACCACAACAACGATAAAACAACAAGGGCAACAAAAGGGGAAAAAAAATAGCCTTCAGGAGCAGTGGATTTGTAGTGCAGGCACTGAGCCCCAGCAATAACCCTGAAGTCAAAAAAAAAAGAAAGAAAGAAAGAAAAGAAAGAAAGAAAGGAAAGAAAGTACATTAACAGGTACTAGAACCAGCAAAATAGAAAATAGCTGCCAAGGATAGTGTGCTGCTTTGCCATGTGCATGACCCAGGTTTGTGTCTGTCCCCCACTGTACTGAAGGAAGCTTTGATGCTATGGACCTCTTCTACCCTCTATGCCTCTAGCTTAAAAAAAAAAAAATCTCTTCTGAGAAAAAATTCAAGAATTGATCTATTTATCATACCTGGTTTCTTAGTGGGTACTGTTAGCCACTCCAGTAGTAGAAGTGTAATTTCAGTCAGGGTCAAGTTGGAATGAATTGTTCCTTCAGCAGTTATGACCACTCTGTCCTTCCAGGTGTTTAGTTAAAAGCTTTGGGTGGTTAAGACTTGCAGGGAAAGGTACCTTTCTTTTATATTCCACATTCAGTTCATCAGCAAAGCCTATTGACTTTGCTATTAAAATATATCCTAAATCTGACCTTTTACTTTTTACTATTGCCAGTTTTACCACTCTGAATCAATATATTACAATATCCTGCCTTATTTCCTGTAATAACTTCCTCTCTGGTTTTTGTCTATTCTTTTGCCTCTTTAGATCTCTCAGCACAGCAGTCAAAGGATTTATATTAAAATGTGTCAGCTCATGTCAGTTTTTCTGTCCAGAATCTTCCAGTGGCTTTTCATCTCTCTCAGACTGTATAGCAGCTCTGCAAAATCTCCACCCCTGCCCACCCCCACACCTTGTACTCCTCTGATCTTTTTCATGTTTTTCTCTCTTGCCTGCCTATTTCTTTGATGTGTTAACAATCTTCTACCTTAGAACATCTGTATAGTACCTGCCCTCACTTCCTTCCTGTCCTGATGCCAGTGTCTTCTGAGATCTTGACTTCCTATATATGAACAGAATGTCATCATTCACTACAATTTCTGAACTATTGCTGTTTTTTTTTTTTCACCTTTTTTTGTATAGCTCAGTGTAGGTTAAAAAACATTTTGTTCTTTATGGGGTGAAGATAGGAGTTGTGGCTTCTGTAATTGCTTCTCCACTGGGCATGGGTGTTGGCAGCCCGTTTCTATCTTTGCCTATTTAGGTAAGGCTCTAAAAAGGTGAGAGGTTCCAAGTCACACTGATATGGTTGTCTGCCCAGAGAGGTCAGAATGGAATTATAGTAGCATCTGCAACTTGGTGGCTGAAAGGTAGTAAAATATAAATCAGTACAATGCATTTAATAAACAGGAACCAAAAAGTAGGGATGGAGGAGATGAGATTAGGGATCTTGGGGTAGAAAGAAGCTAGGAAGTCTATTTTAGGTATTTTCCAAGGGGCCCATGACTTTAATTTTTGCTTGAGCTTGATAGCTAAAATAGAAGTGGGCTAAAAAATGGAAAGATGTAGTCTTCCCATTGAGGATAGGGCTAGAAAGCTGGGTTAGGGTACCTCCCACACCTGAAAAAATATGTAAATACAGGAGTTGGCGGTAGCACAGTGGGTTAAGCACATGTGGCACCAAGTGCAAGGACCGGCATAAGGATCCTGGTTCGAGCCCCTGACTCCCCACCTGCGGGGAGTCGCTTCACAGGCAGTGAAGCAGGTCTGCAGTTAACTGTCTTTCTCTCCCCCTATCTGTCTTCCCCTCCTCTCTCCAG
Organism: Erinaceus europaeus; assembly: GCF_950295315.1. Taxonomy (NCBI): domain Eukaryota; kingdom Metazoa; phylum Chordata; class Mammalia; order Eulipotyphla; family Erinaceidae; genus Erinaceus; species Erinaceus europaeus. Next base: position 40,075,508 of record NC_080174.1, read on the forward strand.
TTCTCTCTGTCCTATCCAACAACAATGACATCAATAATAATAATAACTACAACCAGGGTAACAAAAGGGAATAAATAAATATCTAAATATATATATATATATATATTTAACTGTTTACCCAATCAATCTGACCCAGGGCATATATATATATATATATATATATATTCACATTTAGCACAGGATCGTGTGTAACCTCTGAGCCCCTGTCAGTTTGAGCTCACAGTCCATGTTCCCAGAGGAGGAGAAATACTAGGGGAAGGTGACCAGACGACTCTGAACTCCAATTCCATCAGCACCTGGAGAGAGAAGAGGAAAAAATGAAGGACATTCAGAAGTAGTAACAGGTGTAGATGCGACTTAGAAAGGAAGAGAAGGCAGGACCATAGGGGGAAAAAAGGAGGGGTGGGCAATAACGATAGTTATAGAAGTAATAGTCAGCCCACATCTGTGGCCTTGGGAGAACTACTGCAGTTTCTAGTGGAGGGGATGGGGACACAGAACTCTGGTGGTGGGAACAGTGCAGAATTATACTAGTTATCCCATAATTTTGTAAATCACTAATGAAAGTTTTGTTTATTGCTAAATTGTCAGCATGTAGGATATAACTAGTACACATTTTTAAATGAAGAGAGCTTTCATGTATTATATAATTTATCATATATGGACTCACACATGTTACTTTATTTCAAATTTTTGTTTATTTATTTATTTATTATTGGATGGAGACAGAGAAATTGAGAGGGGGAGGAAGAGATAGAGAGACACCTGCACAATCCCCTGCACCACCATAAACCAGAGTTGAGCAGTGCTCTGGTAAAAAAAAAAAAAAAAAAAGAGAGAGAGAGAGAGAGAGAGAGAGAGAGGCCTATAGCCCTACTTCACCACTTGTGAAGCTTCCCCCATGCAGGTGGGGACCAGGGCTTGAACGATGGGTCCTTGTGCACTGTAATGTGTGTACTTAACTAGGTGTGCCACCACCTGGCCCTTATTTCATACTTTATCCTAGTAACCAGAAAAATCAGCTATGTTAGAAAAACCTAATATTTGCTAGTATATCAGAAACTAAATGTTGTACAATCATAAACTTCTAAATGTTGCAATATTTTCACAGAAAAAGCCATAGTCTACCCTGGAATTGCTGTTTTTTTCCAAAATGCCTTCATCTTTTTTGGGTAAGTTTGTTTTTCCTTCATCCTATCTTTTTAATTATTATTTTATATCATTTATTATATTTAGTAACTTAAGTTACACCTGTTGTATGTACTTTCCTCATGTTATTGATGTAAAGTATGAAGAATAAGATTGAGCAAGGTATTTTTTAATACATTAGTTTGCTGCCAGCCTTGGGACCATACATGGATTTTTAAAATTGTCACCACTTTCCCTTTAACAAACTGTGATGCATGTATATTTAATTATATAACATTGGCAATGTTGTTTTTAAATCTATTTCTCTGATAGCTACCTCTAATAAAAGTTGGTTTAAAGCCATTCCCTCTTAAAATTTTGTTTATAGTTCTATTTTTGCAAATAGTATTTTTTGGATTAACCTTTATCTTTTTTTTTTTTTTTTTTAAGATTCTCTTTCTTTTTAAGTATTTATTCCCTTTAGTTGTCCTTGTTGTTTTTATTGTTGTAGCTATTATTGTTGCTGGATAAGACAGAGAGAAATGGAGAAAGGAGGGGAAGACAGAGGGGGAGAGAAAGATAGACACCTGCAGACCTACTTCACCCCCTGTGAGGCGATTCCCCAGCAAGTGGGGAGCCGGGGGCTCGAACCGGGATCCTTACACCAGCCCTTGGACTTTGCGCCACATGTGCTTAACCCGCTGCACTACTGCCCGACTGCCTTAACCTTTATCTTTTATAATGAGAGAAAGATAGATACATCAGCTGACCAGGGCAGTTCTCAACATTGGTTTATGGTGGTCCTGGGGATGGAACCTCAGTGCCTTGAAAGTGGCATGAAAGTCTTTTGCTGGGAGTCTGGCCGTAGCGCAGCGGGTTAAGCGCAGGTGGCGCAAAGCAGAAAGGACCAGCATAAGGATCCCGGTTCTAGCCCTGGCTCCCCACCTGCAGGGGAGTCGCTTCACAGGGGGTGAAGCAGGTCTGCAGGTGTCTATCTTTCTCTCCCCCTCTCTGTCTTCCCCATCTCTATCTCTCTCTGTCCTGTCTAACAATGACGACATCAATAACAACAATAACTACAACAATAATAAGAAACAAGGGAAACAAAAGGGAAAATAAATAAATAAATAATTATTAAAAAATAAATAAATAAAGTCTTTTGCTACGGGCAGGGGTAGATACCATAATGGTTATGCAAAGAAACTCTCATGCCTGAGTCTCCAAAGTCCCAGGTTCAATCCCCTGCACCTCCATAAGCCAGAGCTGAACAGTGCTCTGGTTAAAAGAAAAAAAAAAAAAGTATTTTGCTATAACCATTATGCTGTTTCTCCCAGCCTTTATGGTTTTTTAGTCTTAGAATTTGTCCATGATATTTGAGGTATAGAAGGGGGGAAAAAAAGCCTTATTATTATTTTTTGTTCACTTTTTTTGTTTTTAATCTTTTGGAAACAATGATAGATGGAGATTACTAAAATCCCTAGAAACCTTAATAATTTTACCAATAATTTTCTCTAAAGTTAATTATTTCCTGGACAGTGTGTGTGTGTGTGTGTGTGTGTGTATATATATATATATATATACAATGTATGCTTATTGTCTCTCAATTTGAAGCCTACTTCTCTAGCATATTATGTAATATTTCTTTTTCACAGAGGACTGGTTTTCAAGTTCGGCCGCACTGAAGACTTATGGCAGTGAAAGTATCTGATTTATTTCTGCACAATAGCCCTGCATGGGTTTTGTTGTTTTTTTTCTACTCCCAATCTTTTGTAATTCCGTTTTCTAAACTTACTTCTCAGTATAGTCTCAGTTTGGGAAATATTGAAATAATGACAGTCCCTTACTTAAAGTAGAACAACAGAAATCTACAGTGGTGTACATATGATTAACTTAGAGATGCTAAAGGAAAATATTTCATGTGAGTAATTTTTTAAAAAGCTGTATCATGGTATAATTTATAAAAACAATAATTAGAAAAGTAATTATGTGTATATGAATATTTGTCCACAACTGCAATTAAGGCACTTTGAAGAGTAATGTTTACTTAAATGTGGCCTCTTTTGTGTCAAATGAAATAAAAAAAAACATTTTCTTGTTTTTAAAAATCACTCAGTAGTCAGAATTCTTTTTCACAACACTTCATTCTCTTTAAAAAAATTTTTTTTAATCTTTATTTATTGGATAGACACAGCCAGAAATTAAGAGGAAAGGGGGTGACAAAGAGGGGGAGCGACAGAGAGACACCCGCAGCCCTGCTTCACCACTTGTGATGCTTTCCCCCTGCAGGTGGGAGGGACCTGGGGCTTGAACTTGGGTTCTTGTGCTCTGTAACGTGTGCACTCAGCCAGGTGCACCGCCACCTGTCCTCCCACAACACTTCATTCTCTATCAAAGAAAAAGGAAAAAATGACCACTGGCAGCAGTCAAGCCATCATACAGCACTGAGTTCTAGCAGTGATCTTGGTGGGGGAAGAAGAGTACCTTTTTTTTTTTAACTGACTCTGGAAGAGAGTGTTGGTAATTCAGCCATAAAACATGGTTCTGGTGGTCTGGTAGGTGGCACAGTGGATAAAACATTGGATTCTTAACCGTGAGGTCCCGTGTTCGATCCCTGGAAACACATGTACCAGAGTGATGTCTGGCTCTTTCTCTCCTCCTATCTTTCTCATGAATAAATAAATAAATTATTTTTTAAAAAATATTTTATTTATTTATTGAGAAAGATAGGAGAGAGAGAGAAAGAACCAGACATCACTCTGGTACATGTGCTGCTGGGAATTGAACTGAAAACCTCATGCTTGAGAGTCCAGTGCTTTATCCACTGTGCCACCTCCCGGACCACAATAAATAAATTCTTAAAAAAGAAAAGAAAGAAACATGCTCCTGGTAGGATGCTGACAGTAACTCCCCATCTACCACTGAAGGAAAGAGGAAAAGGAAACTTAATATTAATCTTTACTTAGGTGGTAATTAATTTGCTATAGTTTGACAATAAATTGGATTTCACATTTCATTTTATCTTTATACTAAACCACTGATCTCTAAATAGACCAGAAAGATCAATTATAGTTACATACATTATTTATGTATTTATTTATTTTAGAAAGAGACACAGAAGTCAAGAGGGAAGTGGGAGGGAGAAAAAGAGACTCCTGCAGTACTGCTTCACCATGCATGAAGTTTCCCTCCTTGCAGCTGGGGACCAGAGGTTTGAACTCAGGTCCTTGTGCTTTATAACGTGTGTTCTTCCAGGTATGCCGTTACCTAGCAAACATTGATTATTGGTAATTCTCATATGAGGGAGGGAGGGAAAGAGAGAGAGAGAGACAGAGAGAGAGAGAGAGAGAAGTGTGCCGGAGTCCCACTCTGGTATATGTGGCATTAGGGATTAAACTAGGAGCCTCAGCATGCAAATTCCGTCTTAGGCATGCCATTCTTGTCCTTTACCAGCTGAGCCATTTCTCTAGACAAAATGGATAATTTTTTTATTTGATTGCTTATTTTCTTTTTTTTTTCTTTTTTAAAATTTCTTTATTGAGGAATTAATGTTTTACATTCGACAGTATATTTCTTTTTTTTTTTATTTAAGAAAGGATTAATTAACAAAACCATAGGGTAGGAGGGGTACAATTCCACACAATTCCCACCACCCAATCTCCATATCCCACCCCCACCCCCAGTAGCTTTCCCATTCTCTATCCCTCTGGGAGCATGGACCCAGGGTCATTGTGGGTTGCAGAAGGTAGAAGGTCTGGCTTCTGTAATTGCTTCCCCGATTGCTTATTTTCTTTCCTTTTTATTTTTATTTATTTTTTAAAAATATTTATTTCCTTTTGTTGTCTTTGTTGTATTGCTGTAGTTATTATTGATGTCGTCATTGTTGGATAGGACAGAGAGAAATGGAGAGAGATGGGGAAGACAGAGAGAAGAGAAAGGTACACACCTGCAGACCTGCTTCACCACTTGTGAAGCGACTCCCCTGCAGGTGGGGAGCTGGTCAAGCCGGGATCCCTACACTGGTCCTTACGCTTCCCGCCACGTGTGCTTAACCCGCTGCGCTACCGCCCAACTCCCTATTATCTTAATTTTTATTGGACAGAGACAGCCAGAAATTGAGAGGAATGGAGATATAGGGAGAGAGACAGAGAGACACCTGCAGCCCTGCTTCACCATTCATGAAGCTTTCCCTCTGCAGGTGGGGACCAGGGGCTTGAACCTGGGTCCTTGTGTACTGTAACATGTGCAGTCAACCAGGTGTGCCACCCCCCATTTGCTTATTTTCATAAGAGATCAGCGCACCACTCAAGTCTGCTCCAATATGGTAGTGCTGGGAATTGAACATGGAGCCTCAGACATGCAAGTCCAGTGCCTGGACACAGTGCGTATAACTGGTCCTTGAAACTTTTCCTTTCTTCCTTTCTCCCTTCCTTCCTTCCTTCCTTCCTTCCTTCCTTCCTTCCTTCCTTCCTTCTTCCTTTCTTTCCTTCCTTCCTTCCTTCCTTCCTTCCTTCCTTCTTCCTTTCTTTCCTTCCTTCCTTCCTTCCTTCCTTCCTTCCTCCCTCCCTCCCTCCCTTCCTCCTTCCCTCCCTTCCTTCTTTCCTTCCTTCTCCCCTGCCCCTCTCCCTATGGATAGAGATAGAATGAAAGAAACTGCAACACCAAAGTTTCCTTCAGTGTGTTGGGAGGTGGGGCAGGCTCAAAGCTGGGTCTTGCATATGGCAAAAGCAGCCATACTATCCAAGTGAGCTATTTTGCCTGCCCTAAAACTTTTTTTTATGAAATCAATAGTTAGCTATGGGATATATGCTCTTCAGAACTACAGTTTGAAGGGTTTTCCCCCTATTTTTTAAGAATTACTTTTTAAATTTAATTTGATTTATTATTGGATAGAGACAGAGAGAAATTGAGGGGGGAGTGGGAGTTAGAGAGAGAGAGAGAGATACTTGCAGCCCTATTTCACTATTCATGAAGTTTTCCCCATTCAGGTGGGAACCAGGAGCTTGAACCCAGGTCCTTGCACAATCTTGTGTGTGCACTTAACCAGGTGTGTCACTGACTGGCCTCTGAAGTGTTTACTTACATAAAATTTAACTACAGTTAGTCCTTCATAAAGTACAAAATGTCAGGGCTGGGGAGATAACATAACAGCTATGCAAAAGGTTTTCATGCCTGAAACACAGCTCCCAGGTTCAATCCCCAGAACCACCATAAGCCAGAACTGAGCAGTGTTCTATCTCTCTGTTTCTCTCTTTCATAAATAAATAAAATATTTTTTAAAGGTACAGTGCCTCAGATCATTTAAAATTTTAGTGTTCTTCCATTTCAACTAGTGTTCTCCTGGTATGCATGTTTTAAATATTGCCTGGTCAAGATACTACTCGAGAAACTACTGCTGATATCTCACAACAAATCCTAAGTGTTGAATTTTCTCCGTCTTCCCTTTTCCTCTCTCTCCCTCTTCCTTCCTCCCTTCTTTCCTTCCTTTCTCTCTAACCTTCTTTCTTTTTTTTATTGGGGGGGGATTAATGCTTTACAGTCAACAAAGTACAGTAGTTTACACATGTACAACATTTTTCAGCTTTCCATGTAACAATTCAGCCTCCTCTAGGTCCTCTGCCATCATGTTCCAGGACCTGAACCCTCCCCTCCACCCCAGAGTCCTTTACTTTGGTGCCACACACCAAACCCAATCCAAGTTCTGCTTTGTGTTTTCTTATTTTTCAACTTCTTTTTTCTTATTTACTGTTGGTGATTTAATAGTGATCAATAAGATTGTGGGATAAGAGGGGTACAATTGATACAATTACCACCACCAGCATGCCATATCCCATCCCCTCCATTGGAAGGTTCACTATTCTTTATCCTTCTGGGAGTATGGACCAAAGATCTCTAAGGGGCAAGAAGGTCATACCCTTCCTTCTTCTTTCTTTTTTTTCTCCCCTCCCTCCTTATTATTTCTTTTAAAAAATATTTTTATTGGGAGTCGGGCTGTAGCACAGTGGGTTAAGCGCAGGTGGCGCTAAGCTCAAGGACCGGCGTCAGGATCCCGGTTCGAGCCCCACCTGTAGGCAGGTCCCTTCACAGGCGGTGAAGCAGGTCTGCAGGTGTCTGTCTTTCTCTCCCCCTCTCCGTCTTCCCCTCCTCTTTACATTTTCTCTCTGTCCTATCCAACAACAATGACATCAATAATAACTACAACAATAAAACAACAAGGGCAACAAAAGGGAATAAATAAAATAAAATAAATTTAAAAAATATTAAAATATATATTTATTTTTATTATTGGAGAGGGACAGAGGGAAATTGAGAGGGGAGGGGGCAGATAGAGAGACAGAGAGACACCTGCAGCCCTGTTTTACCACTTGTGATGCTTTCCCCCTGCAGGTAGGTACCAGGGGCTTGAACCTGGTTCCTTGTGCACTATAATGTGTGCACATAATCAGGTGCACCTTGGCCTGGCCCTCTACTCCCTCCCTCCCTTCCTTCTCTCTCCCTTACTCCCTCCCTTTTTCCCTCCTTCTCTTACTTTCCCTCTCTTTCTTTCTTCCTTTTTTGTAGAGGCAGAGAGAGGGGGAACCACAACATCAAAGCTTCCTTTAACACTGGGGACTAGCCTCCAGGCTGTGTTGCACACACGGCAAAGGAGTACATTATCCGCGTGAAGATAGTGAATTTTTAAATTCATTGAATGAGTTCTGGAAGGGGCCTTAGAAGTTGAAGCCCACTTCTTTCTATAGGTCCTCACCAGACCATGGAAATTTAAATGATTCAATAAAGGCCACAAAACTAGAATTTTAATCTTGAGGCAGGACACCTTTACTGACAGTTAAATACAGAATGAGGGGCCGGCCAGGTGTTGGTACATCTAGTTGAGCGCACATATTACCACGTTCAGGCTCTTGGTCCCCACCTGCTGGCTGGAAGCTTTACAAGCTGGGGAGCAGTGCTGCAGGTGTTTCTCTCCCTCTCTGTTTCTCTGTCTCTATCAATCAGAAAAGAAAGAAAGGAAGGGGGAAAAAGGACCACCAGGAATAATGGAGTCATGCAGGTACTGAGCCCCAGTGATAACCACTATTGTATTTACTGTTGAATGTAAAGCATTGATTCCCCAATAAAGAAATAAAAAAAAAAAGAAAAAAAGAGAAAAAAAATAAAGCTATTTTGAAATTATCACTAAGGTTGTGGTCCGTCCAGGAGGTGACACAGTGGATAATACATTGGATTCTTAACCATGAGGTCCCGAGTTCAGTCCCAGCAGCACATGTACCAGTGATAGCTGGTTCTTTCTCTATTTCTCCTCCTATCTTTTTCATGAATAAAGAAATTCTTTAAAAAATTATCACTGTGGTTTTAATTTTCATTTTTAATATCAAACTATCTGACCTTATGTCATTGTACATAAAAAGACTTTGTTGTAACAAAGTGTCACACACACAAAGGTGGCCAGCAATGAAAGGAAGATGTCTTGTTCTCAAACAGGTCTTGTTTTTCTTGGATGATTTTGCTTAATATCCAACAGCCAAATGAGGAAACTGTGAAAGCAAAACAAACATTTTTATTACAGATGAACACATTCTTATAAAGTTTGTGCACATATTGATCCTGGCTTGATTTTTTGAAACTTATGCTTACTGAAATGTCTTATAAGGAACTTAGAGGTTCTTTAATATAAACTGATTTATAAAAGCTTTTAGATACCCCTTCTTTACAATATTCCAAGAATTATTGATAAATAATTGATAAATAGCCCTCTAGCTTTTGTTTGAATGCATCCAGTGATTTTATCATGGACAAGGAACCAGGTTCAAACCCCAGCCACCACACAGGAGCATCTGCATGGGGGAAACTTCAAAAGTAGTGGAGCAATATTCCCTCTCTCTCTTTCTCTCTCTCTCTCTTTCCTTCCTCCCTCCCTCCTTCCCTCCTTCCTTCTCTGCCTGTCACCCTCTATCTCAGAGAAAAGAGTCCATCAGGAATGGTGGAATTGTTCAGGTGTGGAGCCCCAGTGATGATGGTCCTAGTGGTAAAGAGAAAAGAGAGAAGAGAAGAAAAAAGAGTCCAATAGTCCGTGAATCATGCTGGCCTAAATAATACCTTGGGAGTTCAAAAAGGAAAAAAATAAATAAATAGAACTACTTTGGTGGTCTGATGTTTTTCTTTTCCTTTCTTTCTTTTTAAAAGTTTTTCTGTTTGTTTTGTTTTTAGATTTAATTTATTTATTCATGATAAAGATAGGAGAAGAGAGAGAGAAAGAACCATATATCACACTGGTACATGTGCTACCAGGGGTTGAACTTAGGACTTTATGCTTGAGAGTCCAATGTTTTATCCACTGCGCCACCTCCCAGACCACTCTGATGTCTTTCTCTGTCTCTCTAGCTCTGTCTTACAAACAGACAAACCAGGAACAGATAATTACTCTAGCCTTGAGAGATCAGAGTCAGAAGTGGCAGAACCTATATGTGTGTGACAGCACAAGGTGGAATTTGATCACATTTAAGTTACTTGACTGGGGCACCACCAGCCAGAGGCTAGATTAGGACTGGGATATAGACCTGCTACCCAGAATAAAAGTTTTCACTGGGTCTCTTTAAAGGGGGAGGAATCCATGGACTGACTGAATCTGTCTTCCTACTTTGAGCAAATATTTGTTGAACTCTTACTGTATGTTGACAGCATTTATTTTAAATCAAAAGCAGAGGTGATACCAGTGTGACAAGTCTAGGTTTTAAGAATTTTGCACAAAACAGCATGAAGAACACAGCGCATTTCGTTGTGTTTTTGTGCCAAAACAATGGTAATGTATATATTTCCTGGAAATGCAATCATTTAAAAAATAAACTTCAAATATTTGTTCTGAAACCAATGAAAGTTTTAAGCATACTACAGTCATTTCAGAATCCATCCCACTTGCTTAATCCTTTCATACTCGTCGGTCCAAATATTTACTTTATTGTCCTAGTTTCTGCACTAAAACCTTGAGGGGTTTCCAACTGCCTAAAGTTTGACCTGTCCACCTTTCATCCCTCTCTTTATCAGCTCTCTACTCAGCCAGGTTACTTCATCTTCTCCTGTTCTTGCTCAGACAACCTTCTCTGTACTTGAATGTCTCTCACTTCTAGTCGCTGAGTGAAGTCCACTCAACTCCAGCTGCCATTTTCTCTACCTCCTCTCCAAATCCCAGCAGCTCTCCCTCTTCTCATTATTTTGGCAGCCCTTACAAAGGCTTATTTGTTTAGTACTTACTAGAATGTGTGTGTGTGTGTGTGTGTGTGTGTTTTTCTTCTTAGTGGTTAAATCCCCACTGTCTCTGTTGTACCCCCATACAATATTCACAATAGGTACTTACTTGTCCCAGTAGACTACAAAATAAGTTATATTTTCTTTGGAAAGGTTAACTGTGTAATTTACTTTCTAAAAGTTGTTGTTGTCTGGGCTTTAAGGCTCTGAACATTTTTTTTTCAGATAGGGAGAGACAGAGACAGAGAAGGGAAAGACACCATAGCACCAAGACTTCCTCCATAGTAGGAGCTAGGATTGAGTAGGTACACTGTCCAGGTGAGACATTCTGCTAGCCTTGTGCAATTAATGTTAACGAATGGATGAGTAGATGTCAGTGGAGCCTTGTGCTTTGGAAAACATGAAATAAAATCCATGGTTTATTGAAGTGAAAAATAACAAGTTGAAGAAAGGAATTTATTCTCTTAGTAAAGTACCAGACACATTAAAAAATAGTGTCTTAGACTGAATTTTTGTAAGTCAATATCTCTTTCTACCTTATTAATGAAAATTAACCCTTTTCTTTGTTTCTAAGAGCCAATATTACACAGGGCTAAATGCAAGATAACAAACAACTACTATGTTTGCTTTAAATGGTCATCAGTTGTCAATGACAAATCCTAATGTCTTTGAGGACTTCTGGGTCCTGGCCTGTATGGAGCAGGGTGGGCCCAGATTCCTGAGTGAGGGGACCACTTCAACATGGACTGCCAATAAGTGAATCTTTAAAAGAAGATTTAGACAGAAGAAACAGTGGGCATGGGAATATAAAATAAAATATAGACACATAGACCTTAGAGGGCAAGAGTGACTCAAGATATTAACAATGTGGGGCTCATGGTAAGCAATATGAAAAATAGTAACACTCTCTTTGTGGCCTGGGAGGTGGTACAGTGGATACAATGTTGGATTCTTAAGCATGAGATCCTGAGTTGGATCCTTGGCAACCTATGTACCAGAATGATGTTTGGGTTCTCTCTCTCCTCCTCCTCCTCTCTCAAAAACAATAAAATCTCAAAAAATAATAATGATACTTTTGCTTCTAGGTAACATCTTTTTTAACTTTTTTTTTAATTAAAAAAAATTTTTTTTTAATTTTTTAACCAGAGCACTGTTCAGCTCTGGCTTACGGTGGTGTAGGGGATTGAACCTGGGACTTTGGAGTCTCAGGCATGAAAGTCTGTTTGCATAACCATTATGCTATCTACCCTCCACCCCACCCCCTTTTTAAAGGTCTTCTTGAGGGCTGGGACGCTCATGCCTGAGGTTCAAAAGTCCCAGGTTCAATCCCCTGTACCACTATCAGCCAGAGCTGAGCAGTGCTCTGGTAAAAAGAAAAAAGTCTTGAATGGTTTACCAGAAACACTTATCTCATGTTTATCACTTTTGAATTTTTGTTTACTTATTTTGATGGGACAGAGAGAAATTGAGGGACCAGGCAGTGGCGCACCTGGTTAAGCACACACAGTACAGTGTGCAAGGAACTGGGTTCAAGCCCCCTGTCCCCACCTGTAGGGGGAAGGCTTTACAAGTGGTGAAGTAGGGCTGTAGGTATCTCTCTGTCTCTCTCCTTCTCTATCTCCCCCTCTCAATTTCTCTCTGTCTCTATCCAATAGTAAATTAAATTGAAAAAGAGAGTGAAATTGAGAGGGAAGGGGAACTAGAGAGGGAGAGAGACAGAAAGAAATCTGTAGGGGCCAGACGGTAGCACAGCGGGTTAAATGCATATGGCACAAAGCACAAGGATCGGTGTGTGGATCCAAGTTTGAGCCCCCAGCTCCCCACCTGCAAGGGGGTTGCTTCACAAGTGTTGCAGGTCTTCAGGTGTTTATCTTTCTCTCTCCTCTCTGTCTTCCCCTCCTCTCTCAATTTCTCTGCCCTATCCAACAACAATTACAGCTATAATAACAATAATGGCAACAAAAATGGGAAAAATGACCTTCAGGAGCAGTGGATTCACACTGCAGGCACCAAGCCCCAGTGCTAACCCTGGAGGCAAAAAGGAAAGAAAGAAAGAAAGAAAGAAAGAAAGAAAGAAAGAAAGAAAGAAAGAAAGAAAGAAAGAAAGAAAGGAAAGGAAGGAAGGAAGGAAGGAAGGAAGGAAGGAAGGAAGGAAGGAAGGAAGGAAGGGAGAAAGAAAGAAAGAAAGGCACTGCTTCACATTCCTAAAGCACCCCACCCCACCCCCAACACACACATTTAACTCAGGCCGCAGAGCATGTGTGTACTTTATCAACTTTAGATGTTTGAATTCTTGTCTCTTTAGTGGATGTTCAATTTTTCAAATAGATAGTTCTATTTCACTATAAAAATATATCAAAAGATTCAAGGGAGGAAATAACTCTTCTTCAGTAGCTGTCCACAACACAAACACATGTTCTGTGTCAAGCAGACACCGATTCAAATTCCCTCTATTCTATTTAGTAACTCTGTCATTTTATGTAAGTTCTCTTGCTCTTTGAAATGGAGATACTTAACTCTTGTGTAGGATTGATACAAGACTAAAATCAGATAAAGTTGAAAAGTACCTAGTAAAATAGGAAGTGGTAGGTTTGCAATAACAGGATTCTTACACAATCTTTTGTGGTTGGCTAGACCCTTAGTAATAAACTTTCATATTCAAGTGGTGTACACATCTTACAGAATATAGTTACAGATATTATTAAACAATCCACCAAAGTAGAACAAAGACTCTATTCTTATTTTTTACTGGTGAAAGAGGTCAAGGAACTTTCCTATACACTGCCTTGTGAGTGTTGACTGGAACTGAGGCCTTGTTCCAGGTGGACACTCATTCCATTTCACCCGCTGCTGTGGTAGTTAACAGTTACTCGGATTTCCTTCATTTATTCATCAGATACTTACTGCAATAAATAATTGAGCTAAATATTTGTCACATTTGCAGTACCCCTGGTTAGTAAGCGGGGTGTTCGGTATATAATAGCTTCTCAGTTAACACTTGTGAAAAAAAGCAAGCACTAAACCAATTTTCTGAGTCCTTACTATAGATTTGCTCATAGATTTGCTCTTTCTCTGACAAGGGGGTAAGAATACTGTCAGGGGAAATGATAATTAAAAAAAGATGTTATTTTGTCCTTTGGGACAAAGCGGATGGCACTGGAGATGATTATGCTTAGGATAATAATTTAAAAGATGAAAGAAAGCTATGGGATAGTTTCACTCATATGTGGAATCTAGAGATTTGATTCACGTGAACTTGAAAAAAAAAAAAAAAACCGAAGCAACCAGACTTTTTTTTTTTTTTTTTGAGTTTCTTTCAGTTATCCTATGCACAATCTCCAGACACTCAGGGCAGCAGCCAAACATTCAGATTTAACGGTGATTGCTGTGGTGATTCAACCCCTCCACTACTTATGAGCAGAGATCTCTGAAATATCCAGACTTAACCTTAGATCAGGATTTTGTGCTAATGGGACAGAACCTGAAATACAGGCCTCATGGTAAATTAGTCAAAGGAATGTACCTTATAGACAAGTAACATGTTTGGCAAACATAGATATAAAGGTAACAATCAGTAGCATTTCTAATAATAAGTATCAGGAAGTTTGAGGTCAGAAAACTTCAACACCCAGGTTTGAGTTCTTGGCTACCATATAGAAGACGATGCAAAGGGGAAGCTTCATATGTGGTGGAGAAGTGTTGTGCTTTCCTTTCTTTTTTTTTATTTTATTTTATTTTTATTTTTTTATTTTTTATTTAAGAAAGGATTAATTAACAAAACCATAGGGTAGGAGGGGTACAACTCCATACAATTCCCACCGTCCAATCTCCATATCCCACCCCCTCCCCCGATAGCTTTCCCATTCTCTATCCCTCTGGGAGCATGGACCCAGGGTCATTGTGCAACCAGACTTCTAAGACTTGTGAGAACTATAGTGTGGATATGATGTGGAACTATGCACTGTAACCTTACTATTAATCACAAATTTAAAAAATGAAAAAAAAAATACTTGCAGAGAACTGGGAGAGACTGTTGAGGCAAAAGCTGTAGAGATGGTACAAGGAGAGTCAGGTTACACACGCAATACAGATAACTCTTAGGATAATTACACTGAGTAAAAGAGGCCAAAGAAGAATATATAACAAAGGATTCCACAATAAAATTATGGAAAATTCAGACAAATCCATAGCAAAAAAAAAAAAAAAAACAGGTGAGTGGTTGCTGGGAGATTGTATGGGGTAAGGTAGATGGGGAGTAATTTCCGAGAGGCATAAGGAAATGTTTGATTGTGAAGGATATGTTCATTATCTTGATTATGTTGATGGTTTCATGACTGCATAAGGATATGTAGGTGCAGCAAATTGAATGTTTTATTTATATATTACTCATTGCCAATTGTATCTCTGTAACATTTTTTTGAAAAGTACTTTTTATGTGGTCTGGGAGGTGGCGCAGTGGATAAAAGCATTGGATTCTCAACCATGAGGTCCCGAGTTCGATCCTTGGCAGCACATGAACCAGAGTGATGGCTGGTACTTTCTCTCCTCCTATCTTTCTCATGAATAAATAAATAAATAAATAAATTTTTAAAAAGAAAAATATTTTTTTACTTCTTGGGTAGAAACAAAAATGAGGGAAATGTGGAGATAGAGAGGGAAAGAAATGGGGGCAGGCAGTGGCTCACCCAGTTGAGTCCACATAGTACTAAATACAAGGATCCACACAAGGACCAGGGTTCGAGCCCCCTCTCCCTTCCCTACCTGCAGTGGGGATGTTTCACAAGTGGTGAAGCAGGTCTGCAGGTGTCTATCTTTCTTTCCCTTTCTATCTCTCCCTACCCTCTCAATTTCTCTCTGTCCTATCAAATTACAAGGAGAAAAGAAAAAGCCACTTGCAACAGTGGATTTGTAGTGTTGGCACAGAACCCCAGCAATAATCCTGGAGGCCAATAATAAATAAATAAATAAATAAATAAAATGGGGAGAGAAACAGAGAGACACCTGCAGCACTGCTACACCGCTCATGAAGGTTTCCCCCCTACATGTGGGGACCTGAGGATTGTACCCGGGTCCTTGCACATGGTAACATATGCACTCTATCAGGTGCATTACAGTTTGGCCCCTTACTGTATAGCTTTTTGAAGAGAAAGAAAAGGAGGGAAGAGAATGGGGATAGAGAATGGAAAGAAGAGGCAGATTCTATCTTACTCCTAAAAACACAAATAACAATACTCATACTAAACCTGGTTCTCTGTTCCTCTCATGATCAGTATCTTGACATGCTAGGTAGAGAAAGAGTCTGCCTGGACCCCAGAGGCCTACTTCCTGGTCTTGTCTGTGCCCTCACAGAGGTATGATGCTGGACATTAGCCTGACCTCTGTTGGAACTAACTTCCCTTTTATAACTTGGCAGTATTTGTCCAGCCATTCTCCACATTGACTGGAACATTGCCTAAGGTGATACACGTTAGAGTGTTTTTTTAAAATAATTTTTGTATTATCTTTATTTTTATTAATTGGATAAAGATAGCCAGAAATTGAGAGGGAAGGGTGGGATAGGGAGAAAGAGAGACAGATACCTGCAGCACTGCTTCACCACTTGTGAAGCTTTCCCCCTGCAGGTGGGGACTGAGGACTCGAACTTTTGGGTCCTTCCACATTGTAACATGTGTGCTCAACCAGGTGTACCACCACCCAGTCCCTTGAGTGTTTTATAATCTAGGAGTGTAGGTCAAAGGGAGGAGGATAGTGGGTTGACAGGGAATAAGCCTTGGCCTTTCTAATCCAGTCATAACATCAGATGTCATAATGTCATACAGCTTCATAGCAGTCAAGTTGTTTGAGCTTCATATCCCTTCATTAAAATATTGCAGACCCATATATTAACAGTAACACAATCATAGTAGGGGACTTCAACACTCCACTATCTCAACTTGACAGATCATCCAGGAAGAAAATCAGTAAAGACATAAGGGAGCTAAATGAAGAGATAGATAACCTAGAACTGTTGGACATTTTCAGAGTCATTCAGAGCAAGTTGTGGTATATATACACAATGGAATACTACTCAGCTGTAAAAAATGGTGACTTCACCGTTTTCAGCCGATCTTGGATGGACCTTGAAAAAATCATGTTGAGTGAAATAAGTCAGAAACAGAAGGATGAATATGGGATGATCTCACTCTCAGGCCGAAGTTGAAAAACAAGATTAGAAAAGAAAACACAAGTCGAACCTGAAATGGAATTGGAGTATTACACCAAAGTAAAAGACTCTGGGGTGGGTGGGTGGGTGGGGAGAATACAGGTCCATGAAAAATGATGAATGAAATAGTGGGGGTTTTATTGCTAAATGGGAATCTGGGGAATGTTATGCATGTAAAAAAAAAAAAAAAAAAGAAGTAGAAACGCAAAGCAGAAATTGACTGAGTTTGGAGTATGGCACCAAAGTAAGAAAGCAGAAGTATACTAGAGTTTGCATCACCAGGTTCCAGGTATCATCAGGATGCCGGCCAGATTTCCCTGGATTGAAGACACCACCAATGTGTCCTGGAGCTCAGCTTCCCCAGAGACCCATCCTACTAGGGAAAGAGAGAGGCAGACTGGGAGTATGGACCGACCAGTCAACGCCCATGTTCAGCGAGGAAGCAATTACAGAAGCCAGACCTTCTACCTTCTGCAACCCTCAATGACCCTGGGTCCATGCTCCCAGAGGGATAGAGAATGGGAAAGCTATTGGGGGAGGGGGTGGGATATGGAGATTGGGCGGTGGGAATTGTGTGGAGTTGTACCCCTCCTACCCTATGGTTTTGTTAATTAATCCTTTCTTAAATAAAAAAATAAAATAAAAAAAAAATAAAATAAAAATAAAAAAATAAAAAAAATATTGCAGACCCCTCTACTATGAGTTTTTTATGCTCACTAGCTATCTGTAATCTATTGAGTTGCATTTTAACAGCTGCAGAGTAGAGCACAGGCCTTACATGTTTGAGAGCAGCAGTTCATCGCAGGCACTGCATATGTCAGAGTGATGCTATGATTTTTTTTCCTTTTTCTCTGTATCTCTCATAAAAACACATCTTTCAAAAAAATTTTTTTTAAAGAACTATGTTACAGATTTAGCTCCACCACTCATTTCTGTGACAACTTGGAGAATCATGATTCTACTTGGAGTGGAGCATCTGCCAAATGAGGGTACTGGGCCTGCTATAGCCACCTGGATTTCTTCTGGCTTTTACACTGCAGGATTCTATCACCTTCACATCGGATTATTTTTCCTCTTTGATGGTTCCAGACATGAACAAGTGTTACTAGGTAATGGTTTCTGTCCCTTGATCCTCAATGACTTCAAGGAATTGGGAAATGGTAACCTCTACTATTTCCTGCCCCTTATCAACACACACACACACACACACACACACACACACACACACACACCATGGCTTTGGTCTTCCACCAGTTTCTTCATGTTCATTTGTCTTTATTTTATTCTCATAAACACCAAGTTAACACAAATACCGCAGCATCTTTTTAAGTTCATTCACTCAAAATCTATGACATCAACATGTTAAAAATCTTACCTCCCAGAAAGCTTGGTCATCAAAATATTTAGTCACATGATGTGCTTTGCATATTTTGAGTTTTAAGATCAAACCTGTTCAAATTAATAATTAGATGTTAAATATTTGGAGCATTTGTTATCTCAGAATTAATCAAAATATCAAATGTCAAGTAAGGTATCTTAACAAAATTCCTTTTTTTTCTTCTTCCACAGCCAAGAAACAAATCAAACCACAGCCATTCCAGCTTAATTAACTCTGTAGACATCTTTAAACAGGAAATAAACTCTAGATAAGTCTGTAAGAACCATGGGGTTGACAAGTATCCTAAGATAGACTAGAAGGATCCTTTTAGGAAATGCACCACAAATACATATATGGCTGCTGGAAAAGTCGTGACGTATTTTTCTATGCAAAAACGTGTCATGACTTTTCAACAAGCCAGTATAAGCTGATTCATTTAACACAGAATGCTACCATGGAGTGACTTAAATGTACCATCCCTAAAGGTCAACCCTCACAAGCACCAAATTCTCAGCAGTCTTAGCTCACGATTCCATTTGTAAAGTTAGGATATTTATTATTGGTTAGAGACAGAGAGAAACTGAGAGGGAAGGGGGAGATAAAGAGGGAGCAATACAGAGAGACACCTGCAGCCCTGCTTCATTACTTGTGAAGCTTTCCCCCTGAAGATGGGGACCGGGGACTTGAACCTGGGTCCTTGCGCACTGTAATGTGTGTGCTTAACCAGGTATGCCACCGCCTGGCCCCCAGTCTCTTCTTTTTACTCAAGTGGATCCTCAGCCTTCCTCCAGCTGTGCAATCTAAGGAATTTACCAGGATGCCTGTGTGAGCACTTACCCTTCCCAGGAAGCAGGGAAATATCACTGATGGATTTAACTTTGGATTTTTTAATCTTTTTAAATTTTTTTTATTATCTTTATTTATTGGAGTCAGCCAGAAATCAAGAGGGAAGGGGGTGAAAGAGAGGGGGAGAGAAAGAGAGACACCTGTAGCACTGCTTTACCACACACAAAACTTTCCCCCTGCAGGTGGGGACCAGGGGCTTGAACCTGGGTTTTTGCACACTGTAACATGTGCTCAACCAGGTGGCCAGCACCCGGGCCCTTAACTTTGGATTTTTATTTAAAAAATTTTTAATATTTATTTATTTATTTTCCCTTTTGTTGCCCTTGTTTTTATTGTTGTTGTTATTATTGTTGTTATTGATGTCATCGTTGTTATATAGGACAGAGAGAAATGAAGAGAGAAGGGGAAGACAGAGAAGGGGAAAGAAAGATAGACACTTGCAGACCTGCTTCACTACCTGTGAAGCGACTCCCCTGCAGGTGGAGAGACGGGGGCTCGAACCAGGATCCTTACGCTGGTCCTTGCGCTTGGCACCACATGCGCTTAACCCGCTGCAGTACCGCCCAATTCCCAACTTTGGATTTTTTAATGATGATCATTCCCACTAGACTCCAGCCCTGTGACCTGTGAAATGAAAGAAAGGTGTTCTTACACTGACCTGTCAGGAGACCAGACAACAGACCGCCAGCCATAGCCAAGCTGAGAACCCCAATTTCAGTGAGTGCCACGTAGCCAATCCTGGAAATGACAAAAGCTTGGTGGTCACATTTGAGCATCAGCTATAGAAATCAGCAAGCACAGTAAAACACTATCAGCATCATGTGTGGTGCTGTGAGGAGGGCCACCACATGAGCGCACATGTACTCCCCGGGACATTACACTCCCCTACAGAGTCATGCTGATATATGAAAGGAAAGATGGACTCCAAGGGGCTGGGTGGTGGCGCACTTGGTTTAGCGCACATATTACCAACCACAAGGACTTGGGTTTGAGCTCCTGGTTCCCACCTGCAGGGGGAAAGCTTTGAGAGTGGTGAAGCTGTGCGTTAGGTGTCTCTCTTTCTCTATATATCCCCCTACCCTCTAGATTTCTGGCTGACTCTATCCAATAAATAAAGATAATTTAAAAAATTAAAGTAAATAAAAAAAGAAAGAAAGAGGAACTTCAAGATCCTCCTTTTTAAATCCTCAGATTCCTGGTAATAAATGAAAACAAGAGACAAAAAAAAAAACCAACTAAGTCCAAGTCCAAGTCCCTGGTCTGTCACTCATATGACTCTGGATGAGTCATTTAACCTTGCAGTACCCTAAGTTTCCTCACTATGTAATCTAAAAATGAATCTTTATTTCTATTAGGGCAAGATGGCTACAGCTTACATGTCAAACCATTTCCCCTAGCCAGGCTCACCATGAATATACTTCCCTGTGTTCTCTCCTTTATGGTAAGCCCCAAATGGGTGGATACATGAAAGACCTTACAGTAGATAATATTTTAAATTTGTTTTATTTCCAAACAAGGCATTGAACATGTGCATTTCCACTGTTCCTGAGCTGATTTTTTTCATTCATTTTATTTTAGATAGAGACAGAGTAACTAAGAGGGAAAAAGACAGAGAGGGTGAATTACAGAGGAAGAAACATCATAGCCTCCTTGACCACAGTGGACCTTACTTCAGTAGCACGGCGCTTCCTTATGGTGTCATGACTTGAGCATAGGACTTTAAGCAATGGGAAGATATGTGATCTACGAGTTGAACTATCTCCTGGTCCACCAGGGTTGCTTTTTTTTTTTTTTTTAAGATTTCATTTATTTATTATTAAGAGAAATAAAAGGACGGACACACACACACACAGAGAGAGAGAGAGAGAACAGAGCATCACTCTGGTACAGGTGCTATTGGAGATTGAATGTGGGGCCTCATGTTTGAGAGTTCAATGCTTTATTCAGTGTGCCATCTTCTGGACTGCCACAAAGTATTTTTAAACAAAACACCTAAGAGCTAGTCCTAATTGTACTTCTAGAACATTTATGGTGGTCTGGGAGGTGGCATAGTAGATAAGACAATTGAATTCTCAAGCATGAGGTCCCGAGTTCAATCCCTGGCAGCACATGTACCAGTGTGATGTCTGGTTCTTTCTCTCTCTCCTATTATTTCTCATGAATTAATATAATAAATAAAATCTTTAAAAAAAAATTTATGGTCTTGGAAATAAAAGTTACCTCAATTTTTTTTCCTCCAGGGTTATCACTGGGACTCAGTGCCTGCATTAAGAATCCACTTCTCCTGGAGGACATTTTTTCCATTTTGTTGCTCTTGTTGTTATTGTTGTTGTTTTTTTTTTTGTTATTGTTAGATAGGACAGATAGAAATTGAGAGAGATGGGGAACACAGAGAGGGGGAAGGAGATAGCATAGTAGTTACGCAACAGGATTTCATGCCAGAGGTTCTAAGGTCCTAGCATCACTATATGCCACAGCTGAGCAGTACTCTGGTGGCTGGAAGGGAAGGGGAGGGGAGGGAAGGAGAAGGGGGAGGAGAGGCGAAGAAAGGGGCCAGGCAGTGGTGCACTTGGTTGAACAAACACATAATAGTACACAAGGACTCATGTCCAAGCCCCTGGTCCCCACCTGTAGGGGGAAAGCTTCACCAGTGGTGAAGCTGGGCTGCAGGTATCTCTGTCTCATTTCCTCACTATCTCCTCCCCTCTCTATTTCTGTCTCTCTCCAATAATAAAAATAAATTATAGGGGAAAGAAAAAGAGGAAAGAGAAGAAGGGAAACAAAAGAAAAGAAGTGGAAAACTGGGACTGGAGGAATTGTTTGCTGGGTAGGGTAACTGCCCTGTCATTTGTGCAGTCTGGGTTAGGGTTAAGGACCCAAGTTCAAGTCCCCAATCCCACCTGCAGGGGGAAAGCTTTGAGAGTGGTGAGGTAGTGCTGTAGCTGTCTCTCTGTCTCTCTGTCTTTCTCTCTCTTGCCTCCAGGATTATTTCTGGGGCTCGATGCCTCCACTATAAATCCTCTGTTCCTGGATATCAATTTTTCCATTTTGTTGGCCTGTTTTTGTTATGGTTGTTGTTGGATAGGACAGAGAAATTGAGAGAGGAAGGGAAAACAGAGAGGGGGAGAGAGAAATAGACACCTGCAGACCTGCTTCACCTCTTGTGAAGCGACCCCCCTGTAGGTGGGGAGCCAGGGGCTTGAACCAGGATCCTTCGGCCAGTCCTTGTGCTTCGCACCATGTGAGCTTAACCCACTGTGCTACCACCCGGCCCCCTCTCTTCTTCTCTATCACCCTCTTCCCTCTTGATTTCTGGCTGTCTCTATCCAATAAATAAAGATCATTTTTTAAAAGTTTAAATTTTTTTAAATTAAAAAATATCTTTAAAAAGGAAAAAGAATTCCCATGGGTCAGTAAAAATAAAAAAGCTAATATAATAAAAATGGGCAAGAGAGTTTGAATCCACATTTCATAACAAGATATCCAGATGTCCAAAAAAAACATGAACAATGCTTCATTTAATTATCGGGGAAGTTAAAGTGTAAATGGTAAGCTTTAATGACTAAAATTAAAGAGAAAGAAAATAAATGTTAGTAAATATATGGCGCAATGGAAACCGCTACTGCAGTGCAAATCATAATGGAAAACTGGCAGTGCCCATTAAAGTGATCAGTATGGATGCTGTAGGATGCAATTTTATTTCTAGGCATATACTCAGCAGAAGTGCTTTCATAAGTTGCAAAAAAAAAAAGTACTACAGTGTTCTTAGTAGCAATTCCATGCTATGTTTATAACAGCTTTTGGGAAACTATTCAAAATGCTTATCAAAAATGGATAAATTGTGCTGTTTTCAAACAACGAAACACCTGTTCTACGGATTTGACACTCATCACAGGACTTGCAAGTCAGCTTTCACAAGAGTGCAAAAATTCATATTACAACCTCATTAACCACAAATTAATGCTAACATATATTTTCACTTCCTGTCAATAGGGGGTGTCTCCACCCCATCACCTTCCCCCTACTATAGTCTGAGTCCCCCTTTTGCTCTGTTCCCTGGCCTGCCCATATGTGATAAGCTTTTATACCATCCTAGCCAGCTTGCTGAGCCTCTCTTTTCTATGTGAACTGTGAGTAACACTAAACATACTTTTCAGTGGCAATGACTTTCCATATCATCAATCAGCTGTTTTTATAAGTTAAGCTATAACCACAATTCAATGCTATACTCCAGTTAAAATACAGTCCTCAGCAATTCTCAGTTATATGGGCAAAAACAGCCAGATACACAAGAGCACAAAATTTCTGTTTGATTCCATGTACATAAAGGACAAAATTTGACAAAACAAATTGCTGGGAAAAAAGACTTGACTGATGTCAGTAAGGATGGGGCATAAAGGAGTTCTGGATGCTGTCTGCAGGGCATGTCAGAAAATACACTAAGTGCATGACCCAGGAGGTGGCACAGTGGCTAGAACTTTGGATTTAAAAGCTTAAGGGTCTGAGTTTGATCCCTGGCTTTACATGCGATAGAGTGGTACTCTTGTTTTCTCTCTCTGCCATATAAATATCTTAATAAATAAAAAAATAAATTTTATTTTAAAAAAAAGATCAGGTGATAGCCAAGTTATATTTGTATAGTACAAAAAAATAAGTAGTAAAAGTCCAAATCACCAGAAGTATAACCCACAACTCTATCTTGATTCTCTCTGAAAGCAGAAATGAATGAAGTACACATTGTCATAATGGCCCACACTGGGTGGTCTCCCCTGTGCCAGGCACGTGACTTTACCATCTCTCTCACAATGGTCCTATGAGGAAGATATTCATGCTTCTGTTTCACAACTGGAGAGGTCCAGGTTATGGCAGTAACCAAGGGTTCCAGTTTCACATAGCTTGGAATGGGTGATTCTTGAGATTTAAACAAGGCAAGTTAGTCTACCCAAAAAGGCCAACTAACTTCATTACTTGAAGGTGACCTTCCCAAATTTGGCCATATAAGTTTTCCATGCATGATGTACCAAATTTGACCCCCAACACCATATATCCCAGAGTGAAGCTATGGTTCCTTCTCTCTCCTTCATAAATAAATATAGAGGAAAAAAAGGGCCAAGGAGAATGCATAATGGTTATGCAAAAAATATTATCCTGAGGGGCTGGAGGTGGCACACCTGGTTAAGTGCACACATGACAGTGCACAAGGACCCAGGTTCAAGCCCCTGGACCCCACCTGCAGAGGAAAAGCTTCACAAATGGTAAAGCAGGGGCAGGGGTAGATAGTACAATGGCTATGCAAAGAGACTCTGATGCCTGAGGCTCCTAAGTCCCAGGTTCAACCCCCCTCACCACCATAAGTCAGAGCTGATCAGTGCTCTGGTAAAAAATAGTGGTTTTGTTTTTTAAAAAAAGTGGTGAAGCAGTGCTGCAGGTACCTTTTTGTCTCTTTCACTCTCTACCTCCTCCTCCCCTCTCAATTTCTCTCTGTCTCTTTCTAATATAAATAAATAAAAATGTAATTTAAAAAGAGGTCCTGAGATCTGAGCAGTTGTGTGGTTATAAATAAATAAGTGGAACATCCCAGGAAGCAGTGCAGTGGGTAAAGCATTGGACTCTTAAGCATGAGGACCTGAGTTTGACCTACAGCTTCACATGTGCCAGAGTGATGTTCTGTTTCTTTCTCTCTCCTCCTCTCTCTCACTAATATTTGCATAAATCTCTTAAAAGGAAACTGTGCCACTAGTGTAAATGGAAGCGAAAAGGGAGGAAACTACAAAGAGACACAATGGAAATAAATTCGCTGCTAAAAACCTCCCCAATCTGGTAGTTCTTGCAGTCTGAGGCTTTAGTCCTAATTCAAACCAAAGGTTAGCAGTGTCAGAAGCTGCAGAAGCATTCAGCACCAAGTGGAAATTTTCCCCCTGCTGCAGTGAAAGAATTGAATGAGAACTGAGGATGTCTGCACGGTACAATCCAGTGTTGAGTGTATTCACACCCTAACAGTATCACAATCTGTGATTAAAATGCCACATCAGTTTCATGTATAGCAAGTGCTCAGTCTCGCCAGGCTGAATAGGAAATTGGTGAATATTATTTGTGGAATTAGCAAAGAGTCATCTGACTTGGCCAATGACATTAAGCTGATAGAGGTGTTGAGTTACACTTCACAGGAAGTGTTCCCAGTGCCAGCTCAGTCTCCATCTTTCACCATATACAGACACCCCTCATAGGGAAGCAGCAGCATCAATAATTTATCATAAATTAAATAAAACATGTGCAGGATATTTAGTCCATACCAAGCACTGTCCTACACCCCCCCACCTTTTTAGTAGGGTTATAGGGAATGGACTCAGAGCTTAGAACACATGCAATACTACTTACTGGCCACCAAGGCCCAATTTTCTATTCTTTACATTTTGAATGATGGGAGAAACAGAAGAGAGACATGCCACTCCCTTGGTGCTGTCCATGTTGCTCCCGTGCGTTGGGGCTTGAACCCAGGGATTCACACGTGGCAAAGCATACCCTCTACGAGGTGAGCTATTTCCTATTCCCCCATATCTTATCTCATTTTATGGATAGAAAACTGATGCTTAAATTGAGTTTTGAGTACCATGCCTAGATTATTATGGTGGTAAGTGTGACTTTGATCTGTCTGTCCCTGAAGTCTATGCTCTTTACTTCCACCAGAAAGAAGGCCTCCCTGAGAGAGGTTATCACTTTCACTCTTCTCTTCCCCTTGCCAGATTCCTGCAGAGGAAGGAAGGACTAATCCTTGGCTCTTGGCTAGCTAGTCTTGATGTGAGTTGGCTTGTAGAGGTTATATAGTGTGCCCAGTGAGAGAGGTCAAGGCCATTCTGACTGCACAGTGTGCTGCTCACCTTGACCTAAATAACCAGGAATTAAAATACAGGGTATTGGGCCTGACTGACCTGCTCTTTCTGCATTTGGGAGCTCCTCACAACTGCTTGACTTTCACTTAAGCTACTCCCTTTGGAAAGAAGAAATGAACCCGAGACATGGGGCAGAAATTGTGAATACACTAGGCACTGACTATTCACTGAGGTCTGCCCAGCACCTAACTGGGATACATGTATGATTACATGTATCCTAGTTAAGAACTTTGGGCTCACTACTCTCTGAGTCACAAGGGGGTATAGGGAGTATAGATACCCACATGGGACTATTGGTCCAGCTGACGTGATACATCTTCAGCATGATGGAGGTGATCCCGCTGAGCAGCCCCGGCAAGCCGAACGTGTAGTGCAGCCCACAGGTGTCATGAATCTCTAGCACGCGGTTAAGACACACCTGTGGACAGACAGCATTATCAGATCTACATGTGACATTGATAATCCCTCTCCATCTTCTTTTTTAAAAAAAATTTATTATTCTTATTTATTGGATAGAGACAGCCAGAAATCTAGGAAGTAGGGGAAGACAGAGAGGAGACAGAGAGACACCGCAGCCCTTGTGAAGCTTCCCCCCTACAGGTAGGGACCAGGGGCTTGAACCTGTGCCCTTGCACACTGTGAAGTGAGTGCTTAACCAGGTGTGCTACCGCATGGCCCCTATCTCTCCATCCTCCTTACAGACCCCTGGCCACCAAAAAGTCTCAGTGACAAGAATGTACCAAAATGCACTCCAGTCATTTGAACAGCTTGTCCAAATGCAGTCAAATTTAGGGTTTACCAAAGTGCTAGGGGGCACCCAATTACTGCTCCCCATGGTCCAGTAACAAAGGTCTAGGCCAGGCAAGGTTCACATTGTGGGGTGGGTGCTTTCCTGTGCATTGCAGGCTGTTTAGAAGCATCTCTGGCTCCTGCCCTTTAGATGTTAGTAGCAACTCCACCCAGTCGTGTCAAGCCCCAAATGTCTCTAGATATTGTCAAATGACCACGGGGTGCAGTGATTAGGATTCACAGGCTTAGTTCAAACTAAACTATTAAATAAATATGATTAATTAGAAAAAAAAACTCAGAAAAAAAAACTATTTCCCTAAGTTCCTACTCAGTATAACCTTCAAGATGGCTGCAAGCAAACTGATGTGGATCTAAATGCAAATCAGATCAGGTTAAATCCCTCCGTAGAATCCCTCTGTCTACAGAGTAAAATTCCAGATTCATCAACTAGCTCATAAGATACATCTGAACACCTCTTGCCTCTCAATGCTCTGGCCTCATATGTTCCCAACTGAATCCAATGTTCAGTCATAAGAACATGTTTCTGTTTCCTTTGGGTCACCTGCTCTTCTCACATGTGATGCTGTAGGTCAAACACATGTGCCAGAGTGATGTTCTGTTTCTTTCTCTCTCCTCCTCTCTCTCACTAATATTTGCATAAATCTCTTAAAAGGAAACTGTGCCACTAGTGTAAATGGAAGCGAAAAGGGAGGAAACTACAAAGAGACACAATGGAAATAAATTTGCTGCTAAAAACCTCCCCAGTCTGGTAGTTCTTGCAGTCTGAGGCTTCTTTGTCAAATCAAACTTGGTCAAATCAAACTTCTTTAAAACAATAAAATAAATAAAACAGGTCTGGGGCTAGCAAAGTAGCTCACTTGGATAATGTAGTGTGTTTATTTGCCAAATATGCAACCCAGGTTTCAGCCTGCCCCCCACACCACTGAAGGAAGCTCTGGTGCTGTGATCTCTTTCACTCTCTCTCTCTACCTCTTTGCCTTCTCTGTCTCTATATAAAAATAAATAAATTAATTAAAAATATCTGTTCATTTAAAAAAACATTTCTATTTATTTATTATTGATAGAGACAGACATGGAGAGGGGAGTGGGAGAGAGACAGAGAGACACCTGCAGACCTGCTTTATCACTTGTGAAGCTTTCCCCTGCAGGTGGGGACCAGGGACTTGAACCTGGGTCCTTGTGCACTGTCATGTGTGTACTTAACCAAGTGTGCCACCACCTGGCCTCTATCTGTTCTTTTTTTTTTTTTTTTTTAGTGAGAGAAAGAAGCCAGAGCACTGCTCAGTTCTGGTTTATGGTTGATGTCAGGGATTGAACCTGGGACCTAAGGACCTCAGGCTTACTAATACTGTGTGCTAATATATTGAGCTGTTTTCCCTGCCCAAGTTCTTCCTTCTGTTAGGCTGAACCTTCTCCTTGAGGTTCATTCATCCAGATTTAGTTTTCTGAGCCACCCCAAAAATATATCCCTTGGTCCTCCATGAAGTCTTGAAACCCACAGAAACCTGTTGCTAAGTATTTCTCTTTGAAATGTGTTATGTGTTACGAATTGGCTATAACTGCCTGGTGGTATAATTAAACAGATGTTCCCATCCAAAAATGGGCAGAGGATATGAACAAAACATTCACTACAGAGGAGATCCAAAGGCTAACAAACATATGAAAAACTGCTCTAGGTCACTGATTGTCACAGACATGCAAATTAAGACAACACTAAGATACCACCTCACTCCTGTAAGAATGGCATACATCAAAAAGGACAGCAGCAACAAATGCTGGAGAGGTTGTGGGGACAGAGGAACCCTTTTACATTGCTGGTGGGAATGTAAATTGGTACAGCCTCTGTAGAGAGCACTCTGGAAAACTCTCAGAAGGCTAGACATGGACCTTCCATATGATCCAGTAATTCCTCTCCTGGGGTTATACCCCAAGGACTCCATAACACCCAACCAAAAAGAGGTGTGTACTCCTATGTTCATAGCAGCACAATTCATAATAGCTAAAACCTGGAAGCAACCCAGGTGCCCAACAGCAGATGAGTGGCTGAGAAAGCTGTGGTATATATACACAATGGAATACTATACAGCTATCAAGAACAATGAACCCACCCTCTCTGACCCATCTTGGACAGAGCTAGAAGGAATTATGTTAAGTGAGCTAAGTCAGAAAGATAAAGATGAGTATGGGATGATCCCACTCATCAACAGAAGTTGAGAAAGAAGATCTGAAAGGGAAACTAAAAGCAGGACCTGATCAAATTGTAAGTAGGGCACCAAAGTAAAAGCCCTGTGGTGAGGGGCAGACATGCAGCTTCCTGGGCCAGTGGGGGGTGGGAGTGGGTGGGATGGATGGGTCACAGTCTTTTGGTGGTGGGAATGGTGTTTATGTACACTCCTAGCAAAATGTAGACATATAAATCACTAGTTAATTAATACGAGAGGGGGAAAATTAATTGTATGTCTCGAAGTTTTTCAAAACACAAACTGAATCTTTTCAATATATAGGCTGTGTAATTGATATGCAGACTCTCTCAAAAGCCTAGACCAAGTAGATCAGAAGCAACCAATAGCACAGCTATATACAAGATACTGGGTACTGTACAGCAAACCCTAACAAAAGGACTTTTCAAAGTTAACCCAATTACCAATTAATATGATGATAACATTAACTATCGATTGTCTTTTTGAACCCTAAGACAGCAGGAACCTCACATCTCCACTATAGAGCCTCTACTTCCCCCAGTCCTGGAACCCTTGGATAGGGCCCACTTTCCCGTATGCTCTCCCAATCCATATCAAATAATATTCCATCTGCCGATCACAACCTAACCAACACAACAATTGCCACCTCAACATGCTTCACTTCAGACTGTGTCCAGAGACTTCACGTGTGGAATGACAACCCTTTAGCTTCATTACTCAGGTGAGACCTTGGCAAACGCTAGAAGAAGAAGGTGAGACCTTTCCTTTTGTAGTATACTCTAATTCCATCTCAGGTGGTTCACTTTCTAACAAAGTCCCAAAACCTAGATATACACCAGTTTCTGGGAGAGAGAGCATATGTTCACACGTATCCGTAAACTACTGCAAAATATATACCTGAAAGCAGAAGTACACTAGAGTTTGCAGTGAGTACCCCCCTAACACTTCCTCTCCACTATTCCAAGCTTTGGGTCCATGATTGCTCATACGTTAACTCTCTTTTGGCTTCGTACGTTAACTCTCTTTTCAGTCACCAGGTTCCAGATGTCATCAGGATGCTGGTCAGGCTTCCCTAGACTGAAGACCCCACCAATGTGTCCTGGAGCTCCGCTTCCCCAGAGACCCACCCTACTAGGGAAAGAGAGAGGCAGACTGGGAGTATGGACCGACCAGTCAACGCCCATGTTCAGCGGGGAAGCAATTACAGAAGCCAGACCTTCTACCTTCTACAACCCACAATGACCCTGGGTCCATGCTCCCAGAGGCATAGAGAATGGGAAAGCTATCAGGGGAGGGGGTGGGATATGGAGATTGGGTGGTGGGAATTGTGTGGAATTGTACCCCTCCTACCCTATGGTTTTGTTAATTAATCCTTTCTTAAATATAAATAAATAAATAAATAAAAGAAAAAACAAACAAACAAAAAAATTAAACAGATGTTGAATGTTGAAGGAGGAATGATCTATCTACTTAGACAAACAAAACAACCAAAAGTGAACATGATCTGGATTCCCAGCCCAGCACCCCTTCTCGATGCTGTGCTCTCACCACCACTCACATATTAATGGGAAATAGTCATGTACATGTAAGTACCCCACCAGCCCTTATTAGGCACATTATCCAAGTTAAACCAGTAACTCCCTTCTCCGGAGAACTTGGAGTTGATACCAAGAAGCTCCACCTGGCTATGCTCTTAAAGAAAGAGAGACTATTTTCCAAGAAAGAAAGAAAGGAGGTCTAAGCGGGGAGGGGCAGGGTGGCTACAGCAGGTATTCAGGAAAAGCAAAGGAGTGCAGTAACTTCTTGGGTTCCTCACAATAATCCCATCCCTGGTTTCAGCCACCCCTGGGTTTCCAGTAGCATCCCTATCTTTGTGCATCCTTGTGACTCCCCAATAGATTTAGAATAAATTCCTTCCTGTGTCTAGCAAGCTTGTATGAGTTCTGTAACTTGCTTCCCAGATCATAACTAATACACCACCCAACAGGGATAGGTCCTTCAACCATGCTCTGAAGCTAACCTGAAAAAGTGCCAACATCTGCCTAATGCAGCCCATGGCACTACATGATGGTCCACTATGATCCCAGGGTCCTACTGGTTTAAGGCAAAGTAGAGAATGTTGGTTTTAAGTTTCTTACCGGCAGGCACTTGACTCCCCCGATGGAGATCAACCCAGCCAAAAGACCCAGTATCATGGCCAACCAAGGAGAAGAGATCACGTGACATGTGGTGCCCACAGCCACGCCTCCTGCCAGCATCGCATTGTGGATATGAGTCTGCAAATAGACAGCTTGCGGGTAAATGAAATGGTACACAGATAGAGAACTGTATCATGCCCAGAGTTGCTGAGTAAGCTGGTAGTAAGGTAATCATGTCATGTCCTACCTAAATCCATATCCCTTTAACTTGCTTCTTGCCTCACTTGTCAGACTCAGAGAGCATCACCCTGACTAGAAGCATACGGAAAATTAATTTGCAAGTGTGATTACCTGGCATCCTAGTCACATTTTCTAGTGATATGTTCTTGGGCACTTCATCACATAACTTTTCCATTACAAGAATGGGGCTTTTCCATATTGGTGACCTTGGAAAAACTACTGCAGTTTCCAATGGAGGGGATAGGGACACAGCTCTGGCAATGGGAACAATATGGGATTATACCCCTATTATCTTGCAGTTTTGTAAATCACTATTAAATCAACAATAAAAATATGTATAAGAATATAAAAGGGAAGCGAGCGGTAGCGCAGTGGGTTAAGCACGGGTGGCATGAAGCGCAATATCCAGCGTAAGGATCCTGTTTTGAGCCCCCAGCCCCCTACCTGCAGGGGAGTTACTTCACAGGTGGTGAAGCAGGTCTGCAGGTGTCTATCTTTCTCTCTCCCTCTCTGTCTTCCCCTCCTCTCTCCATTTCTCTCTGTCCTATCTAACAACAACAACATCAATAACAACAACAATAAAAAAAAAAACAAGGGCAACAAAATGGAAGATAAAAAAAACAACATAAAAAAGAATGGGACTTTGTGGTCCAGGAGGTGGCACAGAAGATAAAGGCTTGGACTCTCAAACATAAGGTCCTGAGTTTGATCCCCAGTATCACATATGTCAGAGCGATGCTCTGGTTATCTCTCTTCCCTCTCTCATAAAATATAAATAAATAAATCTTTTGGGGGAAAAAAGAATGAGGCTTTGACTGTACCCACTTCATAGGATTGTTGTAAAAATTAAATGAACTTCCACTTGTAAAATTCTAATCCTGATGTCTGGCATAGCATATGGGGGAAAGGTCAATAAATATAAGTAATTATGGTTGCATTAATTAATTAATTCATCAATCAATTATTGTATCCTTGGTGCTTAAGCCACCCTGTATGACTGGACCCAATAAAATGGTAAGACCCTAGGTCATGACCCTGCCATGTCCTTCATCCCTCTAAACTGTCTCCCCCTCAACTTTAACTATGTCTCAGGGCTCAGTCCTTGGGACCAGTTCCTGGGCTTGGCTAACTTAATGATGCACATACTTATTTTCCTGGATAATACCACCTTATCTGAGCCTGGATTCCCTATCACCTTGGGAGTCATCTGTGAAAAAACCCACCTCCCCTCACTGGTCCAAATACTCAGTTAACTCATCATCTGTGACAGCATTGCCCCTACTCCAGTCCCCCAGTCTCTCTAGATCTTTCTCCACCACCATCTGTCTGGCTGACCCCATGCCCTGATCATCAGGAGAACTGGTTTTGTCTTCAAATTCTACTTTCTTGTCTATCTGTGCCCCCCAGAGCTTGCATGCACTATTTCCCAGTTACATTGATAATATCAGCTGAATTGAGTTTGCCCAATATTTAGTCCACATGAAAAACCTCATGTGTGTTCTCCCCTAACCCCTACTTTACATATGAGGCAGGTAAGACTCAGAAGTTTAAGCAGTGAGGGGCAAGTGGTGGTGCACTCAGTAGAGCACACTTTACTACATGCGAAGACCTGAGCCCCACCTACAGTGGGCAGGCTTCACAAGCAGTGGAGCAGTCCCCACAGTGTCTCTCCTTGTCTCCGTCTCTATCTCTCTCTGTCTCTCACCCTTGATCAAAGTAAAAATAACAATGAGAAGTTTAATCTCACATGACTAGTGTAATATACTGATTCTTTTAAAATCAAGTTTTGTTTTCATTTTTACTATTTCTTTTTTATTAGAGCACTGCTCAGCTCTGGCTTATGATGGTGTGGGAGACAGCCTGGGATGGTGGAGCCTCAGGCATGAAAATCTTTTACATACCATTATGCCATCTCCCTAGTCTATACAGCTGATCATTCCATCTTGACATTTCTTTTCTTTTTTTTTTTTCTTTATTGAGGGGATCAATAGTTTATAGTCGACAGTAAAATATAGTATCATCATACTTCTGATGGCTAGTTAAATAAATTTTTGATTGTCAAAAAATATATATATAGTATCATCTTGACATTTCCTGAGAAAAAAGAGATTTTTTTTTTTTTCTTTTACCAGAGCACTGCTCAGCTCAGGGTCCAGGTGGTGTTGGGGATTGAACTTGGGGCCTTTGGTGCCTTAGGCATGAAAGTGATTTGCATAACCACTCTGCTATCTTCCCAGTTTAAGGCTGACATTTCTGTTTTAGTTATTTTGATTCACTCTAGCTCCTGGCGGCTGGATTCAGTAACTGGCAAGAACAGAGTTCAAACTTGGGCCTGTTGATGTCCCCACTGATGGAGATCTTTTGATGATTGCACGGGATCCTATGTTCCAAGGCCTGTTTTGATACACCAGCACTCTCCTGATGCTCCATGACACTACAGACAAGACTCTCATCCTGCAGGCTCTTTCCCAACACATGGGGTACTGTGCTGGGGGTAGATACCTGGAAGACTCAAGTGATGCCTAAGGAGAAGCCCCCCTCCTCACCATGTTGATCCTCCTCTGGGGCCGAGCCAAGGCTGATACGGAGATGGCTGTCACTGCGCTGACTGCAAGAGCATAGTAGGTGTTGAGTACAGCCTTCCTCCTGCCGTCCAGAGAGCCCAGCAGAGCAGAGTTGAAACTGGGCCAGAACATCCACAAGAAGAGAGAACCTGCAGGCCAGAGAGGGTCACTGACTGAGCCTGAGCCTCTGGGGACTTCTGCTAGGAGAGCCCCAGAGATGCAAGAAAATCCCAGAGTTGGTTGTCTCCGTTTTGTCACTTGCTAGCTATGTGGCTTCAGGCAAATCATGACTCTGAATCCTTTGTTAGTTTGTTTGTATTATATTTATTTATTTGCTGCACAGAGACAGCCAGAAATCAAGAGGGAATCGGGTAATAGACAGGGAGAGAGACACTTGCAACACTGCTTTACAACTTGCAAAGCTTTCCCTTATAGGTGGGGACTGGAGGTTTGAACTTGGGTCCTTGTGCTATCCCCCCATGTTTAACATGTGCACTCAACCAGGTATACTACCACCCAGCCCCGATGACTCTGAATTTTCAAGTTGGCATGGCCCAGCTAACATACTTCACAAGGAGGAAATCTAAAACCCAGAGAGACGTCACCAAACTCCAGGCCTCCTGGCCCCAAGTACTTATCTTATTTTCATTTCCTTATTTTATAAATATGTTTATTTATTAATGGTAAACAGAGGGGAGAGACAGAGGGGGGGAGAGGACATCACTCTGGCATACATGGGACACCAGGAATCAAACTCATGACCTCATGTTTATAAGTCCAGTGTTGTAGCCACTGGGCCATTTGCTGGGCTTCATGCACTTACTTTAGAGAATGGGTGTGTTCACTCTGCCCCCCACCGGAAGAGCTGCTTGGCTGTGAAACCCTTGTTGACTGGTATCTAAAAGAAGATAACCTCCAAAAGCAGTACCAAGTAGAACTGAATCACATTGCTGCCAAGAATGTGCTCACTGAGATGGTAAATTCACCCACCCTGAATGAAATAATAAATAATAAGAAGCTCAGATAGATGCTCTGGGTGCGAGGCCAGGCTATATTGGGGAGGGCAACAGCAAGATGCATTGCTGTGTGGCTGCATTGCATTAGACCCTGCCTTCCTGGACACAGAACTACTGCCTGAAAAGGACACTTCATGGCCTCCTTGGACCACTCCATGTAATTCCACACCCCTTGCCCAGCTGACCATGGGATGTTCTGTGAGTGCAGGAGCCACTGGGCTGATGGCTTCTGATGATAATTGTGAGCAGTTATGGCATTGGGGTGGGGTCCTGCCTGTGTCCTGTGCTCAAGAGGGCATGACTCAACTCAAGCCCTAGGCTTCCAAGTGTAAGACATAGCCAGAAGTACTAGTTGGACTGGGGCCTCTAGGATCTCCCTTACCCCCACTCCTGAGGCAAGAATTATAGTTGAGAGTTGGATCCTTTATTCTTCATATCCACAAAAAGGCGAATGTGCTGTGGCCCAGCAGTAGGTAAAAGCATTGGATTCTCAATCATGTGGTCTCAAGTTCGACCCCTGGCATTGCCTGAGTTCAAGCCCCAACATCATATGTGTCACAGTGGTTCTCTAGTTCTCTCTTTTCTTCACTTCCTCATCAATAAAATAAATAAATCTTTTTTCACTTCTATTTTTATTTGATGGGACAGAGAGAAATTGAGAGAGGAAAGGGAGATGGGGCCTGGTGGTGTCGCACCTGGTTGAGTGCACATTACAATGCGCAAGGACCCAGGTTCAAGCCCCCTGGTACCCATATGCAGGGGGGAAGCTTTACAAGTGGTGAAGCAGTGCTGCAGATATCTCTCTATCTCACATCTATATCTCTATTTATCTCCCCCTTCCTTTCAATTTCTGGCCATCTCTATCTAATAAATAAATAAAGATAGTAAAAAAAAATTTTTAAGAGAGAGGAAGAGGAGATAAAGAAGGAGAAAGAGTAACACCTGCTGACCTGCTTCACTGCTCATGAAACATCCCCCCCTGCAGGTAGGGACTGGGGGCTCAAACTTGGATCCTTGTGCATGGTAATGTGTTCATTCAACCAAGTGTGCTACCACCCAGACCCATAAATATATCATTTTTAAAACAATTCAGTGTAGGTTGGGGACACAGCATAAAAAATTCTCATGCCTGAGACTGTGAGGTCTCAGGTTCAATCCCCAACACCACCATAACCAGAGCTGAACTTTTTGTGTCTTTATGTCTCTCTCCCTCTCCCCCCTCTCTTTACCTATATATAATTAAATTAAAACAATGACAACAAAAAAGTGAGTGTATTGCCTTCATTTGGACTCATAATGGACTGTTCATTTGCCTGCTTACAGCCTGATTGCCTCTTAAGTTGTCCTCAGCACTCTGAGCTCATTTTCACTGCAATTTTTCAAAATGTAACATTATTACTCCTGTTCTATTTCTAGGTCCTACTTTCTTTTCTCTATTTTAGAAGATATTTATTTGTTTTAATGGGAAAGGGAGGCAGAGATAGGGAAAGAGAAAACAGAATCAGAGCACTGCTCAGCTATGGCTGATAAGAGTACCAGGGACTGAACCTTGGGCTTCTGGGGCCTCAAGCATGGAAGTCTAGTGCACAGGTTCAATACTCAGCACCATCATAAGCCACAGATGAGCAATGTTCAGGTAAGAAAGGAAAAAAGGAAGAAAGCCAGTTTGGTGTAGCACTGCTGTTCTTTCTCAATTGTGCACTACTTTCTTTGCTTAGCCAATACCCTACTTTAAGTTGAAACCAAAGGACTGTATACATTTATTTAAGTTTAACTGTGGTGGCCCAGAAGGTGGGACAGTGGTGGAGAGTAAGGTCTCAAGTTCAGTCATGAGCATCAAATATGCCAGGGTAATGTTCTGGTTCTCTCTCTAGCTCACAAATAAATAAGTAAATCTTTAAAAATAAGTAAATAAGGATGACAGAGGACCTAGTGGGGGTTGTATTGTTATGTGGAAAACTGAGAAATGTTATGCATGTACAAACTATTGTATTTACTGTCGACTGTAAAACATTATTCCGCCAATAAAGAAATTGAAAAAGGGGGTGTGTGTCTATCAGTGACACACCTGATAGAGTGCATAGGTTACCTTTTTCAAGGACCTAGGTTCAAGGGTCCAGTCCCCACCTCTAGGGGCAAGCTTCACGAGCAGTGAAGTAGTGTTTTAGATGTCTCTCTTTGTTTCTCTCTCGCGCCTTTTTTGTTGTTGTTGTTGTTGTTGTTGTTTTGATAGGACAGACAGAACCTGAGAGAGGTGTAGTGGTGATAGAGAAGGAGAAAGGGGCCCAGTGGTGGTGCACCTGGTTGAGTGTACATTGTTACAATGTGCAAGGTCCTGGGTTTGAGCCCCCAAGTCCCACCTGTAGGAGGAAAGCCTTGTCAGTGGTGAAGCAGGGCTGCAGGTGTCTCTCTGTCTCTCTCCCTCTCTATTACCCCCTTCTCTCTCAATTTCTGTATCTATCTAATAAGTAAGTAAAGGTAATAATGAAAAGTTTATAAAAGAGGAGAAAGAAAGAATTTTGCAGACCTGCTTCACTACTCATGAAGCATCTCCCCTGAAGGTGGGGAGGAGGTGTCAAACCCAGATCCTTATGCGTGGTAACATGTAAGCTTAACCAGGTGCACCACCACCTGGCCCCCCCTCTCCTCTATCACCTTTCTTTCCCCACTTCTTTCCGTCTCTATTTTTCTGTCTCTACTGAAAAACAATAGGGGTTGGATAGTGGTGCACCCAATTGTGTGAACACATTATCATGCACAAGGACCCAGGTTCAAGCTCCCTGTCCCCACCTACAGGAGGTAAGCTTCACAAGCAGTGCAATAGATTGCAGGTCTCTGTTTCCCCTTCTTCTCTCAATTTCTGTCTGCCCTATCAAATAATAAAAAGAAAAGAGAAAAAATAGGGGATATGGATTGACTTGCCAACACCTATGTTCAGCAGAGAAACAATTACAGAAGCCAGAACTCCCACCTTCTGCACCCCAAAAATATTTTTGGTCTATACTCCCAGAGGGGGAGAAATGTTAGGAAAAGATTACTAGAAGAATTAGAGGGTTCTGAAACCCAATTCCATCAGAACCCAGAGAGAGGAAAGAGAAAAGACATTCAGAAGTAGTAATAAGTGTAGGTATAACTTAGAAAGGAAGAGAAGGTAGGACCATAGAAAAAATGGACAAAAAATAGATGATAGATAGATAGATGATCATTATAGAAATAATAGCCTACCCTTATCTGTGACTTTGGGAGAACCACTGCAGTTTTCAATGGAGGGAATGGAGAACAGAATTCTGGTGGTGTGAATGGTGTGGAGTTGTTCCCCTGTTATCTTATAATTTTGTAAACCAATATTAAATAACAAAAAATGAAATTAAAAAGAATAGGGGAGCAGTGGATTCATCATGCAGGTACCTGAGCCTCAGTGATAATAATAAAATAAAAATAAGTAAATTCAGCTGTAGTATGTCTCCTTCAGATAGTAAGAAAAGAAATTCCCTCAGTGGGAAGGCATCATTGAAAGATGTGAATTCAAGAACTATAACACAACACAACACAACACAACCTAAATTGGATCTTTATGGAGCAATTTCAGATCCCCAGGGCAGGTTAGTAATGGAGATAGCGTTTTCCAGGAAACTATTTCGGAGACTCTTGCTCACTCCAAGTCTGGAACACCCCCATGCCCAGTCCTTACCCAGCATGGCAAACAAACTGCTGCTGGTTGCTGTCTGATCTTTTCCTTCCTTTCCCTTAGGTAGAGACTTTGAGAAGCACCAGGCCACAGTCAGTCCAAAATAGGCTGCAAATACATGGATGTACATCATGCTCTCATGTTGGTTCATCTGTAACAAGCCCAGTGTGACAATGAGTATCAGCCTCCTGTGCTTTGTATCTTAATGCTTTTCAGCCATCAAGTCGCAGCTGCTACCATGATACCAGTGTGACTTCCCTGGGTAGATGACCTCACCAATATGTCCTGGAACCCCACCTCCCCAGAGCCCTGCCCCACTAGGGAAAGATAGAGACAGACTGGGAGTATGGATCAACCTGCCAATGCCCATGTCCAGCAGAGAAGCAATTACAGAAGCCAGACCTTCCACCTTCTGCATCCCATAGAGATCTTTGGTCCCTACTCCCAGAGGGATAAAGAACAGAGAACCGCCCAATGGAGGGTATGGAATACGGAACTCTGGGAATTGTATGGAATTGTACCTCTCCTATATACACCCCCCCCCAAAAAAAAAAAAAAAAAAAAAAACAGGATCCCCGGGGAAACCTCTGAGCTGTTTAGAAAGTTCTAAGACATGTGTTTGGAGTTTACTCAATCCAGCAGTTCCCTTTGAGGAGCCCATGGCCTGTACCTACTTACTCCAAGGAAATTGCCAGTTGTCCCCAGCAGTAGTAGCTCATAAACACTTCAGGGTCAAGGTTTTGTAGATGGGACAAAAAGGACAGATATCCCATTGTTTCCCACTTTAGAGGAGAGTTTAAAATCTCTGTGTAGAGTGATACGTGTGTGTGTGTGTGTGTGTGTGTGTGTGTATGATTTTTTATTAGTGATTTGACAATAGTTTACAAAATTATAAGATCACAGGGGTATAGTTTCACACCACACCCACTACTAAAGCTTTGTGCCCTCTCCAGTGACAGTAACATAAATTTTGCAACATGAAGCAGACTTAAAATTTTTTCATTATCTTTATTTATTTATTGGATACAGACAGCCAGAAATTGAGAGAGAAGGAGGTGATAGAGAGGGAGAGACAGAGAGACACCTGCAGCTCTGCTTCAACACTCACAAAGTTTTCCCCCTTCAGGTGG
This sequence comes from Erinaceus europaeus, assembly GCF_950295315.1. Taxonomy (NCBI): domain Eukaryota; kingdom Metazoa; phylum Chordata; class Mammalia; order Eulipotyphla; family Erinaceidae; genus Erinaceus; species Erinaceus europaeus. Next base: position 40,114,979 of record NC_080174.1, read on the forward strand.
GGACTAGGGGCTTGAACCTGGGTCCTTGTGCATTGTAACATGTACATTCAACCAGGTGCACCACCACCTGCCCCAAGCAGTCAGACTTTTTATAATACCAAAGTAGGCTCTTTAGTAAAGTCTAGATGTGTACCATTTTTATTTCATGAATTTCAATCACACCTAATAATCCTTAGTAATTTAGTGGGCTACTGATAAATTCTGTCAACTGTGCCTTTAGAAAAATAGAATTTGACCACCCCACCTCACTGACTCCACCTTGGTTTAAACCACCAGCACAGATTCCCTAGATTGTTGCTATAACCTCCTAACTGTTCTCCCCATTACTTCCCTGATCCCCTCCTGACTAGCTTCCATGAAGCAGTCAGTATGAACCTGTTAAAAAAAAAAAAAAAAAAGGAAGAAACTGGGAGTCAGGCAGTAGCGCAGCGGGTTAAGTGCAGGTGGTGCAAAGCGCAAGGACCAGCTTAAGAATCCCGGTTCCCCACCTGAGGGAGTCGCTTCACAGTCAGTGAAGCAGATCTGCAGGTGTCTATCTTTCTCTCTCCCTCTCTGTCTTCCCTTACTCTCTCTCCATTTCTCTCTGTACTATCCAACGACAGCAATAACAACAACAATAATAATCACAACAATGATAAAACAACAAGGGCAACAAAAGGGGAAAAAATGGTCTCCAGGAGCAGTGGATTCGTGGTGCAGGCACCGAGCCCTGGCAATAACCCTGGAGGCAAAAACAAACAAACAAACAAAAAACAAAAAACTGAGAGTTGGGCGGTAGTGCAGCGGGTTAAGCGCAGGTGGTGCAAAGCATAAGGACCCACATAAACATCCCGGTTCGAGCCCCCGGCTCCCCACCTTCAGGGGAGTCACTTCACAGGCAGTGAAGCAGGTCTGCAGGTGTCAATCTTTCTCTTCCCCTCTCTGTCTTTCCCTCCTCTCTCCATTTCTCTCTGTCCTATCCAACAACGATGACATCAATAACCACAACAAGGGCAGCAAAAGGGAAAATAAATAAATATTAAAAGAGAGAGAGAGAGAGAGAGACAAAGAGGGAGAGACAAATACAGCTTTTTCTAGTATGAACTCCCAGGTGGTGTGGCTTAAGCACAGGTAGTGCAAAGTGCAAGGAGCAGTGTGTAAACCCCTCACACACCCCTACCTGCAAAGGAGTTACTTCACAGGCGTTGAAGCAGGTCTGCAGGTGTCTGTCTCTCTCCCTCTCTGTCTCCCCTCCTCTCTCCATTTCTCTGTCCTACCTAACCGTGATAACATCAATAACAATAATAACTACAACAAGAATGAAAAACAACAAGGGCAACAAAAGGGAAAATAAATAAATAAATTAATTAATTAAAAAAAAAGAACAGGGACTACATGCATTTTAAGAGGCATACTCTACCAGGTGAGTCATATCTTGGACCAAAGACTCTGCTTTTTATTATTGAATTATGCCAACAATTCTAAACAATGTCAGTGATAAACTACTTCTGGAAGCAACAGATCATAATACTCTGGTCTTCTCATTGTTGGTCTGTCACTGCTCATTGCTGTATTCAAAATAGTGACATGGTTAATTTTTTTTTTTTGGCAAAGATTTATTTGAGCATCCTACCTAACTTTTTCATTCACCTTTCCAAATCTTTTCCCCATTTTATTATTCGTATTTGTCACCATCTTGCTCTTTCTTTGGCCTGTTTTGTTGTTTTTCAGCAGTCTTTCTCTCTGGAATGGAAATTCTATGATAGTTGCATTTTTTTTTTCCACTTCCCAGGAGATGCCTGGTATATAACAGGCATAAAAAATTCCTGTGAGGGGGCCCAGGCAGTAGTGCACTGGGCTAAGCACACATAGTACCAAGCACAAGGACTGACAGGGATCCTGGTTTGAGCCTCTCCCCACCTGTAGGAGGGGTCACTTCACAAGTAGTGAAACAGGTCTGCATGTGTCTATCTTCCTCTTCCTCTCTCTGCCTTCCCCTCCTCTCTCCATTTCTCTCTGTCCTATCCAACAACAATAACAAAAATGGGAAAAAATGGCCACCAGGAGCAGTGGATTCATGGTGGAGGCACCAAGCCCCAGTGGAGGCATATAAAAAGAAAAAGAAAAAGAGAAAAGAGAAAAAAATGCCTATGAAATAAGTGAATGAATGGTAAAGTGCTCTCAGCCATACATATAAATGAAAGCCCTCAATTCCTTTGAAAGGAAGATTTGTTTTACTTTTTTTTCCTCCATTTATTTGTGGTCTCACAGGAATCCAAGAATCCAAGAACCATCCTAGGGGGACTGTTGGCTTGGAATACCTATTTCTTAAGTTGCTTCTACCTGAAATGGCTTTGTTGTCTCCTGAGTTCTTCTACTCAACAAACTCAGACTAAACTTAAGTTTTGAGGACAAGCAGCAAAGGCAATGCTAGACCTTTCTTTGATCCTCAGACTTCCCCACACTGTAACTTACACTCACCCCCTAGGTGGTCTCCTTAGGTCCCATAGCTTTAAATACCACCCTACCCCTAATGACCCCAGGATTAGTCTCCCCAAACCCAACCTTCTAGACACCAGCACTGAGCATTTCCATTCAATGCATGTTAGGCTGTTTAACACACATCTCAAGTCCTTACCTACATCCTCATTCTTCCAAAATTCAAAAATGAATTCTGGACTATTCTCCAAGATGTGTCCTGCTCCAGTGTCCATCATCTCAGAATATGGCTTTTTTTTTTTTCTTTCTTTTTGCCAGAGCACTGCTCATGGTGGTGAGGGGGATTGAACCTGGAACTTCAGAGCCTCAAGCATGAGAGTTTCTTTGCATGATTATGCTATCTACCCTCACCCTAGTAAATGGCACTTTCATTCACCCACAAACACTGTATCAAAATCTTAGTGTGTATGTATGTATGTTTATCTCATTTCCTCACATCCTATCAGCAAATCCTGTCAATTCAGCCAAATCAAGCTTTCCTATCCTCTTAATGACTACTATCCTACTCAAGTCTGAATTACTGCAATAGTTTTATCTCTGGCATCCACACATTTCATCTTTGTTTCTCTTAGTCTTTTCTGAAACCAGAAGCCAGAGAAATTTTCTTAAAATGTAAGTTAGATCAGATCTCTTCTCTGCTCAAAATGCCATAATGTTACTTGTAGTTCTCAAAGTAAAAGCCAAAGCCTTTATTCTGGGATACTGAGATCTAGCAAAGAGGCCTTAGGGGTGGCAGGGGTGGATTGGGGGTGGGTGGGATATATATATAATCTTATTAATTCACTAGTGCCCAACCCCTAAGCTCATGTGAGATGAGATTTGACATATCATATACATGTGTGGTAGGGCTGAGATAAGAATGCTTTTCTTTGACTCTAAGCAATGCTCTTGCATCTAAACCTGGCTGGGCTCCCAGTTCTGACCTGAGCCCCATCGCTCCCTTGTAGTGAGATTTTGAGCAATTGCTAACTCCATGTGCGCATCAGCTTTCCAGTCTGTAAGATGAGGACATCAGCCACACTATCACTCAGGGTCAGGTCCTTGGCAAGGAGTCGGGAAAGCCATTTGGATGGACTTTGTCTTAAACTTTCAGTCTCTCACAATGAGGCCATGTGCTCTACCCTCTGAGCTGCACAGTGATACAGTATGTACAGTAACTGACTGCTCTGAAAGAAGACATTGGCAGGCTGTGGAGACAGCATAATTGTTATGCAAAAGACTCTCATGCCTGAGACTCTTGAGTCCTCAGGTTCAATCCCCAGCACCACCATAAGCCAGAGCTGAGTACTTCTCTGGTCAGCCACCCCTCCTTTCTCTCTCATTCTTTCACTAAAAGAAAATAAAATGACTTAAAATAAAGATACTGGCCATGCAGCTTGCTACACCATTGATAATAGGATCCCAGACAAATCATTCTTTTCATGCAATCCATAATTATCTTGTGAAAAGTATAATCTTACAGTGTCATCCCTTGGAAGTCAAAGGTGCCTGTTTGCTGTGTCTAAATATTTAGCAGACACCACTCTTCTGTAACTCCCATTGGGTCTCTCTTCACTCCTTCTTTTCTTCCTTCATTCTATTTTTTAATTAACACCACGGTTACCAGTGCCTACATGATGATTTTGATGGCTTCCCCCCACCCCTTGTAGATAGAGACAGAGAAAATTTGAGAGGGTAGGGGGATATAGAGGGGGGGAAGAGAAAGAAGTACTTGCAGTACTGCTTCACTGCTCATGAAGCTTCCCCCCTGCAGGTGGGGACTGGGGCTTGAACTGAGGTCCTTGTGCATGGTAATGTGCCAATATACGCGGATATCTTCGCCCACCCTGTCCAACGCTTGACGTCTCGTCACCCAATCTGGTCCCCTTTGCCTACACTGAACTTCTCTGTTCCAGTCTCTTGGAAACAGAGTTGGCAGTCAGCTGAGGTAAAGAACAAACACCTCATCACAGACCCCTGTAAGCGTCAACCCGGCTTTGACCTATCACGTTATGATTGGGCCCTCCTCAATCGCTATCAAACAGACCATGGCCGGTGTGCCGCTATGTTCCATCGCTGGGGGACCAGAGATGACCCGAACTGCCCCTGCGGCTACAGACAGACTATGACCCACATAGTCAACGACTGCCACCTCTCCAGATTCAAAGGAGGTCTCGAAACTTTACATCAGGCTCAACCTGACGCTGTTGACTGACTACGGAAGAAGGGCAAACGCTAGAAGAAGAATGGTAATATGTGAACTTTACAAGGTGCACCACTGCCTGACTTATTTTATTTTAGGCAGACAAGGCAGAGAGGTAGTGAAAGACCACAACACAGAAGCTTCTTCTTATTCTTTTTAATCTTTATTTGTTTACTGGATAGAGACAGTCAGAAATTGAGAGAGAAGGGAGGAGGTCGAGAGGGAGAGAGATTGAGAGACACCTGCAACCCTTCTTCACCACTTGAGAAACTTTCCCCCTGCAGGTGGGTCTGAGGGCTCCAACCCATGTCCTTGTGATTTGTAACATGTGCATTCAACCAGGTGATCCACCACCTGGCCCCAACATGGAAGCTTCTTTTCCCAGCCCCATTTATTTATTTTTAACCAGAACACTGCTCAGTTTTGGTTTAGGGGGGTGTGGGGAATTGAACTTAGGACTCCAGAGCCTCAATCATCAAAGTCTTTTTGCATAACCGTTATGCTCTAAGAAAACTCACCTAGTGCAGATGATGCCCTCCCTCCCCAAGGTCCCTCCTCACAGCTCTAGGACTCACGTTGAAGATGTGTCTGAAAGCTGTCTTCACTGCCTCAAAAGCTGTCACCTCCACCACTGTTGTCAGGGTCAGTTGCAAGAGGTTGGCTTTTCCCAGGAAAGCCCCCACTGAGATCAGCACACACATAGCACTCATGGCGGCCTGATGGATGCTAGAGGTGGGAAAGGAAGACAAGAGATGGTAGAGAAGGAGTCTCTCACTTGCTCATTCATGCATCAGGCACTCACTGGGGACATGTAATCTCTGCCTGGCACAGTTGAGGAAACTGGAGACACAGGTGGAGAACAGGAAGATGAGATTTCTGCCCACCCAGGGGCCGATGTTGCCCAGTCTAGGGTCTTCTTTGTCCCCTAGGTCCATCAGAGCAATCTACATTCTGAGGGACTAATACACTCTGAGGGGGTCAGTTACAAAGGCTTTATTAGGTGCCCTTCGGGATTTAACAACCGCGCTTTCTTTTCTTCGTTGTGGTAACAGACACAGATGGTCAATAGAGGGCGCGCTTTACCAGCCGGCAGCCTGCTTGCCGTTCAGTCATCCACCATCCACCTCTCCTTTCCTCCAGGTGGGGGTGGAAACCGCATTTGGGGACAGTACAAGTCTGGCTTCCACTCCCACTTTTTCCACTTGAGCAACTATTTAATATCACTAGCCTATTACTCCATCTGAAAAATAAAAATGGTAAATTACTAGTCTCAATAGCAGCACTGTTAGGATTAGCAGGAATTATATGTGTATGTATGTATCATACTGTAACTGGCACAAAAACTAGCTCAAGAACAGAAGTAGACTTTAATAGCACTAATAGCTTGCTCTCTCCCCTCTTTCTCTTCACACATACTCTCTCTTTTGTTTACTGACTGTATAGAAGTAGGGGTTCAAAGGAGGGGAAGATAGATACCTACAGCCAGGCCAGGTGGTGGTACACCTGGTTGAGTGTATATGTTACAGTGCACAAGGATTCAGGTTCAAGCCCCCAAGTCCCCACCTGCAGGAGGAAAGCTTTGCCAGTGGTGAAGCGGTGTTACAGGTGTCTCTCTGTCTCTCTCCCTATCACACCCTTCCTTCTCAATTTCTGGTTGTCTCTATCCAGTAAATAAATAAATATAATTAAAATAAATTTAAATAAATTAAATTATAAGTAAATAAATAAATAAAATAAACAAATATAATTTAAATAAATAAAGAATACACCTACATCTTTGTTTCATCACTCATAAAGCTTCCCCCCTGCAGGTAGGGACCGGTGGCTTGAACCTAGGTCTTTGCACATGGTAAAGTGTGTCCTCAGTTGGATGTGCCACCTCCCAGCCTCCCACCCACCCCTCCATTTCCAAAAGTGTTATTCAGCTCTGGCTTATGGTGGAACCTCAGGCATGGAAGTTTTTTTTATATATAACCACCATGCTAATCTCTCTGATCCATTAGCACTGCTTTTGATTTCATGACAAAAGAACAAGAAGAGTGTGGGAATTCAGCAAAAGAAAATAATTTTGACTTCAAGGCTTTTATGATCCAATTGGGGAGACAGGGCTGATTTTTTATGAGCCTGTTGATTAATATTATCTGTGATATTATGAGGCTTCAGGGGCTCACTGGAGAGAAGAGAGAGAGAGAGAGAAAGAGAGCGCACAAAGTGAACTGAACTCATCAGAAAGAGATTTCTGGAGGAGGTGGCATTGAACAGAATTATATTTGGTAGTTAAATCACTCATCTTCCTTGAGTGCCTTGCTCTGAGATCTGGCCTTCCCTCTAGGAATTTTGTTGATAATACTATTACCACCATCACCACCATGACAGCAATAATGATCCTAATGATTACAATGACAATTTATTGAGCAGTATGTATAACAGGTTTGCAATGACATTCTATCACTACATTTTTAAATCTCCGAGTGGATCCTCTGTAAACGATGCTAGGGTACCATTCAGAACTTCCATTTTGCAAAAGATAATGAGATTAGCATAGATGACTGTTTAGACCATAGGCACACACCTATTTAAGGCCAAGTGTGAGGTTCAGAGTCTGGATGCTGTGTTTGCAGTCAATGTAGTGTCTTGTTTAGTGCTCTGGTGCTCCAGAGAGGTCAGAGGAGACACAGGGAAGAAGCCCCATGGAAACCAGGCATTCTTAGAGTAAGGAGTCACTTAGTGTTTCACGGTGCCTAGCCAGTTTGTCTCTTGAGTGAGTACTCATTTAATTGGCAAACTTCTGACTCAAGAGGATGCAATGGTGGGATTTCAGACCTCACTGGTCAGTTGCCCTTTGGGAGGTGCAAAGACAGCGAAGTACTGTGGTTAGGAGCTCCGTCTCTAGTGGAAGCTACCTGGACTGAATCTTGACTTAGACGTTAGCTTGTTGTGTGACCTTGGGTAAACGTCTCAGTGTTCTCAGCTCATAAAGTGGAAACAGTCTATGGAGCTGTTGTGAAGTGAGTTCAATATGCACAGTAGGGGAACTGATTACTGCTCTTCTCTTTTAAGAAAAGGTCTACCAAGTCTTTCAGAATACATTATTGAGGGCTGGCAAAATAACTTATTTGAGTGTGCTGCCTTGCCATGCGTATGACCCAGGATCAAGACTGGCTCCTAGCTCAGTGAGGGGAGTTTCAGTAGTGTGGTGTCTTTCCCTATGTTTCTATCTTGATCTTTTCTCTCCTTAACATTCTTTAAAAATTTATTTTAATGAAAGAAGTACAGAGAGCAAGATACACAGAGAAAGAAAGCGAGACCAGGGCACTGCTGAGCTCTGGTTCATGGTGGTGCTGGGGACTGAATCTGGAACTTTTGAGCCTCAGGCATGACTTTTTTTTTTTTTTTTTTTTAACCAGAGCACTGCTCAGGTATGGCTTATGCTGATGCAGGGGGATTGAACCTGGGACCTCAGAGACCTGGGACCTCAGATTGAACCTGGGACTCAGGCATGAGAGTCTGTTTGCATAACCACGATGCTATCTTCCCCACACAAAATATTTATTTGTTTTCCAGAGCACTTCTCAGCTCTGGCTTCTGGTGGTTTGGAGGACTGAACCTGGGTCTCTCTCTTTTTTTAATTTTTTAATAAAGATTTTATTTATTTATTGGGGCCGGGTGGTGGCACACCTACTTGAGCACACATGTTACAGTACACAAGGACCCAGGTTTGAGCCCCCAGTCCCCACCTGCAGGGGGAATGCTTTGCAAGTGGTGAAGCAGTGTTGCAGGTGTCTCTCTGTCTCTCCCTCTCTGTCACCCCCTTCCCTCTTGATTTCTGGCTGTCTTTATCCAGTAAATAAAATAAAGATAATTAAAAATAATATTTTTATTTATTAATGAGAAAGATAGGAGAGAAAGAGCTAGACATCACTCTGGTACATGTGCTACCAAGGATTGAACTCAGGATCTCATGCTTGAGAGTCTAATGCTTTATCCATGGTGCCACCTTCTGGACCACAAACCTGGGTCTCTTTCCATAACCATTATGCTGTCCCCACCACTGAAATTCTCGCAGAACTATTATTCTTTCTATCTGAAAAAGTCACCCAAGAGGGGTGAAGCCTCACCAAGAGCAACAACAAGAATACAGTGTTAAACATATCACAACTCTTAGGCTTCCTTTTATTTTTGTTTTTGTCCCAGGACCCATTTACTAAGTCTTTACTATGTGAGGGGAACAAAGGAGGAAAAGCTGAGTAAGGAAGGGCCCTGCCCTAAGGGAACTGGTCACTAGTGACTCATGGCTGAACCAATCCAGTGGCATGCTGAGCTGTACACGTGTGGGTGAGGCCACAGGAGAGGGAGAGTGCCACCCATCAGCCCAGTCTGTACAGGAAAGGTCAGGAAGGAGCCCATTGTTTAAGTCTGTGCAGGCTGGCCCTGGACACAATCTCAGTACTCAGAGGTGAAGCAGGGGCATTCACACAGGCTGTAATAGTCTCTTTTCATCTCTCTGGATTGAGCCAAGGGCAAGCAGGCCCTATGGATAGGACAGCAGAATAAGGGCCAGACTGAGATGCATGGGGACCACTAAGGTGTTGGAGGCCAAGGCTTGTCTTTTGCTGAGGCAGAAGAAACAGCAGATGGGGCCACCGTGTCAGAATTCTAAACTGTCTTTCATGGTAGTTACTGAGGATATCAAATTCCTAAGCACATGAGCTCTAAAAACTTTTTAAGAGAAAAATATGTGGAGAAGAGCCAGGAGATAGCCTCATCCACTAGGACATGAGTCTTACCAAGTCCTGGAGAGTATTCAATAAATTACATAAGGTATCCAATATTTGTTAGAAAATTGACTCTATGTTGGGTGGATTTTTGCCCAGCCGTAGGCTAATGCATGTGTCTGAGCATGTATTAGGTAGGCTAGGTGTAGTAGATGCCATTTCAGTGTGTTTATTGTTAAATGCGGATAAACCCACTGCTAGTGGAGGAAGAGCTCTGGTGTAAACATCACCAGGCATAATATGCAGCACACTTCCAGTGCCCGTACATTTCTTCATTTTTATTTGTATTTTCCTTTCTTTTCTTATATTTGATAGGCCAGAGAAGAATTGAGAAGGGAAGTAGAGATAGAGAGAGAGGGTGAGGGCACCTGCAGCATGGCTGCACAGCTTATGAGCCTTACCTCCTGTAGGTGGGGAACTGGGGCTTATACCTAGCTTCTTCTACACGGTAACATGCACAGTCAACGAGGTGCACCACTGCCAGGCCCTGCACCCATACATTTTTTCAGCCCTTTCCTAATCAATAATAATCACTTAACCCGAGTAACCATTATTTTGACTGTAGCAACATGGGTAACTTAACTAGTTTCACTTAGCAGTAATATTACTAATTGCTGCTAACGATCAGGTTCAACGTTTTATTTTACTATATGTATATTTTTTTCTCTTAAATATAGGGACAAAAAGGTCAAGAAAGAGTGGAAGAGACCACAGCACTGAGACTTCCTTCAGTGAGCTGGGGGCCGAACTCAAACCTGAGCTGCACACATGGCAAAGCAGCACACTATCCAAGTATCTATCTGTATCTCCCCTCTCTGTCTTCCTCTCCTCTCTCAATTTCTCTCTGTCCTATCCAACAACAACGACAACAATAATATTAACAACAATAACAATAAACAACAAGGGCAACAAAAAGGAAAAAATGGCCTCCAGGAGCAGTGGATTTGTAGTGCAGGCACCAAGCCCCAGCAATAACCTTGGAGGCAAAAAAAAAAAGTATCTTATTTATTTTTATTGAGAGATAGAGAAACAGTGTTAAACATATCACAACTCTTAGCGCACTATCCAACTGAGTTGTTTTGCTAGCCCTCTATTAATTTCTTCTTTGAATGTATATTGATTGTGTAACTTTACAAAATTATACTCAGTTATAAAGAAAAGATATAGAGAGGGCCGCAGATCTGGTAATATATTTGTCAGATACAATATGGAAACAAACAATGAGATACTTGTTAGTGTAACTGTGTCCTACATATCTTGTTTCTACAAAGAGAAGGCGTCTACGGCCATACCACCCTGAACATGCCTGATCTCGTCTACAAAGAGAAGGAGAAACCCCAGTTCTAGGAGAACCTGCCCTTTAAAAAAATTTTTTTTAATATTTATTTAGTTTCCCTTTTGCTGTCCTTGTTGTTTTTCATTGTTGTTGTAGTTATTATTGTTGTTATTGATGTCGTTGTTGTTGGATAGGACAGAGAGAAATGGAGAGAGAAGGGGAAGACAGAGAGGGGGAAAGAAAGACAGACACCTGCAGACCTGCTCACCGCCTGTGAAGCGACTTCCTTGCAGGTGGGGAGCCAGTGGCTTGAACTGGAGTCCTCACACTGGTCCTTGTGCTTCGTACCACATACGCCTAACCCACTGCACTACCGCCTGACTGCTGAACCTGCCCTTTTGAATCCCATACCCTGAAGGTCCCCCAAAGTGATTCACAGGCCATCTTGTTACCTGGACAGTTTGATGAGTATCTTGCCGGTGACGGTGAAGGACTTTTCCAGGAAACCCTCCAGGAGAACTGCCCACTGCACCCCTAGGGCCAGCATGAAGAGGTTGAAGGCCACACTGCTCCAGCCAAATCTCCGCAAAGATGAGGTGAAGAAGCCCAGGCCAAGCGCTCCCATGACAGCAACATCCTGGAAAACTGTTCAGGGGAGGAGATGCCCCCATAAAAGGAGGAAGAAATGGAGACAAGGTAAGAGTTGTGAAATTCAAGTTTTACAGGCCAGCAAAAGGGAGGGACACTAAAGATTACTTAGAAGTGGTCGGTCAAGTTATTTCCCCTCTGATCAGCCTCTGATTTCTCATCTGGATAATTGGGATGAAACAGACATCCCCTGCAGGATTGAGGTAAGGATTAGATAAGCTAGCTTGGGCTGGTTTAACCAGAAGGCAAGAATGGACCCATGGCAAGTGCTCAGTAAGTGTAGCAATTATTGCAATTATTAAACATGACAGGGATAGGTGTAGGGCATCAATACCCATGCTTGACACATAGTTGACCCTCAATACAGACAATTTACTACCAGCTATAGAGAGTAGGTTTAACCTTCTGGTCATGCACAAGAGAAAACAAGACTACAGAAGCCAATGACTTGGCCCAGGTCATGCAGAAAAAAAAAGGGGGGGTGGGGAATTTAGAAACAGGTTCAGAAAAATAATTGGCAAGAACCACATTATCTTTGCAGAAAATAAATTCTCCCCTTTTGCCACTTGTTGAGAGGGAGCAGGAAGATCATTTCGGTGATCTTACTCCTCCCCCAGATTTACTTATTTTTATTTATTTATTTTGCCACCAGAGTTACCTCTGGGACTCAGTGACTGCATGATGAATCTACCACTTGGCATGGCTTTTTATTTTTTCTTCTTTTATGTAGAAAAAAATGAGAAGGAAGGGGGAGATACAAAAAGAGAAGAAAGATCCCTGTAGCACTGCTTCACCACTTGTGAAACATCCCCCTGCAAATGGAGAGTGGGGGCTAGAGCCCTGGTTCTTGTGCACAGTAATGTGTATTCTCTACCAGGTGCGCTCCCCAGGTACCACCCCCGTCCTACCTTCCCCAGACTTTTACCCTGCATTGGAGTTGCTGAGTCCCTATGGTGGGTAAAGAAACTCACCTAATGTTAAAGAGATGCCCAACAAAATGAAAAGGGTAGTGCACTGACTTAATCCCAGGTTTGAAAAATAGTTGGCAGTTTAAGCTCAGGAACTAGACAAACTTGGGGTCAGAGTAGAGCTCTGGCACTGTCTAGCTGTGTTATTTAATGTCTCTGAGCTTTAATAACAGTTTACATTTAGTAAGGGTTTACCATGTGCCAAGACTGTTCTTTTTTTAAAGGATTTATTTATTTATTCACGAGAAAGATAGGCAGAGAGAGAAAGAACCAGACATCACTCTGGTATATGTCCTGCCAGGGATTGAACTCAGAACTTCATGGTTGAGAGTCCAGTTTTTAATCCACTGCGCCACCTCCCGGACCACACCAAGACTGTTTTAATCACTTTACAGAGACTGTCTTATTTAGTTCTCACCCTGTGAGGAGGGAGTTGTTATTATCACCATTTCACAGATATGAGAACTGAGGCATAGAGGGCTAACTTGTTTCAGTGAACAGAGCCCGGGTATAAACCCAGACAGTTTGCACTGAAGTCATGCCTTTAACGATCACATTATCTACTGCTTTAAGTTTCTCATCTTTTAAATGGGAAAAGCAACCATAGCTCCTTTATGAGTTTGCTAGAATCAACTCAATTAATGCACACAATCACTCAGACTAATGAAGACTAATTGATCAACAAGTGCCATCTATTTTCATACCTGGAAATATATGCCTGGAGAGAGAACTCAAAGAAATTAAGATGTTTTCCCTTATGGATATTATCTCTGGGCTTGAAAGTGCTTTACTATGTTTAATCTTTAAATTTTCTACAACCAGATCATAAACAGTAAACAATGTTTTTATAAAAGAACTACTAAAGAGTGGTCTTCAAGTTTAGATAATTCTGTTTGATCCCAACTCATTCCCTGCTAATTTAAACAATATTAAATCACCAAAACCTGGCCATTTTTGACCTATGAAGTGATAATTTATATGTTTTTTTCAATTTCCTTTATTGAGGGAATATTGACTCACAGAACTGTTATTGTCCTGAGGGTATATTTCTGTGTTTCCCCAAGATAGGTGTAAGTCCATCTTACCTTCCACTGACCATCTTATTTTATCATAGACACTTAAGACCTGAACCTCCCCTTAGTGATCAAAAACAAAAACAAGAAGCAGCCTAGCAGAGTCAAACATTGAAATTTCGGTGTTCACATGTGTTAGGCTGCTTCTTGTTTTTGTTTATATTCATCTTGTTAAGGGACTCAAGGCAAATCCCTTGCCTTATTTCAGCTTCCGTTTCCTTATCTGGAATACAACAGAATTGGACACATTATTCTCTGGGGATTTCACTGACATATTTTGGAGAGGGAATCAGTGGAGGTGGGGGGAGATGAGGGTCACCAGGATTGGGGCAGAGGTGGGGTTCAAAAATTTAGATAATCAGAGACTCTTGGGTGGGGTGGCTTATCAGGCCACTTCAGCTCCCAGGTACAGAGATCAGGGCTGTCCACCCCAAGGATCCACCCTGTCCCTGAAGGAGGAGTTGTTTTTCAGCCAGCTGGATAACATTGAGGCATCAGTTTCTGGGGGCCATTGGCAGAGTCCACTCACCTCAGTCTGGTCACCAAATAATGCTCAATTTCAGGCTCCTGTTCTCTCACCCTCTGCATGCCCCCACTTCCCAGACTCCAAGCCCAAGCACCCCCCTTCTACCCCATTTTCTCATGTCCTGGACACTCACTTCTGGGCTAAGCCCACTGACGCCAGCCTCCACCTCTCAGAGCCTCTCTGTAACTCTCTGATAAGTTCTTAAATTCAAAGGTGGTAAGGGGTGATAAGGACTGCATGTCTTATAGGGACTCCAGTAACAAAGTCTCAGAGGGGACTTTTAAAAATATTTATTTATTTATTCCCTTTTTTTGCCCTTGTTGTTTTATTGCTGTAGTTATTGATGACATTGTTGTTGGATAGGACAGAGAGAAATGGAGAGAGGAGGGGAAGACAGAGAGAGGGAGAGGAAGACAGACACCTACAGAACTGCTTCACTTCACTATGAAGTGAATCCCCTGCAGGTGGGGAGCCAGAGGCTTAAACTGGGATCCTTACACCCAGTCTTTGTACTTCATGCCCTCTGCGATTAACCCTTTGCATTACTGCCTGACTCCCCTGAGAGAGGACTTTTACTGTCTAAGGCAGGCCTTCAGGAAAAGACTAGGAAACTGCTATGACTTGAAGAAAGAGTGACTGACCTGGGAGACTTACGTATGAGCTGAATAGTGATTGCCATCATTGTAATGGCAGAGCTCTCCACATCCCAGTCATTGTTCTAAGTGCCTTATAGCCTTCAACTCCATCCATCTCCTATAGTAGTTACTACTTTTTACCTCCATCTTAAGGATGGAGCTAGGAAGACACAGAGAGATGCTATAAGGTCACACAGCTGCTAAATAGTGGTGGAAGGTGGAATACAGACGATCTTAGGTTTAGCCACTATGCCATCTTGCCTCCCCAAACAGCTTGTAGTGTAAAGAGAAAGAGTGTGGACCTCTGAGCTAGGTGGCTGGGGTTCAAAACCTGGCTTTGCTTCTCTCTCTTTTTAACCAGAGCACTGATCAGCTCTGACTTATGGTGGTGCTGGAGATTGAACCTAGGCCTTTGAAGCCTCAGGCATGAGTCTCTTTGCATTTCCATTATGCTATCTACCCCCACCCTTTGACTCGACTTCTGTACCCTAGCTTCCTTATCTGTAAAATAAGTGAGGATTTCACTCCCTGGGTTTATACAAATCACTCAGCCTGGAGTTGGGTGCACAGCCAGTGCTAGTAACTATTACCGCATGCCTGCCACTTATCAGATGTATGATTTTGGGAAAGGCTTTTCCTCCCTCCCTGGGCCTCATAATTCATGTGATTCTAACTCTATTTCTATAGAATCTTGCCTCTCATTGGCTTGTTGACTCTTCAGCACCAGCAATTCTGAGAACAGGTCCAGTTCTGTCTCCCAGCCTCTGTGCTAGATCTGTACACTGTGCTCTCTGTTGCTGACCCTCATTTGAGGCAGAATATATGACCCCAGGCTGGAACTATCCATTGGCCCTATGCTACCTTCTTTCTTGTCCTCCCTACCCCCTAGTCTCTATTCCACACCACTCTCACCTTTAGGCAATAACCTTGGGAGAAGAAAGATTTCCAACTAAAAAAAATAGTCAAGGATAAGATGTGGAAGATCCCAGAATCTGGGGGCATTTAGAAGTTATGGGGGGGATTTTTTAAAGTTGAGGAAATAGTACATTTTGCCTCAAAGGAGGGTGCTACTCTTTTTAAAATTTATTTATTAAAGAGAGATACAGAAAGAAATATTCAGAGAGAGGGAGGGGACAGAGCCCTGCTCAGCTCTGGCTCCTGGTGGTCCATGATGATTGAACCTGGAACTCTAGAGTCTCAGGCAGGGAATTCTTTTTGCATAGCTATTATGCTATCTTCCCAGCCCTGGACAAAACCACTTGGTCTTTCAATAATCAGTTTCCATTCTTCTGAAGAGAACAGAAGAAACCAGATGGTATTCACAGCACAGGGTCCAGAATGGGTCCCCAATTTTGCAGCCACAGAGCAGATTCTCTCAGTGAAACCGACTTAAAAATAATTGCCATTTATGTGGCCCGGGAGGTGGTGCAGTGAATAAAGCATCAGACTTTCAAGCATGAGGTCCCGAGTTCAATCCCCAGCAGCATATGTACCAGGGTGATGCCTGGTTCTTTCTCTCTCCTCCTATGTTTCTCATTAATCTTTAAAAAATATTATTTATTCCAAAAAAATGCCATTTATGAATCATGCCTTCCATTAAAAAATATTATTTATTCTAAAAAAATGCCATTTATGAATCATGCCTTCCAGGACAGACTGTCTCCCACCTGGGCTGAGCCTTGTGATTTGCTTGGGTCCATGGAACATAAGCAAACATGTTGCAAACAGAGGCTTAAAAAGCATCTGTGCACTAAGGTTTGCCCTCTCTTACTGTAGTAACTATTCTGCCTTGTGAAGAAGTTTGGGCTAGTTCAATGGAACCACATGTTCTGGCTAATAGTCGGCACCAAGCATCAAACATTTGAAAGAGGTTATCTGAGAATATCCTACCCGCAAACATCCAGGGTGCAGATATATGGGTGATCCTTGATGAAACTAAAAGAAGAATTGGCTCACTGAGCTCAGTCCAAATTGCTGACCCACAGAATCTTGCTCATAAGTGAATAAATTGTTTGTTAACATAAAGTTTGGGGGTGGTTGTCACGTAGGAATAGAAAACTGATAGATACACTTTACTTCCCCTAACCATTTTGTAAGCACCTCAACCCAAACACAGAATGCATTATCACTGTTCATTTACCCCACAATCTGTCTCTCCCAGTGTGCCTCTTATCTTAAGAACCAGCACCTCCACCTGCCAGATCACACATGTGAAGCTATCCTTGACCCCTCCTTTGTTTTCACCATGTACAGCAGATTTAATCTCATTTTAAAAAATTATTTTGTTTTAATGGGTGGTTAGGGGGTTAATAGCTTACAATAAAGTTGTTGACACACGGGTACATTCTCTCATCTCCCTTTTTAATTTTACTTCTTTATTAAGGGATTAATAGTTTACAGTTAGCAGAAAAATATAATAGTTTGTACATGTGTAATATTTCTCAGTTTTCTTCTTTTAAAATTTTTTACTATCTTTATTTTTGGATAGAGGCAGCCAGAAATCAAGAGGGGAGAGGGTGATAGGGAGAAAAACAGACAGATACCTGCAGCCCTGCTTCACCAATTGTGCAACTTTCCCCCTGCAGGTGGCTTGAACCTGGGTTCTTGTGCATTATAACATGTGCACTCAACCAAGTGTGCCACCACCCGGTCCCTATTTCTCAGTTTTCCACATAACAATTAAAACCCCACTAGGTTCTCCTATGCAACCATGTTCAAGGACCTGAACACCCTCCCCAACCCACCTCAGATTCTTTTTTTTTTAAGTTAATCTATTTTTTAAATTTATTTTATTTTAGTGAGAAAGAGTGGATACAGGGGGAAAGATATCAAAGAGAGAAAGAGATCAGAACACTGCTCAGTTCTGGCTTATTGTGGTACTGAGGATCAAACCTGGGACCTCAGAGCCTCAGGCTTGAGAGGCTTTTGCATAACCATTATGCTGTCTCCCCAGCTCTCATTAATTAATTTTTTAATAAACACTTTCTTTTAAAAATATTTAATGTAGTTTATTTATTTTAAATATTTATTTTCCCTTTTGTTGCCCTTGTTTTTTATTGTTGCTGTAGTTATTGTTGTTGTTATTGATGTTGTTGTTGTGGGATAGGACCGAGAGAAATGGAGAGAGGAGGGGAAGACAGAGAGGGGGAGAGAAAGACAGACACCTGCAGACCTGCTTCACTGCCTGTGAAGCCACTCCCCTACAGGTGGGGAGCTGGGGGCCTGAACCGGGACTCTTATGCCAGTCCTTGGGCTTTGCGCCACCCACGTGCGCTTAACCCGCTGCGCTACCGCCCGACTCCCTAGTTTATTTTTTAAAGTTTTGAAGGACAGATTGAAATTGAGAGGAGATAGGGAGAAAGAAGGCGCCAGACAGAGAAAGAAGTATTTCTTCTTTTTCCCATTTTTATTGCCCTTGTTGTTATCGTTAGGACAGAGAGAAATCGAGAGACGAGGGAAAGAGAGAGGGGGAGAGAGAGAGAGATAGACACTTACAGACCCTCTTCACCGCTTGTGAAGCAACCCACCTCCAGGTGGGGAGCCAGGGGTTGGAATCGGGATCTTTATGCCAGTCCGTATGCTTTGCACTATGTGCGCTTAAGCCACTGTGCTACCGCCTGGTCCCTGAAAGAAGTACTTCTAACACTACAACACTGTAGTGTTGTACTTCTAACACTACAACACTGCTTCACTACTGGTGAAGCTTCCTCCCAGCAGGTGGGATGACTAGGGACTTAAATGAGACTCGGGACTTAAATCTTCTATGATGTGTGTGCTCAGCCAGGTATGCCACGATGCAGCCCTGCCTATTTTATCACCTAAATATCTCTTGAATCTCTCTTTGCTCTTCTGCCACTCCTCTTATATATTTTTACCAGAGCATTGTTCAGTCCAGGCTTATAGTGGTGTTGGGGATTGAATTTGGGACTTCAGAACCTCAGGCATGAAGATATTTTGCATAGTTTGTTATCTTGTATGCATGATTCTACTTCTTCTTGGAACAACTTTTTAAAAAAAATTCTTTTTATTTCAGCTATATATAGAGATTAAGAGATAGGAAGAGAGACACAGAGAGAGACTCCACAGCACTGCTCCACCATTCAAGGTGCTTCCCACAGTGTCATGGTGCTTGTATATGGTGTCAGGGCTTGAACTTGCATATGACAAGGCGTGTGTTCTGCTGATAAACTATCTCCTGTCTACCCTACCCACCCCCGGAGACTTGTTTTTATTCTTCTCCTTCTTTTCTTTTTCTAGTGTAAATACTAGCATCATTCTAGTTCAATATGATTCTCTAACAAAGACTATCATGCTATTATCACTTCTTATAAAATAAACAATATAGATTTTTATTATTTTCATTGTCAGGGTTTCACACATGCATGATTTCACTACTTCAAGCCAACTTTTTCATTCATTTAGAGAGGGAGAGAGAGAATCACCACAGCACTGGAGCTTCCCTGTGGCCTATTGCACTCCATAGATGGCACTGGTGCTTGAACTTGGGCCATATGCAAGGCAGGTACCCTATCCATTGAGCTATCCTCCAGCCACCAAGAATTATTGTATATCACATAATATTTTGTTTTATTCAGATTTTATGATTCAAAAGTGGAGCTTTTAGAATTGGCTGGCTTGTGGTCTGAGAGGTGGCACAGTGGATAAAGCATCGGACTCTCAATCATGATGTCCTGAGTTCAATGCCCGGCAGCACATGTACCAGAGTGATGTCTGGTTCTTTCTCTTTCTCCTCCTATCTTTATTATTAATAAATAAATAAAATCTAAAAAAAAAAAGAATTGACTGGCTTAAATCATTTATTGTAGTTTTTTTTCTTTTTTCCAGAGCTCTGCTCAGCTCTGGCTGGGTGGGGAATTGAACCTAGACTGAGTAGATAGCATAGTGGTTATGCAAACACTCTTATGACTAAGACTCAGACATCCCAGGTTCAATGTCCAGCACCACCATAAGCCAGAACTGAGTAGAGTTCTGGTAAATAAATAAACAAACAAATAAATAAAAATTGTAAGTAATAATAATAACAATGGATCTAGCCTGGAGGTTGATATCATCATGATCAGTAATTTGATAATATATTTCATTTTGATTTCTTTCAATTTTTCTAATTTGTGTGTATGTATTATAATTAACAAAACATATTCATGCAATAATACTTGAACACAGCATATAAATATGGTGTGTGCATGAAAAGACGGTCTGTGCAGTCAGAACAAGTTTGAAGCCCCAAGTCCACCCTATACTGGACCAGTCTCCACATGGTCTCCTACCTCAAGTCAGGTTCCCTTCTTCCACTGCCTGCATCAGCCCTGCAGTGATTTTCTCCATTACCCAATCCCAAACTCACCACACTCTTGCTAAGTTTGTGTCTGATTAGGTCAGCAGAATGGAGGCCAAACTCCTTACTCAACCAGATGGGTCCACCCTGCTTCCCTCTTCATGCTCCAACAACACTGCGATGTTAAACCCTAGCCTGGTTCACTCCAATGACTGCACACCAATTGGCTTCTGCTGTGCTCGCATTCTAGCTAGCCCTCCATTTTCACATGTGTAACTACTGAGTTGCCAGGACCTGGCTGGGCAATCATCACTCTTGGGAAGTATTTCATGACACCATATCTGTCTCACTTTTTCTGTGATTCCCTACACAGTGAGTGTGTAAGGATATTTTATATCACCAGCACAACATAGGGGTGAAGAATACACACCCTGGGGCTAGACAGTGACACACCTAGTTAAGTACACACATTACAGTGCCCAAGGATCCAGGTTCAAGCCCCTGGTCCCCACCCACAGGAAGAAAGCTTCACAAGTGATGAAGCAGGACTGCAGGTGTCTCTGCCTCTTCCTCTCTATCTTCCCCTCCATTTTCAATTTCTTTCGTAAAGAAGATTTAGATCTAATAAGCTTGGCAATCTAGTAGGAAGGCTCAAAGAAGGCAGGCCCCATAAACCTAATATTGGTTTGGATACAACAAAAGACACTCAGTGCTTTAACAACTGGGAGAAAGTCTTAGCTTGTCAGATAAAGAAAGGACTACAAAAGCTGGATAAGGGCTTTCCCTCCTCCTCAGCACTGTTCAGCTCTGATTCATGGTGGTGCAGAGAATTGAACCTGGGACTTCGGAGCCTCAGACATGAAAGACTCTTTAAATAACCAGTATGCTATCTGCCCCTGGATTACTCTGTAATACTCTGGATTACTTAATGATGACCTTTTTGGTCAATACCAGACACCCCATCATCTGGAGTTCTAGTCAGGGAACCCTTGGATTCCACATAGATATGATGGGCCTAGTCCTCTAATAGGTCCCTCTCTCCACCATCACCGTTCACTTCCATCAGGAACATTAGCATAAGCCCTCTTGTAGGCCACTCCAGGAATTTGTCCTTACTATAAAGTAGCAATGGTAGGGACTTCCTCAGTCTCTGAAGGGATCCTGTTGACCGTAAATCATCAATCCCACAATAAAGAAAGAAAAAGAAAAAGAAAATGAGAGAGAAGGAGGAGGAGAATAAGAAGAAGGAGAAGAAAGGAAGGAAGGAAAAAAAGGGGGCCAGGTGGTGAAATACCTGGTTGAGTGCACATGTTACTAAGTACAAGGACCCAGGTTCGAGCCCCGAGTCCTCACCTGCAGGGGGAAAGCTTCACAAGTGGTGAAGCAGTGTTGCAAGTATCTCTCTGTCTCTCTCCTTTTCTATCTTCCCCATCCTCTCAATTTCCAGCTGTCTCTAGCCAATAAATAAAGATAATATAAAATTTTTAAAAAGAAGAAGAAAATAAAAAAGAAAGGACAAAATGAATGCTACCAATGAAATGAAAGTCCTTGCTAAGGACAGAGAAGTAGGGCAAAGCAGAGAAGCTGAGGATTATGAAGACTATCTGGTGGAAAGAATTCTCGGAGTGGGGGCTAGCCGGTGGCCTACCCACTAGCAGGAAGCTCTTTTTTCTCAGACTTTGTGAAAGGTCCAGCTAGACTCCAGGGAAACCTCAGGTCTTCTCTGCCCCCTGGCCCTTGCCTCTGTGCTCCCCTGTGGACACTCACCTGCATGGTATCTCTGGAGATTCCTCCCATCCAGTGGACCAGTGTCATAGGAGGTGAAAAAGAGGAAAAGGAGAATGAAAGCTACCTCCCAGGTTAAGGCCCACAAAGGCAGATAGACCCGCACAGACTGTGGGTACTGAGAGCCCATCCTGTGCCTGTCTCCTGGCAGGGGCTCTGCTGCACCAGGCTTCATCCCTCTGCCCCCACCCCCACAGGAGGGTGTGATAGGGAAACACCCGCCAAAAGCCTTATCTCAGGCTCCAAGGCTGGCTCTGCAGACCTATCTGTGATGTTAACACTGGAGCAGAGGGAATAGGGCAGGGAGGGGGAAGAAAAGCATTTACTCCAACATTAAGTATCCATTAAGTCTCTCATCTATTAGTCTATTCTGTAAGTACTTGCTGTATTCTGGATATATGGCAGGCAGGCACTGTGCTTAGTTTTTTAAAAATATTTTATTTTTAAAATTTTTTAACTTTATTTATTTTCCCTTTTGTTGCCCTTGTTTTTTATTGTTGTCGTAATTATTATTATTGTTGTTGCTGATGTTATCGTTGTTAGATAGGACAGAGAGAAATGGAGAGGGGAGGGGAAGACAGAGAGGAGGAGAGAAAGATAGACACCTGCAGACCTGCTTCACCACCTATGAAGCGACTCCCCTGCAGGTGGGGAGCTGGGGGCTCAAACCGGTACCCTTATACCGGTCCTTGCACTTTGCACCATGAGTTCCTAACCCGGTGTGCTACCACCCGACTCCCTATTTATTTATTTTTTAAAGAGAGAGACAGACCCCCACCTGCAGGGGGGAAAGCTTCACAAGTGGTGAAATAGGCCTGCAGGTGTCTCTTTTTTTTTTTGATTTTGTTTATTTACTTATAAGAAAGATAGAAGAAGAGAAAAAGAACCAAACATGACTCTGGCACATGTGGATCAAACTCAGGACGTCATGCTTGAGAGTCCAAAGCTTTATCACTGCACCACCCCCAGGACCACTACTTTATTTATTTATTAATGAGAAATATAGGTAGAGAGAGAAAGAACCAGGCATCACTTTGGTACATGTGCTGCTGGGGATTGAACTTGGGGCTTCATGTTTGAGAGTCAATGCTTTCTCCACTGCACCACCTCCCGGGCCACTGTGCTTAGTTTAAAAGGGCACCTGTTCACTTGGCACCAAACATAAAAGTGATCCTTTACTCATTGCTTCGGTTCACCTTCACTATACTCTTGTAAGAAAGTGGGTAGATTAGCACTTTATTTTACAAATGGGGAAACAGACTCAGGAAGCTTTGGATTGACAACATTTCCCTCTAATTTCTCTCCTTCCCTTCCCTTCCCTTCCCTTCCCTTCCCTTCCCTTCCCTTCCCTTCCCTTCCCTTCCCTTCCCTTCCCTTCCTTTCCCCTCCCCTTCCCTTTCCCTCCTCTCCCGTCCCCTCCCCTCCCCTCCCCTCCCCTCCCCTCCCTTCCCTTCCCTCCCCTTCCCTTTCTTTTCTATTTTTAAATATTTATTTATTTATTCCCTTTTGTTGCTCTTGTTGTTTTGTTTTAGTTATTATTGTTGTTGTTATTGTTGTCCTCATTGTTGGACAGACAGATATGGAGAGAGGAGAGTAATACAGAGAGGGGGAGAAATATAGATATCCGCAGACCACCTGTGAATCGACTTCCCTGCAGGTGGGGAGCTCGAACTGGGATCCTTATGCTGGTCCTTGAGCTTTGTGCCACCTGCGCTTAACCCACTGTGCTACTCCTGACTCCCTTTTCTTATTTTTTTTAAAGACATTTTTTTTTAAATGGCCCTCCAGAGGGAGCCGACAGGTTTTTTTTATCTTTATTTATTTATTGGATAGAGACAGCCAGAAATTGAGAGGGAAGGGGGAGATTTAGAAGGAAAGAGACACAGAGACACCTGCAGCCCTGCTTCACTACTCACAAAGCTTTCACCCTGCAGAGGGGACCAGGGCTTCTAACCTGGGTCCTTGCACATTGTAACATGTACCCTCATGTTACAACCAGGTGCGCCATCACCCAGCCCCTCCCTTTAATTTCTTATCAAATGATAGAGTAGTCATGCAGTGAGCTCTTAATGATGTACTAACAATGAATGAGTGAGAATAAATATGTCCTCGGGTGGATGCAGACAGGATCATGGAGAATTAACTCTTCAGAAATACATAGTTGCGAGGGCTGGGAGATGGCACACCTAGCAGAGCTCACATGTTATAGTATACAAGGACTTGGGTTCAAGCCATAGGCTCCCCACCTGCAGGAGGGAAACTTCATGAGCACTGAACAGCGCTTCTACTATGGCTCACATCCATGTGCCTAGTAGAAAGTCTAGTATAGAATAAGACTCAAGAAAGGGAGGGAGGGAAGCAGACAGGAAGAAAGGTTGGGAGCGAGGGAGAGAGGAAGCAGGAAGGAATTGAAGTGGTCTCTGGCCACTGAGTATAGACTGAATTTGTAGAGTCCCAGAGGGTAAAATTGGCTAAAAGTTATGTAGATAGATTTGGGTCCAACATTAGTGAATACTTTACTGACTATTACAGTTGCCCTAGGAAATAGGCTACTCATGAGGAATGCAATACTCTGCACTAGAGGAATGCAAACAGAAGTTGATGGATAGGGTCTGGGAGATGGTGCAGTAAATAGGGTGCTGAACTTGGAAGCATGAGGTTCTGAGTTCAATCCCAGTATCCCATGTGCCAGAGTAATGCTCTGGTTCTCTGTCTCTCTACCAGGTTATCTTGTGTTAATAAAATATTTCTAAAAAGAAGCTGATGAATACTTGTCAGAGATATCTTAGAAGTGGATCATAGGAGATCTTTTCATCACCTAGTAGAATTAGTACCTCATTAATTAGTACCTCATTTTGTTTTTTAAATGAGGTACTAAGACATAGAGCTCATACCTATTCATATGGTCAGTTGACATCAGTCACTTCTTAGTGCAACTTTATTTACGGAGGGAGGAGGAGAAGGAGAGGGAGAAAAAACCGAGAAAGACCTACAGGTTCAATAGCAGAGAACTGGTATAGGACACACAGGTTGCCACCAGTACAGTGGCTCTGAATATATGTGGAAAATCCAGAGGAAAATGCCTTTAAAGTTTTTCATAAGTGGCAAATATAGGGAGCTGGGTGGTGGTGCACTTGGTTGAGTGCACACATTACCATGAGCAAGGACCTGATCCTCATGAGTGGTGAACCAGTGCTGCAGGTGTCTCTCCTTCTCAATTTCTCTCTATCTTATCAAAATAAATAAATAAATAAATACTTTTTTCTGTGGCAAAGAGGTTGTATAGTTTGGTGAAAAAGCAAGTTAATAGTATGTTAACTATTAGCAGTATGTTATCACTTTGGTAGCATCTGCACTTGGCCAAGTGTTTGCCACTGCCCAATCCTGTTGTTACCACTTTTGTAAAACAGTAATAGCATTTAGTACATGGATGAGAAAAAACTGGTAGAAAACTACTAACACAGGTTACTTTTGCTGTGATGTTTCCCAGAGTTAACATTCACTAGGAACTTGCCATTACGAGGCAGTTACTGGCACTTTATATGAATGAATAAACAATCCTGCAAAGTGGGTATTGTTAGTCTTATTTAACAACGAGGAATAAGGACAGTCATAGGGCCAGCAAGATTTCAACCCAGATAGTCCAACTTCAGTCCCTGGTTAATTCTAACCCTGATGACATTGAAATCTTCCAAAAAATCTCTAGGAACACTGAATTCTAAACCCGTGTTGCCTCAGCAATACTTAAGGAAGAGGTTTGGTTCCTTGAGCCCTAGAAGTCAGAGATCAGAGTTATCTCTCTCTCTTTCTCTCTCCCATGAGTGTTCCTAGTTCTGATGTCTAGTCTTTTTCTGATAGTTTTAATAAACTTGATTTCTTTCAGGAGAGACTGTGTGTGGGATAAATACAGATATGACCTCCACTGGTCTGGATTCTATATCATCTTCAGCTTGTAAAACAGGCATGGACACTAAAGACTTCAGTCACTGCCACCTCCACAGTAGGTAAACTCAGTGTGGATGGTGGCTGACTCCACAGTACTCAGCCAGCCCCAGTGGGGGACTAGCTACTAACTGCCAGGGTCAAACTCCTTTCTGAACAGAGGCTTTTCTTAATAAAAGGAGGTCCCTACAGCCCTCAAAACAGATCTATCAAAAAGGGAATTTTCTCTCCTCATCTCTGACTTGTGAAAAAAAACAAACAAAAAGAAATATCTTGTCTGCTGACTACAGGCCCAGATACTCTACTTCCAAATCCTCAAAGCAAGTCACTTGCTTAAAAAAAAAAAAAAGTGGCGGGAGTCGGGCTGTAGCGCAGCGGGTTAAGCGCAGGTGGCGCAAAGCACAAGGACCGGCATAAGGATCCCGGTTCGAGCCCCGGTTCCCCACCTGCAGGGGAGTCGCTTCACAGGCGGTGAAGCAGGTCTGCAGGTGTCTATCTTTCTCTCCTCCTGTCTGTCTTCCCCTCCTCTCTCCATTTCTCTCTGTCCTATCCAATAATGACAACAACAATAATAACTACAACAATAAAACAACAAGGGCAACAAAAGGGAATAAATAAATAAAATAAAATAAAATAAAGTGACTTAGAGGAAGAGGAACAAAGGAACCCTAAAGCAACCAGAAGGACAGAAATCACTAAAATTAAAGCAGAAATAAACAACATCAAAAATAAGAGAATCATACAAAAGATCAATGAAGCCAACTGTTGGTTCTTTGAAAAGTTAAACAAGATTGACAAACCCCTATCCAGACTCATTAAAAAAAAGGGGGGAGGAGAAGAGTCAAATTAATAGAATTGTAAATGATAGAGGAGACATCACAACTGACACCACAGAAATCCAGAAAATCATGTGAAACTTCTATGAAGAACCATACACCACCAAGCTAGAAAATCTGGAAGAAATGGAACAATTCCTAGAAACATATGCCCTTCCAAAACTGAATTAAGAAGAACTACAAAACCTAAATATACCAATCACAGACAAAGAAATCGAAACAGTTATTAAGAATCTCCCCAACAACAAAAGTCCTGACCAGATGGCTTCACAAATGAATTCTACAGAACCTTCAGCAAACAGTTAATACCCATACTTCTAAAGCTTTTCCATAAGATCAAAGAAACAGGAACACTCCCTTCCATCTTCTATGAAGCCAACATTACCCTGATACCAAAAGCAGATAGGGACACAGCAAAAAAGGAGAACTACAATGAACCCACCTTCTCTGACCCATCTTGGATGGAGCTAGAAGGAATTATGTTAAGTGAACTAAGTCAGAAAGATAAAGATGAGTTATGGGATGATTCCACTCATCAACAGAAGTTGAGAAAGAAGAACAGAAAGGGAAACTAAAAGTAGGATCTGACTAAATTGAGAGTAGGTTACCAAAGTAAAAACCCTGTGGTGAGGGGGAGGGTGGACATTTGGCTTCCTGGGGCCGTGTGGGTGGGGGTGGTGGTGGGCGTGGGTGGGGGTGTGGGATGGGACACAGTCTTTTGGTGGTGGGAATGGTGTTTATGTACACTCCTATTAAATTGTAGTCTTATAAATCACTAATTAATATGAGAGGGGAAAAATTGATTGTATGTCTCGAACTTTTTAAAATAGACTGAGTCTTTTTAATACATAGGCTGAGTCTTTGACATGTTGACTCTCTCAAAAGCCTATACCAGGTAGAACAGAAGTAACCGGTGGCACAGCTGTATATAAGATGCTGGGTATTATACTGAAAACCCTAACAAAGGGTGGGGCGCACTTTCCTGCAAAAGTACACAATAGTCTGCAATGAGTACCCAACACTTCGTCTGCACTATTCCAGCATTCAGGTCCATAATGGTTCAACAATTTGTTTGGTTTTGTATGTTAACTCTCTTTTAAGTCACCAGGTTCCACATGTCCATGTTCAATGGGGAAGCAATTACAGAAGCCAGATCTTCCACTTTCTGCAGCCCACAATGACCTTAGGTCCATACTCCCAGAGGGATAGAGAATGGGAGGGGATATATATATATATAGATATATATAGATCTGGTGATGGAAATTGCGTGGAGTTGTACCCCTCCTATCCTACGGTTTTGTTAATGTCTCCTTTTTTAAATAAATAACTAAGTGTATTGTGCCAAAGTAAAGGACTCTGGAGCAGGGGATGGGGAGGGGTTTCAGGTCTTGGTGCTGGTGCATGATGATGGAGGAGGAGAAAATTGGAAAATTTTACATATGTTTCAAAAACTGTATTTACTGTAAACCATTAATCCCTCAATAAAAAATAAATTTTACAAAAAGGGAATACAAAGGGAAAGAAATTAGCACAGGATATAGGGCAGATGTAACACAAAGCAAATATAATTAAATGTTAAATTTTGTTTCCCAATTATAGTTATTGCTGGAGGGCTTGGTTGTCAGCATTATGAATCAGTTGCTCCTAGGGGTCATTTTTTTCTTTCTATTTTCTATTTTTTTCTTTCTATTTTCTATGTTGGATAGGACAGAGAGAAGTTGAAAACACAAGGGGAGACAGAGAGAAAGAGAGACACCTGCAAACCTGCTTCACCACTTGTGAAGCTTTCCTCCTGGGTCCTTGCACATAGTAACATGTGTGCTCAACCAGGTACATCACTGCCAGGTCCCCTCAATGTAAATTGTTAATTCTAGGTGGAATTTTTAATGGATGGTTCAATATTTTTGTGTACATTGGAATTTTTTCATCATTAAACATTGGGTGAAAAGCATTTTGTGGGGAGTCGGGTGGTAGGTAGCGCAGCGGGTTAAGCACACGCAAAGCGCAAGGACCAGCGTTAAGGATCCGGGCTTGAGCGCCCGGCTCTCCACCAGCAGGAGAGTCGCTTCACAGGTGGTGAATCAGGTCTGCAAGTGTCTTTCTCTTCCCCTCTCTGTCTTCCCCTCCTCTCTCCATTTCTCTCTGTCCTATCCAACAATGACAACATCAATAAAACAACAACTACAACAATAAAACAACAAGTGCAACAAAAGGGAATAAATAAATAAATAAATAAATAAATAAGCATTTTGTGTACTTGCTGCTTCTTCTCATCAGACAAATTTATGGTTCCACCTTTACCCTCTCAGATCCAAGCAACATGCAAAAAAGAACTTTTCACTGTTGTATCATTACCAACCTGTGTTAGGTCCTTAGTCAATGCTCAATAAATATTTGTTGAATGAATAGCAGCTGCCATTTCTAGAATGCCAAGCACTGGATCCAGCATTTTCCATATATTATTTCCTTTGATCTCTCTGCTCCTCCTTCCCCCCGCCTCAAGCCTGTGAGTATCAGAACTAGAACTCACATTTTACACATGAAGAAACTGCTGCTCAAAGAGGTGAATCAAGTACCCAAAGTCATACAGTCAATACTTGGCAGAGCTGGGATCCAACCCAAAGCCGTCAAATGCCATGGCTTAAGCTATCAAGCACTTTGTAATTCTGTCTTGCATTTACCAAACCACCCATAGCTTCAATTACTTTATGAGTCAAATAAGATGAGCAGTGCTGCTTTCCTCACGAGGCTATTAGAAATGTGAAAATTTCTTTTTTTTTAAATTTCTTTGTTGGGGAATTAATGTTTTACATTCAGCAGTAAATACAATAGTCTGTACATGCATAACATTCCCCAGTTTCCCATATAACAATACAACCCCCACTAGGTCCTCTGTCATCCTTCTTGGACCTGTATTATCCCCACTCATCCACACCCACCCCAGAGTCTTTTACTTTGGTGCGATATGCCAATTCCATTTCAGGTTCTACTTGTGTGTGTGTGTGTGTGTGTGTGTTTTCTGATCTTGTTTTTCAACTTCTGCCTGAGAGTGAGATCATTCCATATTCATCCTTCTCTTTCTGACTTATTTCACTTAACATGAATTTTTCTTTTTTTTTAATAATTTATTTCTTTACTGGAGAATTAATGTTTTACATTCAACAGTAAATACAATAGTTTGTACATGCATAACATTCCCCAGATTCCCATTTAACAATACAACCCCCACTATGTCATTCATCATCTTTCATGGACCTGTATTCTCCCCACCCACCCACCCACCCCAGAGTCTTTTACTTTGGTGTAATACTCCAATTCCATTTCAGGTTCGACTTGTGTTTTCTTTTCTAATCTTGTTTTTCAACTTCGGCCTGAGAGTGAAATCATCCCATATTCATCCTTCTGTTTCTGACTTATTTCACTCAACATGATTTTTTCAAGGTCCATCCAAGATCGGCTGAAAACGGTGAAGTCACCATTTTTTACAGCTGAGTAGTATTCCATTGTGTATATATACCACAACTTGCTCAGCCACTCATCTGTTGTTGGACACCTGGGTTGCTTCCAGGTTTTGGCTATTACAAATTGTGCTGCCAAGAACATATGTGTACACAGATTTTTTTGGATGGATGTGTTGGGTTCCTTAGGATATATCCCCAGGAGGGGAATTGCAGGGTCATAGGGTAGGTCCATTTCTAGCCTTCTGAGAGTTCTCCAGACTGTTCTCCACAGAGGTTGGACCAATTGACATTCTCACCAGCAGTGTAGGAGTTAACAGTGCTGCTGTTACCTTTTCTGATGTATGACATTCTCACAGGAGTGAAGTGATATCTCATTGTTGTCTTTATTTGCATTTCTCTGACAATCAGAGACTTGGAGCATTTTTTTCATGTGTTTCTCAGCCTTTTGGATCTCTTCTGTGGTGAATATTCTGTCCATGTCCTCCCCTCATTTTTGGATGGGGTTATTTGTTGTCTTGTTGTTGAGTCTGGCTAGCTCTTTATATATGTTGGTTATTAAACTCTTATCTGATGTATGGCATGTAAAGATCTTCTCCCATTCTGTGAGGGGTCTCTTGATTTGGGTAGTGGTTTCTTTTGCTGTGAAGAAGCTTTTTAATTTGATGTAGTCCCATAGGTTTATACTTGCCTTAGTCTTCTTTGTAATTGGATTTGTTTCATTGAAAATGTCTTTAAAATTTATGCGGAAAAGAGTTCTGCCAATATTTTCCTCTAAGTATCTGATAGTTTGTGGTCTAACATCCAAGTCCTTGATCCACTGGGAATTTACTTTTGTATTTGGTGAAATACAGTGATTCAGTTTCATTCTTCTGCATGTTTCAACCCATTGTTTCCAACACCATTTGTTGAAGAGACTCTGCTTTCCCCATGTAATAGTCTGGGCCCCTTTGCCAAAGATTAGATGTCCATACGTGTGGGGCCTCATTAACATGAATTTTTCAAGGTCCATCCAAGATCGGCTGGAAACGATGAAATCACCATTTTTTACAGCTTAGTAGTATTCCATTGTGTATATATACCACAACTTGCTCAGCCACTCATCTGTTGTTGGACACCTGGGTTGCTTCCAGGTTTTGGCTATTACAAATTGTGCTGCCAAGAACATGTACACAGATCTTTTTGGATGGGTGTGTTGGGTTCCTTAGGATATATCCCCCGGGAGAGGAATTGCAGGATCATAGGGTAGGTCCATTTCTAGCCTTCTGAGAGTTCTCCAGACTGCTCTCCACAGAAGTTGGACCAATTTACATTCCCACCAGCAGTGCAAGAGGGTTTCTTTGACCCCAAAACCTCTCCAGCATTTGCTGCTGTTATCTTTTCTGATGTATGACATTCTCACAAGAGTGAAGTGGTATCTCATTGTTGTATTTATTTGCGTTTGTCTGACAATCAGAGACTTGGAGCATTTTTTCATGTGTTTCACGGCCTTTTGGATTTCTTCTGTGGTGAATATTCTGTCCATGTCCTCCCCCATTTTTGGATGGGGTTATTTGTTTTCTTGTTTTTGAGATTGGCAAGCTCTTTATATATTCTGGTTATTAGTCTCTTGTCTGATGTATGGCATGTAAAGATCTTCTCCCATTCTGTGAGGGGTCTCTTGGTTTGGGTAGTGGTTTCTTTTGCTGTGAAGAAGCTTTTCAATTTGATATAGTCCCATAGGTTTATACTTGCCTTAGTCTTCTTTGTAATTGGATTCGTTTCATTGAAGATGTCTTTAAAATTTATGCGGAAAAGAGTTCTGCCAATATTTTCCTCTAAGTATCTGATAGTTTGTGGTCTAAAATCCAAGTCCTTGATCCACTTGGAATTTACTTTTGTATTTGGTGCAATACAGTGGTTCAGTTTCATTCTTCTGCATGTTTCAACCCATTGTTTCCAACACCATTTGTTGAAGAGACTCTGCTTTCCCCATGTAATAGTCTGGGCCCCTTTGTCAAAGAGTAGATGTCCATAGGTGTGGGGGCAGAAATGTGAAAATTTCTAAATGTGTTTGGCAACCAGTGGTGTAGAAATGAAGGTAAGGAAGTGGTACTGTGATGGTGGTGTCCCGGTCTACTGAATCAGGTAAGAGACTGTAGCTGTCATATATAATTGTGCTTTTTCTGTAAAAATAGGACTTTGAAAATACTCACCAAGCCTTCTTCACGTGACTCAAGCATTGCAAAGCTCAGTTGTGGACAGTAATTCAGGAGACAGGAAGTTGGTTCACACTAAGGATGTGATCCTGCTCTGGACACAGCTGTATCACACACAGTGTTGCTAAGGTTTTCCCTCATTCATTTAACAAATATAAGCTTTGCAATCAGGTGACGTGGGCTCAAGTCCTAGCTCTGGAAATTACTGACTGTGTGTGATCCGGGAAGTGGCGCAATGGATAAAGCACTGAACTCTCAAGCATGAGGTCCTGAGTTAACCCCCGGCAGCACATGTACGGTGTGACGCCTGGTTCTTTCTCTCTCTCCTCCTATCATTCTCATTAATAAATAAAGTATTTTTTAAAAAATTACTGACTGTGCAAGACAGTCAACTATGTCTCTGAGTTTGTTTTTTGATTGGTAAAGTGGAAACAAAATCTGTGTCAATATCACAGGGTGTTTGTAAAAAGTAAATGAGTTGAGATACATAAAATGTCAAGATGTATAGGAAATTCTCCATAAATGCTTGCAATTATTATTATTGCTCATATTTAGCATTTTCAGTGTAGAAGTTTGAAAATGTATGCATACATATATATATCAATGTGGCCTTAATTCCAACATATCCAAATATAACTCTACCATTTTGTAGAGATTCTTTGATGTGCGATTTTCTATTGTGTGCATATGTGTATACAAGAGACCAGACCACTGCTATACCATTTGCATTTTATTTGCTTTTGTTTTTCCCTTTTACATAGTTCTAGGAGATGTGTTCTACCCATGGGTCCACTCATGAGAATTCATGCCCTATTCATGTGAATGTATGCCAGAGAACATAATTTTACAATACTTTTTCATTTATTTATTTATTTATTTATTTATTTATTTATTTATTTATCTGCCTCCAGGGTTATTGCCGGGGCTCGGTGCCTGTACCATGAACCCACTGCTCGTGGAGACCATTTTTTCCCCCTTTTGTTGTTCTTGTTATTCCATCATTGTTGTGGTTATTATTGTTGTTGTTGCTGTTGCTGTCTTTGGATAGGACAGAGAGAAATCGAGAGAGGAGGGGAAGACAGAGGGGGAGAGAAAGACAGACACCTGCAGACCTAATTCACCGCCTGTGAAGCGACTCCCCTGAAGGTGGGGAGCTGGGGGCTTGAACCAGGATCCTTATGCCAGTCCTTGCGCCCTGTAACACGTGTGCTTAACCCACTGTGCTACCGCCCGACTCCCTTTTTCTTTTATTTTAATGAGAGCGATACAGAGAGAAAGACATAGAGAGAAACATCAGAGCATTGCTTAGCTCTGGCTTATAGTGGTGCTGGGGATTGAACCTGGGAGCTTTGGGTCTCAAACTTAAAAGTCTTTTGTATATTTCTCCCACTCTGTCAACACTTTTCATTGCTAAAATGGGGTTATAAGGCAAATATCATTTGGCAACTTTTAAAAAATGAATATCATAAACAGGTCCTAAGCCAGGAAAATCTTTCTATGAACTTATAGCAATGTTGGGTAAGAGACCAAATTCTGGCACCATATTGTCTCTGTTGGAATCTTAGCTCTGTCACTTACTGTATAAATTTAGGCAAATGACATGATTTACTTTGTGCCAAAATTTTCTTATTTGTTATATGATTATCAGCAATAATTTCTATCTCATAGTGTGGTTGTGAGGATTAAACCAAAATGTCTATCGTATTTGTAGCAGTGAATACCTATTACAAATGTTGTGTGTCATCATTCTCTGTTGGTAAGGTTTTGTGATCATTTGGTTGGATATCCCTTTGAGAGATATCTGAGTTGTTTCCAAACTTTTTATGCTTTAAACACTACCATGAATATCCTTCATTCACATGGAGACATAGTGATAAACTTACTATATTAGCATCCCAATGACTGGACTTTTCTGTCTCCTGTGGAGACAGAAAATAAAGTTCAATGTAGTTTGGCTAGTCCTGTCTGGGGGGGCCTGAGGAGACTGAAGCTGTTGAAAGAGGTGGAAATGCAATTTCCTTCTTTGTGAAATAGGGTTCTTCTGAGCTCGCCTATCAGAATGTGCCAGAAGAGAAGTAACAACCCTGAATTCTTGCTTGTCCCTTAGTCTTTTGAGAAGATCATATAATTTCCCTCCCCTTTCTTAGTGCTGGCCCCACTTGATCTCTAATTAGTGGTAGAGAGGGGTGTAGGGGAACATTTTGGTTGTCTCATCTTAGCCCAGAATTGAGGGGGTAAGGATAGTACTTGGTTGAAGTCAACAGGGCTTGAGCTAGGGTTGATCAGGAAAAGAGGGACCTGCTAGAACAGAAGACTGAGAGAAGAGAATAGAGAACAGTCTTGCTGGGGCTGGTCCTTGGACTCCTGGCTTGGGGGGCATTTGCATCATTACAGTCCAGTTAATCAACAACAACCTTAACCATCAGTAGGTACCAGAGCATGTGCCTACAGCATCAGAGCTTGATCTCAGTCAGCTTGTACTTTGAGCTAAATAACTCAATTAATACCAACCTTGTGACCTTGTTTACTCTGAATTTTCTTTTTCTTTTAATATTTATTTACTTCCCCTTTTGTTGCCCTTGTTTTTCATTGTTGTTGTAACTGATGTCATCGTTGTTAGATAGGACAGAGAGAAATGGAAAGAGGAGGGGAAGACAGAGGGGGAAAGAAAGATAGACACCTGCAGACCTGCTTCACTGCCTATGAAGCAACTCCCCTGCAGGTGGGGAGCCGGGGGCTCAAACTGGGATCCTTCTTTTGGTCCTTGCACTTTGTGCCACGTGTGCTTAACCCACTATACTACTGCTCAACTACCTGAATCTTATTTTTATTATCTGTAAAATGGAACTAAGTTGAGCTGCTTCTAAATATAGCACTTGAAGTATCTCAAGGGAGGTTTCTGGCACAGTGTGGGCAAATGATTGACATCTGGGACTGAAACGCAGACCTTCAGGCCACTTCTTCTCATGCTATCACCTTGACATTCTCTCTGTTCTTCCTCTGCTTCTATGTAGTTCTGTGCCCAATAGTAAGTTTCAGCTACATGTGCCAATAGTTCCTAGGCACACTACATTTCTGCCACAGCATGGAATGCCCTTGTTAGAAATCTATTTGAGGGCAGTCTAGACAGTGAGCTCCAGAAAGTTGGCAAGTGTTCCCAATGCTTCTCTCATCAATTCTCTGGATTACACACATATCCATTCTACAGTGTGACATGACACTGTTCAAGCAATAGGGATACAGAGGAGAGTAGAAATGACTGCATACATAGCTCTTAACCTTAGGAAGTTGACTTAGTTTCTGGTTAAAATAATATGGATACCTATCGTCACAGTGATGAGGTATATTTAGGTCTAGGGTCCCCATGGAGTCTGGAGTCAGGATCTCACCACGTAGCTATCTTCCCTAATGCCTTCCAACCTCCAACTAGATTGATTTAGGTCTCAACTGTATCTTCCCACAAGAACCAATCTGCCTTGGCAGCTGAAGTCTTCTGCTCCAAGCAGAACATTCCATTCAGAGTTTTCACAATGATGGGCAGCTTTGGCAAACTTTGAGAGCACAGAGTTTGTTTTCCTTGGCTGACTACTGCCTCTTTATTG
Organism: Erinaceus europaeus; assembly: GCF_950295315.1. NCBI lineage: Eukaryota > Metazoa > Chordata > Mammalia > Eulipotyphla > Erinaceidae > Erinaceus > Erinaceus europaeus. The sequence continues at coordinate 40,150,657 of NC_080174.1, forward strand.
ACATGCTGGAGTAGAAGAGAGGGATGAAAAACATGTATATGGTTAGCAGTAATCACTTGTTGTTATCTACTGCATACCTGGCCCTGAAAGTTTATTATCTTGCAAGCCTTAAAACATAACTACATGGAAAGAAGCACAGACAAATTCTGCAACTTATTCAAGTCAATCAGTGGGCAAGCTGGAATTTTAATCCTGGACTAAATAAAAGCAGGAACTCTTTAAAAAAAAAAGAGATTGATTTACTTATTTATGAGGGAGATGGGAGAGAGGAAGAGAACCAGAACATCACTCTGGCACATATGATGCTGGGGACTGAACCTGGGACCTCATGCTTGAGAGTTCAATGCTTTATCTACTGCACCACCTCCTGGATCACAAAAAAGCCATTTTTCTGGTTTTTTTGTTTTGTTTTTTACCAGAGCACTGCACACTGCTCAGCTCTGCTTATGGTGGTGTGGGGGATTGAACCTGGGACTTTGGAGCCTCAGGCATGAGAGTCTCTTTGCATAAACATTATGCTATCTACCCCTACCCTCTTGCCATTTTTCTGAACTGTATCTCTACACCCTATGGATCCAACCCAAAGTTTTTTTGTTTGTTTGTTTGTTTTTTGCTTAGGTGAATGAACAAGAGACTACATATTAGTATCAGCATCACTGCAGATGCTGTGATAAAAAAAAGGTAGGCAGGCAGGAAGATATAGTTATAGTGAGTATGCTAGCAGTGAGTAGATAAAGCTTGCTTGCTTGGGGAGGCCTGGAAAAGAAGAGATCTCCATTGCGACAATTTCATAATGTCTTAATAATAAGAAGGGACTCTATCAGGCACTGGGGATCTCTGAAGATTTATGAGCAGGATAATAATGAGAAAGAATAGCGACTGATGACTATGCATTTGGAACAACTCCTTCACTGGGGGGGGTGGTTGTTGATTAAAGGGCTGATGACAGTGTAGGGTGGTTCACCCATTACAGACTAAAATAAGAAGCCCTCTACTTCCTGGAACTTTAAAAAATGTTTTGGAACGACTTGGGACGGTGGCACAGTGGATAAAAACCCTGGACTCTCGGGAGTCGCGCGGTAGCGCTGGTCGTGCAAAGCACAAGGAACGGCCTAAGGATCCCGGTTCCAGCCTCCAGCTCCCCACCTACAGGGGAAGTCGCTTCACTGGCGGTGAAGCAGGTCTGTTAAGTGTCTTTCTCTCCCCCTCTGTCTTCCCCTCCTCTCTCCATTTTTCTCTGTCCTATCTAACAACAACGACATCAATTACAACAATGAAAAACAACAAGAGCAACAAAAGGGAAAGTAAATAAATAAAGAAAGAAACAAAAACAAACAAAAAAACAACCCTGGACTCTGAAGCATGAGGTCCCGAATTCAATCGCAGGCAAGTGTGTGCCAGAGTGATGCTCTGGTTCTCTCATTCTGCTCCCCCACTCTTATTAATAAATGTTTTTAAAAAATGTGCTGAAACTCAGCAACCCAACAATACTACTGTTGATGAATTACTGACTTTGTACAGTCACTTGGCAGGAAATTCTGCGATCAACAGTAATACTTAGAAAGGGTGCATGATGAAAAAAAAATAATAAAGAGCAGGGTATAAAGTCAAACATCTTGGACTACCTTATTCTGTTTAACAATGATAGAAACAGTAGTCGTAATGAGAATCCATGGAGAAAATTGGGAAGGAAAAAAATGTAGAATGCTGGCAGCAGTGTATTGAGGTGAAAATCCAAGGCAGGTCTGGGGAGACAGCATAATAGTTATGCAGACTTTCATGTATAAAGCTCTGAGGTCTCAGGCTCAATCCCTAGCACCACCACATAAGTTAAAGCTGAGCAGTTCTATGATATCTCTCCCCTTCCCTGTATCTCTCATTAAAATAAATTTAAATTTAAGAGAAAGGAAAATCCAAGACTTCCCTCTCTACATTTCCAAGTTTCCTTTAATGATTCTTACAAAACAAACAAAAACAACACCCTTGGGGCCAGCGAAATAGTTCACTTGGACAATTTGCTGCTTTGTGGTGTGTGTGATCTCAGGTTTGAGTCTCACCACCACATTAAGAGGAAGCTTTGGGGCTGTGTTCTCTCCTCCCCTTTCTCTTTCCTTACTCCCCTTCTTTTCCTTCCTTCCTTCCTTCCTTCCTTCCTTCCTTCCTTCCTTCCTTCCTTCCTCTCTTCTTTCCTTCCCAGAGCACTGCTCAGCTTTGGCTTACGGTGGTATAGGGGATTGAACCTGAATCTTTTTTTAAAAATTTTAATTAATTAATTAATTTATTCCCTTTTGTTGCCCTTGTTGTTTATTGTTGTTGTTATTGATGTCATCGTTGTTGGATAGGACAGAGAGAAATGGAGAGAGGAGGGGAAGACAGAGGGGGGAGAGAAAGACAGACACCTGCAGACCTGCTTCACCGCCTGTGAAGCGACTCCCCTGCAGGTGGGGAGCCAGGGGTTCGAACCGGCATCCATCCGCCAGTCCTTGTGCTTTGCGCCAACTGCGCTTAACCCGCTGCACTACCACCCGACTCCCGAACCTGAATCTTTAGATCGTTTGGCATGAAAGTCTATTTGCATAGTTATACTATCTCTGCCGGCCCTCTGTGGTCTCTTGCAGTCTATCTAAAAAGTAAAATAAAACAAAATGAAAATAAATAATAATCTTTGCTTTAAAGATGTTATTTTGTCATACTTACATTGCAAGGGGGTAATGTGGTGTAACTGGACAGATGCAAAGCATCCAACATGTTGCCTGGCATAAAACCTACGCTCCAAAGAAATTAAATGAGAAGGGTCGTTGGCCCAATAGGACAGGCACTGGTCAAGTAGCCTTCCATCAAGTCAGCAGTCCCTGCGGTGCCGGCCCCACCCAAGGTGGATGCTGTGAGTGCAGCAGGCACTACGCTCGCAGAGCCCATCGCCCAGCTAGAGCCCGGGACGTGGAGCCCAGCCCCACAGCCCTACACGCCCCAGGCCGCCAGGCGCGACGTCGCGCGCCCATAGCCCCGCCCCTCGTGACGCAAACTCCTGGGGGCGTAACCTCTTCGGCCCCGCCCCTCACCTCTCCTGATTGGCCGCTGTCCTGTCACCACGTCGCGGGAAGCTGGCGGGCGTGTGTGTGAGTGTGTGTGTGTGAGTGTGTGTGGGGGGTTTGCTTTGTCATTCGTACTCCGTCGCGCGCTGACGCGGCTGGCCTAGCCGAGCGCTCCAGGATCCACAGAAAAGACCCCTGACCTTGCCCCTTGAGGCTCCGGAGTCGAGAGGAAGCTGCGATCCCCTACATAATGATGTGATTGACTGAAGCACATGTCAACGCAGAAACAGCGCATGCCGCAAACCCAGGCCTCCCGGTTTCATTTGTGCTAATAACAGCCTACAGTGAATGTAGTGTGGTGTGCTCCAGTACGGGCAATAATACAATGAAAAGCAATCCAATAATAACGACGGCACCTTCGCAACAAGGCATAATATAGGATGTTATATTTATAGGGCCTATTTATAAGCCTCTATTTAAACCTTTGCTGATAGGCCAAGGCATGAGCCCAGACACCATGACGATTGGCGTATTTTTCTGTCCTTCAAAGAGGCGGGTTCTAGAGTCCGTTTTGCCTCAGCGGGCTCTGGGATTGGTTGGCAGCGGCGTACCGACGCCTTCTATTGGCGCCGGGGGCCGTCCGTCGGAGCCAAGGAGGCGGGGCAGACAGCTGGCTGGTGTTGGGGCGGGCGGGCCCCGGAATTGTCATTTCTTTGTTTCCGAAGGCGGAGGAGGCTTAGACCCCCCCTCCCTGTCCCACCCCCTCCCCCCGGGTGCTGGCTCCATGTCTGTGTGACCGGCCCCAGGGGTAGAGTCCAGGCCCGACGCGGGGCGGGCCGGCGGCGGCGGCTGAGGTGAGAGGCGGCGGCGGCGGCGCGGGCACCCGGCCCCCCAGCGGGAGGATGAAGCGGCGGAACGCCGACTGCAGTAAGCTCCGCCGCCCCCTAAAGCGGAACCGGATCACCGAGGGCATCTACGGCAGGTGAGCGCCGACGCCCCCGCCTCCCCCGGCGGGCTCCGGAGGGGCCCGGCCCCGTTATGTAACCCCGACTAGGCCGCACGCCCGCGCCGGGGGCTTTCGGGAGATGCGCAGCCAGGGGGGCCTGTGGCCGGACGGCGGGGGTCCGCCCCGTGGGCGCGGGGCGTGGCGAGGGCCGCGGCCAGGCTGGGAGCCGCCGCGCCGCCCGCCGTTGGCAGAGCCCGGGCCCTGCCGGGGGGAGGGGCGCCCCGTCCCCGCCCCCGCCCCGCTCGAGCCCCCGGGGGCGCCCCCCCCCCCCCGCCCCCGACGGGCCTCCGGCCGCCCCGGCCCAGCGCTGACCCGGCCGGCGCGTGGGCCGCCTGCACCGGGAAAGGCTGACAAAGTTGCGAGCAGATGTGGCCCCGAGGCTCCCTGGCAGCTTGGCCGAGGAGGTGGCCACGTTGCCCCGTCTTTCAGCTCCTTCCCCTGTGGGACCTCAAAGTTGGCACCGAGGTTCTGAAGCTGACACCCCGAGGCAAGCCCTGTAGTCCCACTCCAGACTCAGAAGGAGCTGATTTTTTTTTTAAGCAAACATTATTTTGACGGTATCAAGCGGGTAGGTTTTGAACCTTGTGACAAGAATTTTCTCCAAACTCAAACGTTTTATTTTCAACAAGGCTGCGCCCCATTTACAAAGAATACATAGAAACTGAATTTATTACGGTTGGGGGTGGGGGGGGGGAGAGAAGGACAACAGGTTCTTGAGGCAGCTTAGTGACTGAGCTTCCTTAAGCGGAATTTGTGTGCGACTGTTGATTTTTGGTTCTTAGAATCACAATTCTAGATGGTGCTCGCCTTGATAAACGATTTTAGTGGAAAAGTAGTTTACAAAGGAGAATTCTCAGCATGTGTATATAGACTTAATTTTTACAATTTTGTTCTGCAAACGGTGAGGCATAGCTATGTGAGGTAGCTGATGACATGTGAGGTAGCTAATGACACCAAAGCTATCTTAGGATAACTGTATATCAAGCACATGCCATTGTTCACACATATGGAATGATTGTTTTTCACAAACACCTGACTGATGTGGATATTGAAGTGTTTAAGTTTCAAAGCATTTAGAAGTCAAAGTTAAAAGTTACTTGACATACGACTACTTGATGGGGTATAAGTCATAGGACATATTCATTCGTTCATTCATTCAACACATATATACACAATGTGCCAGACACTGTTCAGTGAAATAACTACACCAGTGAGTAAAACAGGCCAAAATCTACACTGAACCAACCAGAACTGACCATTTTAACTGAAACTATAAAAATAAAAATTCATTTTTTATGCACATTTAATTGACTGGGGAAAAGTCTCTTCAAGTTACTACACAGATAAATTGGGGGAAAAAATTACTACACACATAAGGGAAAGTGTATTTTTATCCTACCGATTTGAAAAAAGACGTGAGCAACTTAATGACTCAAGAACAGAAGAAAACTAAACATGAGTTGGTGGACTGTTGACAGTGGTGGGATTTGAATGATTCTTTTACTCTAGCATGAGGAAGAACTTCTATTTACAGCAAGAAAATTGGGAATTCCATATTGTTTGCATGTCTTCTGTCGTATTTCAGTTTCTCATTGTAGTTGAGTAAATTTGCTCACTTTAGTATTTGCTTCCTTAGTGGTCTCTCAGTTGATGTCAGTGTATCAGTAGAGAACTCATTGTCTGTTGAAGATCATTATCTTACTGATGATCTTTTGGAATTTTATTATCATTTTTTTAACCCTTTAAGGTTAACAGTAAACACCCTATGATAGTGATTCAGAATTCTACCTGTAAAATTAATATAAAATCAGCATCGCCTCAGCTTTCAACTTTGTTTATTCTTCTTTGGCATTCTTTAATATTCAGATCTATTTCTACCTATTTTTTTCCCATTAGAACATTACGTATCAACTATGTTTTTTAATTGCCTGTTTCTTATGTATATAAACAGGAGAGCAAACTCAGTCTTTTTCCAATTCTGTTTTTAAAAAGAGATTTAGAAAATTTACATTTATTTCTAAGGCAAACAGAATGAGAAGGCTAGTTACAAATTAGGTTGTTTGAGGATCTGTTAGTATCAGATTTCTGTTGACATCTAATTTGAGTCCCTATTAATTGCTTTTCACACCATGTATCACCCGTTTTGTTTCTCAACATCTGGCCAATTTGGGGAGTTTTGTTATTGTTTAAGACTGTCGACAGTTCTTAACTGTATGTTTCATAGCATGACCTTTCATGGATTTACTATTTTCATGTTCCCAGTTTGTACAACTTTCAGAGTTTTGGTGTAGCTAGGAGGGACTGGATAGTTATCAGGAACACTGGGCTCAGATTCACAACCCCAGCTGAGCCACTTTATACAGACAAGGCACCCAAACCTTGACTCCCAATTCTCTCATCTGTCAAATGAATTTTGAGGACTAGAGGAGATTTGTATATTTTATGAAAGTCTTTATAAATTCTAGTGACATAACAAATATTATATACCATGTTGTTTTTTTATTATGGTTTGGCACATTTTACATTTCAAGACGACAGAAAGGACTTTTAAGATTTGACAGGACTGTAAAATAAAATTGAGTAGTCAAAACAAAGAGTCAGAACTAAAAAAGTTATTTGTTTTCTTGCTGGAAAATATCCTGTTGCTGCAGTGTCTTAGTCATGGGCTCCAATCCAGCAACTGTGACTGAGGTGATTGTCAAATGATACCATTTATTGTCAGTATAATGGTTGTGATAGAGTTCTGTTTTAGGAGCAAAGTGAAAGGAAAGTAGATTTAAACATTATGCTAATGTTATCTGCATTTAGACATATGCCTATCATTTGGAAATATGTAATTTCAAGTAAATTATTAATGATAAAGAATAAAGAAAGAGGGTGGGGAGGGTAGATAGCATAATGGTTATGCAAAGAGACTCTCGTGCTTGAACTCCAAAGTCTCAGGTTCAATCCCCTGCACCACCATAAGCCAGAGCTGAACAGTGCTCTGGTAAAAAAAAAAGAAAAAAAAAGGAAAGATAACAGGAACAGTAATCATTTTCTTTATAAGGGTTAACATTCAATCTCATTTTAAAAATGAGGCAGCAGTGCTCAGTGAACGTAGAATGAGTGAATGTTTACATAGACACATATAAGTAATTGATTTTACTCAAGTAAGAACCTGCATTATTCCAGCATTATGGAGGATGCAGGATGAAATGTGTATAGTTCCTTGTCTTCAAGAAATTTCCAGTCTACTAAGTTATGATAATATCATCTTAAATTTGTATAATTGTTTTGAGGTTCCAAAGAACTTTGAGTCTGTTAAAGTACACATGTATTCTTTTTTAAAAATATTTATTTATTCTCTTTTGTTGCCCTTGTTTTATTGTTGTAATTATTATTGTTGTTATTGATGTCATTGTTGTTGGATAGGACAGAGAGAAATGGAGAGAGGAGGGAAAGACAGAGAGGGGGAGAGAATGATAGACACCAGCAGACCTGCTTCACCCTTGTGAAGCGACTCCCCTGCAGGTGGGGAGCCAGGGGCTCAAACTGGGATCTTTAAGCCAGTTCTTTGCACTTTGCATCACCTGCACTTAACCTGCTGCACTACCTCCCGACTCCCATACACATGTATTCTTTTTTTTTTTTTGAGAATTTTATCTTATTTAGTTATCTTTAGTATTTTAACTTTTTTTTGCCTTGATTTTTTAAAAAAATTATTTATTTAAAAAGGGAGACATTAACAAAATCGTAGGATAGGAGGGGTACAACTCCACACAGTTCCCGCCACCAGATCTCTATATCCCATCCCCTCCCCTGATAGTTTTCCCACTCTTTATCCCTCTGGGATTATGGACCCAAGGTCATTGTGGGTTGCAGAAAGTAGAAGGTCTGGCTTCTGTAATTGCTTCCCCGCTGAACATGGGCATTGACTGGTGGATCCATACTCCCAGTCTGCCTCTCTCTTTCCCTAGTAGGGTGGGTCTCTGGGGAAGCAGAGCTCCCAGGACACATTGGTGGGGTTGTCTGTCCAAGGAAGTCTGGTCAGCATCCTCCTGACATCTGGAACCTGGTGGCTGAAAAGAGAGTTAACATACAAAGCCAAACAAATTGTTGATTAATTATGGATCTGAAGGCTGGAATACTGCAGATGAAGTGTTGAGGGGTACTCACTGCAGACTGTTGTGTACTTTTGCTTTCAAGTATATATTTTGCTCTAGTTTATGGATACGTGTGAACATATGCTCTATCTCAGGGTACCTGGTCTATATCTAGGTTTTGGGACTTTGTTAGGTAGTGAACCGCCTGGAATGGAATTAGAGAATACTATGAAAGGAAAGGTCTCACCGGAATGATGAAGCTGAAGGGTTGTCATTTTACACCTGAAGTCTCTGGACACAGTCTGAAGTGAAGCATGCTGAGTGGCACTCATTGCGTTGATGAGGTTGTGATCGGTGGATGCAATATTATTTTATATGAATTGAGAGAATCATGTAGGAAAGCGTACACATGTATTCTTTTAAGGACTTACTTATTAATGTGTGTGCATGTCAGAGAGAAAGCGGGGAGGAGGGGGAGGAGAGAGGAGGGAGAGAACCATGGTTGAGTCAGAACCAGAGCCAGAACATCACTCTGGCATACATGATGCCAATGATTGAATTTGGGACCTCCTGCTTGAGAGTCCAGTGGTCCATCTACTGTGCTACCTCCTGGGCCACAAAGTACACACTTTTTGTTGAACTAAATTTTAGCTTGCTGTCTTAATAGTTCACCTTTATTTTGCCCTGAGCCTTTTTATGTTGAAGTAGACAATCACTACTAAATGTGGGACTATTCCCCCCCCCTCTCTTTTTTTAGTTTCTTTATTGGGGGATTAATGGTTTAAAGTCAACAGTAAAACGCAATAGTCTGTACATGTGTAACATTTCTCAGTTTTCCACATAACAATTCAACCCCCACTAGGTCCTCCTCTGCCACCGTGTTCCAGGACCTGACCCCCCCCCCCCCAGAGTCTTTTATTTTGGTGTAATACACCAACTCCAGTCCACGTTCTGCTTTGTGTTTTCCCTTCTGTTCTTGTTTTTCAGTTTCTGTCTATGAGTGAAATCATCCCATATTCATCCTTCTCTTTCTGACTTATCTCACTTAACATGATTCCTTCAAGCTCCACTCATCTGTTGTTGGGAACCTGGGTTGCTTCCAGGTTTTGGTTATTACAAATTGTGCTGCTATGAACATAGGTATACACAAATCTTTTTGGATAGCTGTGTTTGGTTTGTTGGAATATATCCCCAGGAGAGGAATTGCAGGGTCATAGCACAGGTCCATTTCTAGCCTGAGAGTTCTCTAGACTGCTTTCCACAGTCTAGAGACTAATTTACATTGCCACTAGTAGTTGGACTAATTTACATTCCGACTAGTAGTACAGAAGGGTTCTTTTGGAGGGACTTTTTTTTTTTTTTTTAAGGATTTTATTTATTCATGAGAAAGACAGGAGGAGAGAGAAAGAACCAGACATCACTCTGGTACATGTGCTGCCAGGAAGTGAACTAAGTTTCTCACACTTGCGTCTAATGCTTTATCCACTGCGCCATCTCCTGGACCACAAGAGGGACTGTTTTCTAACTCAAGTGAGATAAACTTGGAAATTATGAAAATAAGAGAAAGCAAAATAAATAACTGTGCTTAACTAATACATTTAAGAGGTCCTCAGTTTTTATGGCAGTGATCCTGTGTCTGCTTTCACATATGCGCTAGACATTCCCAGCAGTAATATTTAATAAGTAGTGCCTCATAAGGTGAGGTGGGGCTGGAGTGCTTTGTAGATTTTGAAATGTCTTAAGTGTATTCTGTGTAGTTCACTTTTTACCATGCCATTCTCTCTCCTTAGAGAATTATTGACTTTATAATAAAGTGAGATAAGGCAAGATAACTAAAAGACAGGCAGAAACATTTGCTTAGGTCATTGTAGTTAAAACTGTTACTTGTCCAAGTAAATAAGTTTCTCTTTTTCTCTTGTCTTGTCTTTTCTTGTCTTTTTTTTCTTAACCAGAGCACTGCTCAGCTGTGGCTTATGGTAGGGCGGGGGATTGAACCTGGGACATTGGAGCCTCAGGCATGAAAGTCTCTTTGCAAACCATTTGCTAGCTACCTTCCGCCCAATAGGTTTTGTTTCTCTTTCTATCCAAAAGTAGAATGTTTCTATTTGATATGATTTGGTCTATTATTTTGTGGGTCTTGGAATGCTTGTTAAATTTGAGTGGAAAAAAAAATTTGAGTATTCCTTGACCTAAAACATATCCTACCAAATAGAAATATTCTGCTTTTGGATGGCAGGATAAATCTATATTAAGAGTTTTAATTAAGATTTCTGTTTTAAACTTCAGGAAAGTGTTTTTATATCTTAGTTACTGTTGGTTGAAAGAAGCATCCTATCACTTCTGAATTTATGAGTACTTATTGCCTTCTTATGCTGGGTTCTGTTTGTAGCATGTTTCTTGATTTATACAGTGCAGTACTGCACTTGATTTGCACATTTTCCACCACTTTATTGAGGGAGGGTTAATGGTTTACATTATAGTTGTTGACATATAAGTGCAAACTCTTTATTTAAAAAATTTTATTTTTTATATTTTACTATCTGTATTTATTTATTGCATAGAGACAGCCAGACATCTAGAAGGAAGGGGGAAATAAAGAGGGAGAGACAAAGAGACACCATTGCTTCACCACTTGGAAAGCTTCCCCTTTGCAGGTGGGTTGGGAGACTTGAACCCAGGTCCTTGTACATTGTAACATGTTTGTTCAACCAGATGTGCTACCACCTGACCGCCATTTTTAAAATTTAAACACTGTTAAACTAGAACTGAAGACTCAAATCTTCCGTAGTATATATGATATCTTTTCCCATATTTATTTTGGAGGAATGCTTTCTGCCCTTTGACTTTTTAAAAAATACTCATATCGTTTATTTTATTGATTTAATAGTTATTGACAAGACCATAGGATAAGAGGGGTACAATTCCACACAGTTTCCACCACTAGAGATTCTGTATCTCATCCCCTCCATTGGAAGCTTTCCTGTTCTTTATCCCTCTGAGAGTATGGACCCAGGATCATTATGGGGAGCAGAAGGTGGGAGCTCTGTCTTCTGTAATTGCTTCTCCACTGGACATGGGCATTGATAGGTTGATCCATACTCCCAGCCTGTCTCTCTTTCTCAAGTGGGGCAGAGCAGGGCTCAGGAGAAGTGGGGGTCCAGGGTACATTGGCGAGGTAGAACAAATTGTTTAATAATAAGGAATCTAAAGGTTTAAAGTATAGCAGGTGAGACTTGGGATCTCCATTTTGGAAAAAGCTAGTAGATCTATTTTATGTATATTCCAAGGGGTCCATGACTTTACTAATTTTTGCCTGAGCCCAACAGATAACATGCAGGTGTGCTAAAAGTATTGTCTGAGGAGATGGTGTCAGAGTTGGAAATTAGAGTAGAAAGCTGGATCAGGGGAGAGAGTAGCTCCCAAGTATGGGAAAAGTATATAAATTCCATTAACTGTAAACCCCATCAATTTGATCTGGGGCCCGTATTCAGCACAGGAGCCTTTGTAACCTCTGCATCCCTTAGGTCTGAGCTCTCATTCTGTGGTCATAGCTAGGAAAATTCTAGGCTGCATTCATTGTAGGACCCATCTTCCTTGAATGGCAGAGTATGTTGACCCAATCTCCCTACAGAGAGTTGGCCAGTTCCTACTATCGTTCTTCCACATTGATGGCAAGGTCCTGTAGAGGGTCCACTTCTTGATGGAGAAGACCAGTGACAGTGGAGAGAAGGATCTGTTAGAGGGGCCTTTGACTTTTTAAAATGTTTGAAGTTTGAGTTCTTCTCAGCTTTCTAACTTCCTTTTTCAGAACCTTCTCTAGGTAATCTGGTCTCTAGAGATTGTATTTTATTGCTTTTTACTGCCTCCTTAATGATGTTTCTTAAGCGTAGTTTTCGACTCCTTTGGGCTATGCTTATTAAAGCCTCTGGAGGCTGGCATGACCCTTTGCTGCTGTGATTGTACAAGTGTTCTGCAATTGAAACCCTAGATACCACTGTTGCGACCTCATGCCTAAAAGCATTTTGGTGATTTTGAACTTCAGCAATGCCAGATTTAAAAGTGATACTGTATTGTTTTAGAGAAGTACTGGGAGAAAGGGTAAAATGGAGACATTTATTTATTTATTTTTAATTTATCTTTTATTTTCCATTTTGTTGTCCTTGTTTTTTATTATTATCGTAGTTATTATTGTTGTGGTTATTGATGTCGTCGTTGTTAGATAGGACAGAGAGAAATGGAGAGAGGAGGGGAAGACGGAGGGGGGAGAGAAAGATAGACACCTGCAGACCTGCTTCACTGCTTGTGAAGTGACTCCCTTGCAGGGCTCGAACTGGGATCTTTACGCCAGTCCTTGCTCTTCACGCCACATGCACTTAACCTGCTGCACTACTGCCTGACTCCCTATTTATTTATTTTTTATAGAGACAGAGAAATTGAGAGGGAGTGTGAGATAGAGGAGAAAGTTAGGCACCCCATACCCCTGCTCAGCTGCATGTGAAGCTTACCTCCTGCAGATAGGGAATAGGGGCTTGAACCCAGGTACTTGCACATGGTACATGCATGCTTTTAGCATGACTTCTTGATTACTAAAATAGAGAAAATGAAAATGCTTTTACTAACCTCTCCAGCAAGGTGGGTTTTTTTCTTCCTAATTTTTATTAGATAGGACAGAGAGAAATAGAGGGAAAGATAGATACCTGCAGACCTGCTTCACCACGTGTGAATCTGACCCCTGCAGGTGGGGAGTAGGGGCTGGAACCTGGGTCCTTGTACTTGGTAATATGTGGGCTTAACTGGGTGTGCCGCTGCCTGGCTCCCACAAGGTGTTTAACTAAAGCCTATATTTGTAGCTTCCATGAAATACATTTTTCAGAATCTTCTACAGGGCAATGTTTGTATTTAATTTTTGCTACTACAATATATTTATTTATTTTCATTTTATTGGGGTGTTAATGGTTATAGCATAGAACAATTTCCCATCTCCACATGATGGATGGCTGCAAAATACTCTAACCCCTTACCTAGGTCTCCACCTCTCCAGACCCCCTTTTCTGTTCCTTTCCCAGAGCCCCTTACTTTGGTGCCACATATCACCCGCAGTCAAAGATTCACCCTCTGTTCTCCCTTTCTGAATCTGTCTCCCAAGTCTCACCTACATGTGAGGTCATTCCGTATTCATCCCTCTCTTCCTTACTCATGTCACATAATAATACTTTTTCTTTTGGTTCTATGCAAGGTGAGACAAAGATTGGGATTTTAGAGTTTCTGGTCTAATATCTAGGTCTTTTGATAGTTGGCCTTGGCTCACCAACATTGGTCATAATGTTCTATTTTGCCCTCCATTTTCCTATTTAGTTGCTTTCTTCATCTTTTTAAAATATTTTTTCATTTGTTTTTATTATTGGATAGTGACAGAAATTGAGAGGGAAAAGGGAGGAAGAGGGGGGAGAGACAGAGAGACATTGCAGCTCTGCTTCACTGCTCGTGGAGCTTTCCCCCTACAGGTGGGGACTAGGGGCTACAATGTGGGTCCTTGTGTAATATGAGTACTTAACTAGGGGTGCCACTGCCTGGCTCCATTGCTTTCTTCGTTTGCTGTTGTTTGAGCTACTGGTTTTATTCTGTTGGTACTACAGATCACCTAATTTAAAGTTGGAGTTCCTTCTTTTCATAGGGGACTCCTTTCAGTAATTCTTGCAAGACAGGATTGTTGGTAGTGAATTCCTTCAGTTTTGTATGTTTGGGAAGATTTTAATTTCTCTTTAATACTTAAAGGATAATTTGGCAGGATAGAGTATTCATGGTTGGCAGTTTTTATCTTTAATTTTTTTAAATGTTTATGTTTTGGATAGAGAAGAATGAAGAGAGGAGACAGACACACAGAGAGAAATATCTGCAACACTGCTTCACTTCTTATGAGGCTTTTTTTCTGCAGATGGGGACCCACGGCTTGAACCCAGGTTCTTGCACACTGTAATGGATGTATTCAACCAGGTGTGCCACTACCTGGCCCCACAATTTTTTTATCATTTAATACTATGCATATGTCATTCCACTCCCTTTTTGCCTCTTAGAGTTGTGATGAAAAATATGATGAAAGCCTGATGACTCTACCTCTGTATGTCAGATTTTTCCTTTCTCCAGGAGCCTGCAATATTTTTTTCCTTGTCCTTGCTTTTAGATAGTTTTACTGGCAAACGCTAGAAGAAGATAGTTTTACCATGATGTGACATGGTATGGGCTAGTTTGAATTCAGAAACTTGGGTGTTTGATCAGCCTTCTGGATATTTATGTTTTGAATGCTGCCCAGGTGTGGAGAATTTTCTGCTATGATTTCTTTGAATATGTTTTTTGCTTCTCTTTCCTTTCTTTGTCCTCAGGTATCTCAATAATTCTCACATTTATTTTTTCTGAGAGAGTTTGCTACTCCACAGAAAATTCTTTCATTTTTCATGAACCTTCTTCAACAGCTTTGCACTCAGAGACTCTGGTGGTTTTATCTTCTATCCCTGATATCCTCTCTTCAAGCTGTTTTATTCTATTTCATAGGTTTCGCTTATAAGCCTCAACTTCTTCCAAAGTGTCTTTCATATCCTATAGTTCTGTTTGGAGTTTTCTCTGTGCATTTCGGTGAAGTGACCTCTGAGATCCTGAACTTGTGCTTGTATATTATGGTTAGTCTGAATTGCCTTCATAATAAACTTCCTGAATTTAAACTAAATTTTTCTAAATCTTTGTGAATTTTAATTTTTCTTTTAATTTACCCTTTTCAAGTATACAGTGTGTACTTGAAAAACATTTTATTTTTCATATATATATATTTATTATTTGCCAGAGCACTGATCAGCTCTGGTTTATGGTGGTGTAGGGGGTTGAACCTGGGACTTTGGGACCTCAGGCATGAGAGTCTGTTTACATAACCATTATGCTATCTACCCCCGCCTGTTTTTTCTCTTTTTAAATTTCTTTATTAGGGGATTAATGTTTTACAGTTGACAGCAAATACAATAGTTTGTACATGCAAAACATTTATCAGTTTTCCACACAACAGTTTTCTCATGTTTTAAACAGCTAGGCCAAGTTTCTGCTATTCAGCCATCAGGTGGCACTATGGCTATGTTGTTTATGATGTGGTTGGGGGGTAGGTGGGAAGGGAAAGTTTTCCATATAATCTTGGGTAGGTTTAGACAGCATAGGTCTGCCCTGTTTCAGACTGTACGTTGCTATAGTCTGGACAGGCTGCACTGTTTTAGATTATGACCATGATGTTCTCACCTTCTTGGGCCAAGCTCGTGTTCTGCTCTGTGTCTGTACCAAAATGGCACTAGCTGCTGACTCCCAGTTCAAGCTGTTTTTGTTTTGAAAGTTTTTCCTGTGTCCTTTACCACTCACCTACACCCACCTGTTGCTTGGTGAATTCCTTCAAGCATTGTGAGATTCTTCTCTTTTCCTTTTCTTTTTTTTTCTTTATTGCTTTATCTAGTTATTTTCTGGCATGATCTTTTGGTTGCTGCTGCTGCTCTATAGCCGTAACCCCTGAACGTCAGTAGAATACTATCTTTAAAAAAAGTAGTACTTTCTTCCAGCTTTTATTTATGATTTTTGTTTGAGCACTCTTGGCAGTTTTGCTTTTTTAGATGTTTTGAATAAACCTTTACATTACTACTCTTGGGTTGAGGCAGAGGAAGAAGAGAGTGTGATCTGTTTCAGATTATTTGCTTATAAGCTTCCTGTTTTGTCAGATATTCTTTTTATTCACAATGATTCCTCATGACCTTTTTTGAACCTTACTAGATTTGATATTTATTTTAATGGTAGACTTAATAACATTCATTTTCTTGTTAGTTATATGTTTATATATTATGATCCCAGATTGTTTTCTTTAGACACTTATGCTCCAGAACCTTTTTTTTTTTTTTCTTCTTGACCAGTTCTCCTGTATTTCCCCATTAATTTATACCTTTGGAAGAGAGAGAGTGTGTGTGTGTGTGTGTGTGTAAAACTTTTTTTTTTTTTTCCTATTTCTTGGCTACCACACAGGTGATACTTAAGGAGATATAACAAGATAGAACATATATCTTGTGGCACCTGGAGGATGAGATAAACATTTTATAAACTTAGTTGAGCCCTCAAAGTGGGAGTGTAGGGAGGAAGCTTTACCGGTAGTGGAGCAGTGCTGCAGATTTCTCTCCTTGTCTACCTCTCCACCTTTGTAAAAGAGAGAAAGAAGGAAAGGAAGGAAGGAAGAAAGAAAGAAAGAAAGAGAAAGAAAAACACTTCAGAGTAAAATATTGTAATTAGGTTACATTTCTTGATAAAATTTGGAGTACTTTTCAGGTATACTGCTACATTTTTCTGTAGGCTTACTAGATTTATGTGTAATTATTTTACTTGAATCACTTTCAAGGAAAAAAATCTAGAAAAAAAGTTAAGTTGACTTAACAAGCTACATACGCAAAATGGTACATATCACCAGTAGCATCACATCACCTTTACTAGACGTGTCTCATCATGAACTTCTTTTTAAAATATTTTATTGATTTATTTATTTATTTTAAAGATAGGAAGAGAGAGAGAAAGAACCAGGTATCACTCTGATACATCTGCTGCTGAGGATTGAACTCAGGATCTCATGCGTGAGAGTCCAGTGTTTTATCCATTGCGCCATCTCCCTGACCACTATTTTTTATTTTTTAATAACCTCTTTTTCTTGTTTTTAAACTTTACTTGATTTGATAAAGCAGAAATTGAGAGGGAGTGGCAGATAGGGAGGGAGCGAGAGACAGATGCAGCCCTGCTCTGTTGCTTGTGCAGCTTCCTTCCTGTAGGTCAGGAGTGGGGGCTTGAACCTGGGTCCTTGTGCATGGTAATACGTGCATTTAACCAGGTACGCTACCACCCAGCCCCTCATGAATTTCTTTTTTAAACATTTTTTTATTATCTTTATTTACTGGATAGAGAATGCCAGAAATTGAGAAAGATGGGGGTGATAGAGAGGGAGAGAGATAGAGACACCTGCAACACTACTTCACTGTTCCTAAAGCTTTCCCCCGCAAGTGGGGACTGGGGGCTTAAACCCTGGACCTTGTGCACTGTAACATGTGTATTCAAGCAGTTGTGCCACCACCTGGCCGCCTCCCCACTTTTATCTCAATAAGAAAGATAGTGTAAGGCTGGAATCTTTCTTCTCAGATGTAGTAAGTGTTATTATTATTATTTTTGGTCATTTTTTGGACTTGATAAGTTATATATCTCATGGCTCATTGTGTTTTTGGCTTAAAGAATTTATTTAAAAATTACATGTTTGTGGCCTGGGAGGCAGTGCAATAGATAAAATACTGGACTTTCAAAAATAAGGTCTTGAGTTCCCTAGCGTCACATATGACAGAGTAATGATCTGGTTCATATTCTTTCTCTCTCTCATAAATCTTTAAAACATAAAACCATGTATTTCTCATCTCTGTTACAGTGATCATTCTAGGAATGTGAATATTGTTGGAAAGTAGTTAAGTTGTCTGATCTTTTGTACCACAATTATTTCTGTAAAGAAGATTTGACTTGAAGATTTTAATCTTCAAGAGGACTTCTGGGAGGCATGGCCATGGAATAACTGGGGCCAAATCGCCTCTCCTCCCAAAACAACAAATAAATACAACAAGAGACCCAACTGAAGTCATAATCTACAGCTGAAAGTTCTGCAGCCTCAGGTGGGTGGTCCCTTGTGGTTGGAGTGAAAAGGGGTGTGGGTTGAAGAAAAGCAGAGTCAATCAAAGCTCTGGGCTGCTAGGCACTGAGCTGTGTTATTTTGGTGATTTCATTTTAAGCACAGCCAGCAAGTAACATTGTTCCTAGTGCTGGAAGAAAAGAGACAGGGGCTTAAAACCTCTCAATCTTTGATTGGGATTGGGGGGTTAGCCTTCTGAATTGAAGGCAAGGACACAACATAAAACAGGGCATTTGTGACCACAAGACAGCACAAAGCAACCACCACCACCACTCTCCACCCCATCCCATCATCCACAGATCATACAAATAAGAGAAACCTGGAGATCACTATAGCACCACCTTTGGCCATCAATAACCAGCACAAGCAGAGAAACAGAACTAAACAGCCAACAGTGCCACATCAGCTAGACAGAAATGAAACAAGAAATCAAAGGAATCACAGATTTAGAGTGACTCTCAGAGACAGACTACACAAAGCTCATTATGAGGACTCTCGAATTTAAGCAAGAATTAAAAGAGTATGTTACTATGGAATTAAAACACACAAGAGAGGAACTTATAACAGAGTTCACTAAAAATCTTCAAATCTTGAAAGAAGAACTTCAGTCAGAACTCTAGGGAGTAAAAGACACTCTAACTGCAATCCATGCCCAGGAAGAAGGCTTAGGAAGTAGATTCACACATTCAGAAGAAATACTCTCCAGTCTAGAAAATATGACCAGGCCACTTTAAATTCAAAGATGAGGGAGAGGAATGGTTCAGAAAGACTGAAGCAACTCTGTGAAATTGCAGACTCCATCAAAAGATCGAATATAAGGAGTCGGGTGGTAGCACAGTGGGTTAAGTGCAGGTGGCACAAAATGCAAGGACTGGCGTAAGGATCCTGGTTCCAGCCCCCGGCTCCCCACCTGCAGGGGTGTTGCTTCACAAGCGTGGTGAAGCAGGTCTGCAGGTATCTCTCTTTCTCTCCCACTCTGTCTTCCCCTCCTCTCTCCATTTCTCTCTGTCCTATCCAACAATGACGACAGCAATAACAACAACAATAACTACAAAGGTAACAAAAGGGAATAAATAAATAAATACTTTAAAAAAAAGATCGAATATAAAAGTGATAGGTGTATCTGAAGAGGAGGACAAGGCCAAAGGCCCAGAGTCCATTTTCAGAGCAATTTTAGCTGAGAACTTCCCTTACTTAGGAAACCATCAGAACATTCTCATCCAAGAGGCAGAAAGATCACCCAGATTTATAAATACAAATTATAATAGCACATTATTGTACAACTATCAAAAGTCAATGACAAGAAAAAAACTTTATTGGCTGCTAGGGAAAGGAAAGAAGTTATATATAAAGGCAGAGCTATAAGACATTCATCAGATTTCTTTTCACAAACTCTAGAGGCAAGGAAAGAGTGGAATGGCATATTCAGAGTTCTAAAGGAGAGGGAATTCCAGCCATGAATACTGTATCCTGCAAAATTATCCTTCAAATATGAGGGAGAAATAAAGGTTTTCTCAAATATTCAAGAACTAAAGGAATTTGCCACAATCAACCCCACCTTACAAGACCTACTGAACCGAGTCCTGCAAGAAAGGAGGAAGCAAAGGAATACACATTCCAAACACCAAGTTGCTACCATGATGCCAACCTGACTCACCTGGACAGACAACCTCACCAGTGTACCCTGGAACCCCAGGGAAAAAAAGGGACAGGCTAGAAGTATGGATCAACCTGTCAGTGCCCATGTCCATCGGAGAAGTAATTACAGAAACCAGGCCTCCCACCTTCTGCACCCAGTAATGACACTGGGTCCATGCTCCCAGAGAGATAAAGAACAGGAAAGCTTCCAATGGAGGGGAAGGGATATGGAACTCTGGTGGTAGGAAATGTGTAGAATGTCACCCCTCTTATTCTATAATTTTGCTGATGTTTTCTATTTTTATATTATAAATAAATTAAATAAAAAAATAAATAAAAGGAATTGGGTGCCAGGCGGGAGCACAGTGGGTTTACTGCACATGGCACAAAGTGCAAGGACTGGCATAAGGATCCTGGTTTGAGACCCTGGTTCCCCACCTGCAGGGGCGGGGTTGCTTCATGGGCAGTGAAGCAGGTCTGCAAGGTCTATCTTTCTCTCTTTCTCTCTGTTTTCCCCTCCTCTCTCAATGTCTCTCTGTCCTATCCAAGAACAACAACAAGGGCAACAAAATGGGAAAGATGGCTTCCAGGAGCAGTGGATTTGTAGTCCAGGCACTGGGCCCCAGCGATTACTCTGGAAGCAAATAAATAAATTAATTAAATTGAATAAAGTAAATAAGAGGAATTTAACTGGGGGTTGGGCGGTGGCGCAGTGGGTTAAGCGCACGTGGTGCAAAGCACAGGGACCAGCATAGGGATCCCGGTTTGAGCCCCTGGCTCCCCACCTGCAGGAGAGTCGCTTCACAGGTGGTGAAGCAGGTCTGCAGGTGTCTATCTTTCTCTTCCCCTCTCTGTTTTCCCCTCCTCATTTCTCTCTGTCCTGTCCAACAACGAACGACATCAACGATGGTAATAATAATAACCACAACGAGGCTACAACAACAAGGGCAACAAAAGGGAAAAAATGGCCTTCAGGAACGGTGGATTCATGGTGCAGGCACCGAGCCCAGCAATAACCCTGGAGGAAAAAAAAAATAACCTTCAAAAATTTAAAAATTTTTAAAATTTATTTATTTTCCCTTTTGTTGCCCTTGTTGTCTTTTTATTGTTGTTGTAGTTATTATTGTTGTTGTTGTCGATATCATTGTTGTTGAATAGGACAGAGAAAAATGGAGAGAGGAGGGGGAGAGAAAGATAGAAACCTGCAGACCTGCTTCACCGCCTGCCTGTGAAGTGACTCCCTTGCAGGTGGAGAGCCTGGGGCTTGAACTGGGATCCTTATGCTGGTCTTTGCGCTTTGCTCCGCGTGTGCTTAACCCGTGGTGCTACCACCCGACTCCCTCAAAAAATGTTTTAACCCTCTGTTTTCTCTCCTTTTCCTTTTTGCTTCCTTCTTTTCTTCCCTTCTAAATATTTTTTGTTTTATTCATTACATTGTAGAGAATTGCACCTGATGTAGAGAGAAGCCAGAAATCCACTTTGGTTCATGCAGTGCTATGGATCAGACTGGCAACCTCAGGATGAAAGTCCAGTGCATTGCAAGTTGAGCCATTTCCCTAGCTGCAACCCTCTGTTTTCTCACTGGTAAAATGAGTATAGTTCCTACTTCAGAGGATTGTTATAGGGATTATAGAGATAAGTCATGCAAAATATTTATCATAGTACCTAGCACATACTAACTGCTTAAGTTATTTGGTAGCTATTTATTTCTTATAAGAGACACAGAAATAGAGAATCAGAGCATCACTCTGGCATAAAATGATGCTGGGTATTAGTCTTGAGACCTCATGCTAGCAGGTCCAGAATTCTATTACTGTACCACCTCCTGGGCTGCTCTCATGTAATATGTAAAATCATTTTTTTAAAGGTTATTCAGTGCTACTACTATTATTATATAATTTTGTTTTTCATATCTTATTTAATTTGTCAAATATTTCCTTAAAAGGTTTATTTATGAACAACAGATAGGGAGGAGTGAGAGAACCAGACAGTAACTGACACATGCAATGCTGGGGATTGAATTTGTCATCTCATGCTTGAGAATCCAACATCATATCCATTGTGCCACTCCCTGGTCATGATCCTTTATTAAAGCACCCCCACATTATTATTTTTGTATATTTTCTGTTGACTTTTTTCTCTTATACACATTTTTATCTTCATTCTCGTATTTAATTTATATTAACATATTAGTTTCAGTTTCACAGATGAGGAAACCAAAGATTCCAGAAGTTTACTTTCTTGATGGAGACCTACATCTGTTTAAATCTAAAGTCTGTGCTTTTATTTTTTCCACTAAGTTGTGCCACTAATCCTTTCTGAGTGGCATTTGTTAGTTATAATTCATATGGTCTTCTCAGTCTCTCCACTACATACAGGGCAGATGTCATTATTGTCACTTTCCAGGGTAACAAAAAGGTGCTGGGAGTGTCTTTTTGCAATGCCATTAAGCATAACTTCAAAATGGAAGTTAAACTTGTCTGTTAAATTTTTAAAAATTGATAAAAATATGAGAACTTAATGCAAAACAATGATCCTAGGCCAGTACTCATGGATTGCTTGTTCTGTCCCTATAAAGAACATTAGTGAGTTAATTATTGGAATTTTAATAAGATCTATAGATAAAAATAACATACTGATTATGCTAATTATGATATTGCTATATAAGAGAATATGTTTAAATAATTAGAAAGGGGGCTGGGGAGACAGCATAATGGTAATCCAAAAGCCTTTCAAACCTGAGGCTCTGAGGTCCCAGGTTCAGTCCCCAGCCCCACCATAAGCCAGAACTGAGCAGTGTTTTGGTCTAAAATAATAAAAAATATATATAATTAAAAAAAATTAAGAAGAGAGAGCTGAGAGTTAGCTTACCTGGTAGAGTGCACATTTTACTATGTTTTAGAACCTGGGTTCAAGCCTCCACCTAACACATGGCAGCACCACCAGGAATGGTGAAGTGGTGCTTGGTGTCTCCCCTCCCCACTCTCTCTCTTTCTCTTTTACTAGGGCACTGCTCAGCTCTGGCTTATGGTGGCGCGGGGGGATTGAACCTGAGACTTTGGAGCCTCAGGCATGAGAGCCTCTTTGCATAACCATTATGTTATCTATCCCCTCGTTCTCCTTCTCTATTCTTCATCCTCTAACTGGAAAAAAAAAAAAAGTCCATTGGGAGTGGTGGAATCATACAGGCTTGAAACCCAAGTGAAACTTTGGTTGCGAAAAATAATTTAAAAATTAGGAAGAAAGAGAAGTTCTATCTGCAAATTATCTTCATGAAGTCTAGAGGAAAAGATTCAATATGAGACTGTAGGGGAAAAAAAAAAAGATTCAGTATGTGGGGGACTGGGAAATAGCTACCTGTTAGAGTGCACATTTTACCATTGATGAGGACCCAGGTTTGAACACCCAGTACCATACAGGAGCACCACGTATGGCACCAAAAGAAACTCCATGAATAGTGGAGCAGTGCTGTTGTCTCTGCTTTGTTTCTTTTGCCCTCTATCTGAGGTTAAAAGTGGAAAAAAATCTTAAGATGTGTACATATGTAGGGTAAATATCATCAAGTGGTTAGATATTTTATCATTTGTGTCATGTAGGCAAAAGATATAATGAAAAAATATTATTTTTGAACTTTTCTGTAAGTCTAAAATTAAGAATTTAGGGGGCCAATCTGTGGTGTACCTGATTAAGTGTGCAAGGATGTGGGTTCAAGCTGCTGCTCCCCACCTGTAGAGGGAAGCTTCACAAGTAGTGGTGAAGCAGGGCTTCAGGTGTCTCTCTTCCTCTCTACCTCCCCCCCCCTCAATTTCTCTCTGTCTCTATCCATTAATAAATAAATTAATTAAAAAGATTAAAAAATAAAATTGAAGGGAGTTGGGAGGTAGCACAGGTTAAGCGGTTAAGCGCAGGTGGTGCAAAGCACAAGGACCTGCGTAAAGATCCCGGTTCAAGCCCCTGGCTCCCCACCTGCAGGGGAGTTACTTCAAAGGCGGTGAAGCAGGTCTGCAGATGTCTTATCTTTCTCTCTCCCCTCTGTCTTCCCCTGCTCTCTCCATTTCTCTCTGTCCTAGCCAACAACGACAACGGCAACAATAAAAACAACAAGGGCAACAAACAGGAAAATAAATACATATAATAAAATAATAAAAAATAAAATAAAATTGAAAGTTAAAGAAACACTTGCTAGTTATGAAAATTAAAGCAATATGACAACATATGTGTAAAGCAAAGCTTCCTTAGTATTCCCTCTCTGGGATGATCACTGCTATGTAATCAGTAAATAGAGTTCCTTCTTTTTTGTCTGTATGAACAAATGTGTGAATTTTTTAGAAACAAAAATAGGATTCTATTTTACATAAAAATTTCTTGCTTCCTTCTGGTCCCCACTTGCATGAAGGAATTTTTACTAGTGGTGAATCAGGGCTGCAGGTGTCTCTCTGTCTCTCTCCCTTTCTATCTCCCTCAATTTCTCTCTGTCTCTATCCAATGAGAAATTAATAAAACTATTTTTTAAAAAGTTTCTTGCTTCTTCTCCCCACTTACTAGTCCATTTTTTTAAACCTAGGAATTTAGTTTATTTAGTAGCAAGACAGTATTCCATGTAGAATGCACTAGTCTTTGCATTCTCTTGACTCCCATATCCAGTCCTTTCAATAATGCCTGGAGGCCCATTTATTCCGTGTTTCTCAAGTTTATTTACTACAAAATGGTATTACTGTTCTTCCTGTTTCATAGTTGTACGGTTAACTAATGTGAATGGAAGAGTTGGAAATACAATATAAATGTAAAGTATGTTTCAGTAGATGACTACTAGTATTAAAGATATGAAGCAAATACTTGATTTGCTTTTGAAATGAATTTCTAGTGTTATGCAGTTTTAACACAATTTTTATGACTTGTAGGTTGTTTTATTTTTTAAATACTTTACTTATTTATTGGGTAGAAACAGAGAGAAATTGAAAGGGGAGTGGGTAGATAGAAAAGGATAGAGACACCTGCAGCACTGCTTCATCACTTGCAAAGCTTCCTCCCTTCAGTTGGGGACCAGGTCGTTGACCCCTTGTCCTTGGGCATTATAATGTATGAACTCAACCAGGTGCACCACTGCGGGGACCTTATTTTCTTTCTTCTAGTGTGCTGTTTATCTGAGAACCTCCCATCCATCCCAAGTCTCATGGATTCCCCATTGTTCAGAGTGTTACTGGAGTAGAAATTCTAACACATCAAACTCTCCAGTTGTATTAGCCTGTAGTACATGTCCTTGATATCTCTGTAGCCTAGATTGTTTTTTTCAATATTTATTTATTTTGTTGCCCTTGTTTTATTGTTGTAGTTATTATTGTTGTTGTTGTTGGATAGGACAGAGAGAAATGGAGACAGGAGGAGAAGACAGAGGTGGGAGAGAAAGACACCTGCATACCTACTTCACTGCTTGTGAAGTGACTCCCCTAGAGGTGGGGAGCTGGGGTCTCGAACCAGGATTGTTATGCCGGTCCTTGCGCTTTGCGCCACTGTGCTACTACTACCCAACTCCCTCCTAGATTGTTTTTTATAAAAAATATTGTAGCACTTTTGGTCCTGCAGTCAGCAGGAGGCATCTAATAAAGAGAGGTGGAGTAGATTCAGTCTTCTCAGGCTGCTCTCCTTTCTGAATTTTACACAAGGATGTGGTTGTGGAATGCAGTACTAGTTTTTTTTTTTTTTTTTTTAAATCTTGGGTATGCTGCACAATTTCTATATCCTACTATATCCTCTGTTTGTTTTGTTTCAGGACTTCAAAAACTTTTATGAGAGAGCGAAACAATTAGCACTGCTCAGCTTTGACTTTTGTTGGTACTAGAGATTGCCCCAGGCAAGTAAGTCCTGTACTCTTAACACATTCAACTCTCTGCTGGATCCTCTGGACTTTTAAAAATGTTGGAGAGTGGGCTGGGTAGGTAACATAATAAATAGTTATGCAAAATGGCTTTCGTGAGTCTGAGGCACCGAAGGTCTGAGGATCCATGGCACCACCATAAACTATTGCTGAGAAGTGCATTGGAGGGGAAAGTGGCCTGAGAGGTGGCACAGTGATAAGACATTGAACTCTGCAGTATGAAATAGTGAGTTTGGTACTTGGCAATAGGTGTGCCAGAGTGATGGCTCTGGTTCTTTTTCTCTTCTCTCTCATAAATAAATCTGAAAAAAATATGGAGAATCTTTTCAAAGAACTTTGGGATACATGGGCTATATCTGCCAATATGTTATCTTTTAAGACATATATTTTGAGAGAAGGTCAAAACATTGCTCCATTCTGGCACAATGTGGTGCCAGGAATTAGACCAGCATTCTCTGGGGCCTGAGGCGTGTATGTAGTTGCTCTAACAGGCTGAACTATCTCCCCGACCCTATCAATTTTATTGTAATAGAAATTAAATCATATGTCTAGGGAAATAGCTCAGCTGGTGGAGTGCAAGGGCTTTCATGCCTGACAGTCCCACTTCTACTCTTGTAGCTTCATGTACGAAAGTAGTGGTCTGGCGCACTCCCTCTTTCTTTCTCTCTGTCATGTGAAATGAAACTCTCGACTACATATAAAATTAAAAAAGAATGAAAATTTTTATTAGTGACTTAATATTGATTTACAGAATGATAAGATAACAGGAGTACTGTTCCATACCATTTCCACCACCAGAGTTCTGTGTCCCTGTCCCCTCCATTGGAAGGAAACTGCAGTGGTTTTCTCAAGGTCACAGATATGAGTTGTCTATGATTTCTTTAACTATAAGTAGCTATCTACCTATCTTTTTGTCCATTCCTCCTCCCCACCCCACCATGGTCCTCTGCCTTCTCTTCCTTTCTAAGTCATAGCTGCACTTATTACTACTTTTGGATGTCTTTCCTCTTTCCTCTCCTCTCTGGGTCCTGATAGACTTGGGTTTCAGAGCCCTCTAGTTCCTGTAGTCATCTTCCCCTAACATTTCTCCCCTGCTGGGAGTATGGACTAAAATTCTTTTTTGGGGTATAGAAGGTGGGAATTGTGGCTTCTGTAATGTTTCTCTGCTGGACATAGGTATTGGCAGGTCAGTCCATACTCCCAGCTTGTTTCTATCTTTCCCTAGTGGGATAGGGCTCTGGAAAAGAGAGGTTCCAGGACTTATTGGTGAGGCTGTCAGCCAAGGAGTTCAGGATGGACTCACAGTAGCATCTGCAGCATGGTGTCAGATTTTTGGAGTTGGAAGGTTGATATCTCAGGCTTGCTCTCTCTGGATACAACCCAAAGCAAAAAGGGAGTGGCAGCATAACATGGCATGGTGACACTGGTTGCATTAATTTAGTTGAGGTCATCAGAGGCAGTATATATAACAGGGTCAGGGATCCAGATGAGAGGAATCAAGAAATAGAAGCAAAGTCCCAGAGATTACAGGACTGGGAGAAATAAGGATTTTAAAGAGAATGGGGAAAGTTACTTGTGGTCTTAAAATTTAAAAAGGCAATAGATAATTATTATTATAACCAAGTTAGTTGGGAGCTTGTTTTTATTTGAAAATCACCATGCTTTAGTCATTTAATGACGTCTACTAATAACAGTATCTGAGTGACAAGAGCACATGATTTTGACCTGACCTAAGGTTGTCGGTAACAGTATGTTTTTCAAGAGTTATTTTAGAAATGAATATTTTAAGAAAGAAGATAAAAAAATAATTACCAGTTTATTTTAAAATACCAGTAATAAAACCAAAAGAAGAGTTTTGTGGCTTTACAGATTTTTTTAAATGTCAAGGCTAGTAGAGAAGCTTTGAGAACACTCACATTAGTCAAAACCAATGGCAGAGAGGTCAAATGGAGTGGGAATATGGTATCCAAACAAAGTTGATTCGGTTCCGTTCCTACTAGTAAGGAACATTCATACAGATTGGAGCAGGTGCCTGGTAGTTGTCCAGGCAAAAACTGTTTATCCTAAGTGATGATGCTTTGTTTGAATACCCTCCCAGCTCCTCTGTGACATCTCTCTCTGTCTCTCCCTCTCTGTATACTTTGGTAAAATCCTACTGTCTCTTAAATACCCTTGTATATTGCAGGTCATCTATTTAACAAATATTTGGTAAGCTCCTGTAATGTGCAAGGGGTTATGTTGGGTCCTGAAAATAAAGCCAGTAATGAAATGGGCATCATTTTTGTTCTTGTGAACTTTACATTTAGACAGTTAATTAGACAGAATACTTAATTATAATTGTGATTAAATATTCTTATGGCACAATATGTTAAGTGAGCATATAGTGGCTCTGTATAGTTTGTTTTGGGTTAGGAAATCATTTTTTTTAGGAAATGATATTTATCTTGTGTGCAGAAAGATGAGTAATAATGAAAGTCCTTCTTCTGGCGTTTGCCCTTCTTCCTTAGCCAGTCAACAGCGTCAGGTTGAGCCTGATGTAAAGTTTCGAGACCTCCTTTGAATCTGGAGAGGTGGCAGTCGTTGACTATGTGGGTCATAGTCTGTCTGGAGCCGCAGGGGCAGTTCGGGTCGTCTCTGGCTCCCCAGCGATGGAACATAGTGGCACACCGGCCATGGCCTGTTCAACAGCAATTGAGGAGGGCCCAATCATAACGTGCTGGGTCAAAGCCGGGTTGACGCTTGCAGGGGTCTGTGATGAGGTGTTTGTTCTTTACCTCAGCTGACTGCCAACTCCGTTTCCAAGAGTCTGGAACAGAGAAGTTCAGTGTAGGCGTAGGGGACCAGATTGGGTGACGAGACGTCAAGCGTTGAACAGGGTGGGCGAAGATATCCGTGTATATTGGCAGGTCCGGTCGAGCGTAGACGTGGGAAATGAACTTAGATGATGCCGTATCCTGACGAATATCTGGCGGGGCGATGTTGCTAAGAACTGGCAGCCATGGAACCGGGGTGGAACGGATGGTTCCAGAAATTATCCTCATGGAGGAATATAATTTGGAATCGACCAAGTGGACATGGGGGCTACGGAACCATACTGGGGCACAGTATTCTGCAGTGGAATAGCATAATGCCAGAGATGATGATCGTAGTGTGGAAGCGCTCGCGCCCCATGAGGAGCTGGCCAGTCTTGCAATGATGTTATTCCTCGCGCCCACCTTTGCTGCAGTTTTTATGAGATGTTCGTGAAATGACAGAGTGCGATCGAGAGTAACGCCAAGATAGACTGGCTGGGCTTCATGCCGGATTCTCATATCGCCAAGCTGCACATTAAGCTCAAGCGAGGCCGAGGCATGGTGTAGATGGAAAACAGATGGTACCGTTTTTGCAGTGCTAGGGATTAGTCGCCATTTTTTACAGTAATCAGATATCAGAGACATGTCTTTCGTGAATGTTTCCTCGAGGATGTCGAACTTGGATGCCTGAGTTGCACAGCAGATGTCATCGGCGTAGATGAACTTCCTTGTAGTTTCTGGGAGGTCATTGATGTAAATATTAAATAGCGTAGGAGCCAGAACAGAGCCCTGGGGGAGGCCACTTGAGACAAGTCTCCATCTGCTAGACTTGTCACCCAGATGCACCCGGAATCTTCTGTTTTGGAGAAGAAACTATATAGTGTTGGCCACCCATGGAGGCAGGCATCTTGAGATCTTGACTAGGAGACCACCGTGCCAGACCGTGTCATAGGCTGCTGTGAGATCAACAAAGACAACACCCGTCTTTAAATTCTTCTGGAATCCATTTTCAATGTAAGTTGAGAGGGCCAGGACTTGTTCGCAGGTAGATCTTCCTGGGCGGAAACCAGCTTGGGCGGGTGATAGGAATTTCTCTGTAAGAGGAGAAATTCGTGACAGAAGCAGCCTCTCAAGGTGTTTGTAACACACGGAGAGGAGAGAAATTGGTCTATAGCTGGCGGCCAGTGTTGGGTCCTTCATTTAATTTGTTTTACTTAGATAGGGATCCTGTCTGTAATTCAGCAAGATTTGTAGAAAAATGGAAGAATTAACCATGAACAGTTTGAACATTTTCAGTTGAGAGAATGGCAACTGGCAGTTTGGAAGTAAGTACTAATTATCTGCATAGAGTGTTATCTTCTGAGATAGGGCAGAATTCAGTGGAAGTTCCATAACAGGGAGAAGTTTGTGCTATAGACCAGTAGTTGTTTAATGTACATGCAAATGATCTAGGGTCTAGTTAAAAGGTAGACTTAGATTAAATAGGCCTGGGGTAGGCCATGGAACTCTGCTTTTTAAAAAAGTACAGATAGGGTCTGTTGCTGGTGATCCAGGAACTACACTTTGAATATCAAGATTGTAATGACATGTTAAAACTTTAGTAGGAATGGCATAGTGGGATAAGAAGCTAAATAAATATTCCAGAGAATAGGAAGAGGGTTTTTTTTTTCCTTTTTTTAAAAAATTTATTTCTTTATTGGGGAATTAATGTTTTACGTTCAACAGTAAATACAGTAGTTTGTACATGCATACCATTCCCCAGATTCACATTTAACAATACAACCCCCACTATGTCATTTATCATCTTTCATGGACCTGTATTCTCCCCACCCACCCACCCCATAGTCTTTTACTTTGGTGAAATACGCCAATTCCATTTCAGGTTCTACTTGTGTTTTCTTTTCTGGTCTTGTTTTTCAACTTTTTTTTCCTTTTTAACAGAAAAGACAAAACAGTTTGGTACAAGAAAAAACTGCTGCATAGTGAATGCTAAAGGTGGTTCATAGTTGCCCTTACAGAGAGGCCAAGCAAGCTTGGGAATGAGGCAGCTGGCTACTAGATTGTCAGTGAAATTAGTCCACAGTAATTTCTGACCAAGGTCATTAGTCTGCCTAGAGAAAAGGTCAGGTATTGAGGATTACTAGCCATCCCCATGGTAATTATCTGTGCTCCAGTAAATGACCTAAGTGACAAGCAGCCTAGAAATACTGGAGAGAAGGTACAGTTTACTTGGAAAAAGAATGTTCAGTAGTACTTCTCATTAATCACAAGATGACTAATCCATAGATGTATAGTTTTGCTAAATAGATTCAGGTGGAAAATGTAAGTGGCAGGGGTAAGGATAGAATGAGGGAAAGAAGATACTTATAATTAATATCCACTTTGAAGGTATCTCTGCCATTAAGCCCAATAATTGCACATATCTTTTCTTTATTTGACTGGTTCCCAGAATAGAAGCCTATAAGACATTATTGGTTAGTTAGTCTCCCCCTTCCCCCCCCACCCTTTTTTTTGTTGCTGGGGTTTCCTTGCTTCAGGCTGACATTTTTAAGATAAAATGAGAGAGAATAGGAAAGCTATGAAGGGAGGGGATGGGATGTGGATTTCTGGTGGTGGGAATTGTGTGGAAATGTACCCCTCTTATCCTTGTCAGTGTTTCCATTTTATTAGTAAAAATTAAAAAAAAAAAAAGGTGAGAAAAAACCCACAGCAATGAAACTTGCCCCATTGTATCAGGGCCTGGGCTTGAGCTGGGTCAAGTGCATGGTGAAGCAGGGATACTCCCAGGTGAGCCATCTTACCAGCCCATTCAGTCATTTAAAATATTTCATTGTAGAAAATACTTCTTGCTCACTATTAGGCTTTAAATTTTGTAGTTATTAGTAAATTTATTGGATCATAAAGTTACCTGAAGCTAGCCATCAGTTATATAATGAACTCTGTGTGTAAAAATAGTTTATATTTAATCTTCTTTCTTTTTTAAAATTTTATTATCTTTATTTATTTATTGGATGGAGAAGTCCAGAAAGCACATGGGAAGGGGGTGGTAGAGATGGGAGAGAGACAGAGAGACACCTGCAACACTGCTTCACCACTTGCAAAGCTTTCCCCCCTGCAGGTGGGCACTGGGGGCTCAAACCCTGGTCCTTGCACATTGCGACCTGTGCGCTCAACCAGGTGCGCCACCACTCAGCCCCTGGGCTGACTCTAATCTTCTTTCATGGCTTAAAAGAAGTAATTTGGAATGCAATATGGTACAAAGCCCTGTTTAATTTTTCTCTGTCCTTTAGAATGTCATCTCTGGATTTTGCGAAATCTGGTGGCCTTCAGAACATGGAAGGAAAGGAGGGTTTATACACTGTTGAAAATTTATTTTAGATTGCTTGTCTTTTAACTTGTATGCATGTACTTGTAGAAAAATTGTAGGCTAATACTTCTAATATAACAGATACTAATAGAGTGGACTAGTTGAATAAAGAATCAGGGCATTACAGGATGTCTAGAACCCTGTGAGAATGAAATGAATCACTCGGATTTAAGAGCAGTCTGTGTAAAATTATTTTTGTCAATTAGATTGCCTCATTCAAATATAGAGGCAAACTCACCTAGAAGGCCTGAGAAAAGCTAGGAGTATGGGATATATGTTTGTAAAAGATCAAGTTTCTTTGGGTGTTTGCACTTCTAAATCATCACTCAGTGACAACTGGGCACCAAAAGCTTGAAAGCAGTTGTTTGAAAGTAAATGAAAATATATTAAAAAGGAAGTACCCTGAAATTACATAATTGAAATAGTCATTAGCACAGGTGATCTTTTTTGTGTGCCTTTGGTTTATTTATTTATTTATTTATTTATTTATTTATTTATTTTTCCATCAGCGTTATCCCTGGGGCTTGGTGCTGACACCACAAATCCATTGTTCCTGGCAGCTATTTTTTCCTTTTTTTTTTTTTTCTTTTCTTCTTTAAGTGGCTAGAACAGAGAGAATTGAGAGAGGAAGGGAGACAAAGAGGGAAAGAGAAGGTAGACACTTGCAGACCTGCTTCACCACTTGTGAAACAACCCCTTTGCCTGTGGGGAGGCAGGGGTTGGAGTAGGGACCATAGT
Source organism: Erinaceus europaeus (assembly GCF_950295315.1). NCBI lineage: Eukaryota > Metazoa > Chordata > Mammalia > Eulipotyphla > Erinaceidae > Erinaceus > Erinaceus europaeus. Next base: position 40,182,917 of record NC_080174.1, read on the forward strand.
GGGTCCTTGCTGTTTGTACGCTGTGCACTTAACCCAGTGCACCACCACCTGCCCCCCCCCCCCCCGTGTGCCTTTGGTTTAAATGACTGAACTATTAGAAAGTATTCAGCAGGTTGTAATTCTTTGGTATAATGCATAGTGAAAGGGAATGTTGCTAGATAAGCGGGGATCTTGCCTTGCCTTGGGAGCATTTGCAGAGAGAGCAGTTGGTAGTATTCTGCCTCTCCACCTGGGGAATAGCATGAGGTACCAACCTCATTCAGCTGTAGTCCAGAGACAACCCCATGGGGAAAAGGATTCCTTAGGAAAGTAACATATTTCCACATCAGTTCTTAAATGTCTTAGAAACCTCCATTAGAGTCATTTTATTTCTTCTTTCAGATCTAGAAGCGGGGGGGGGGGGGATCTTTTAAAGTTAAGCAGTTTGAAAATCTAATTTCAACTATATTCATGCTCCCAAATGTCTGCATAACTCAATTGTTCCTTCTAATAAGATGCCATGCTCTCCACCTGATCAGTGAAGCATTTAATTAGGAAGAGTGACTCCCCTTCCCTTCATGTGGCTAGCCTGATTCTAGTGAAATGAAACTAAAAGGCAGGCTTTAGGACTTAAGCCTATATCCTTTGGATTTGTCCTTGTTTTTTTTTTTTTTAAGATTTTATTTATTTTTGATTAATGAGAAAGATAGGAGGAGAGAAAGAGCCAGACATCACTCTGGTACATGTGCTGCCGGGGATTGAATTTGAGAGTCTAGTTCTTAACCACTATGCCACCTCTGGGACCACTTGTCCTTGGTTTTTAAATTCTATTTTTTTTTTTTAAACCAGAGTACTGCTTAACTCTGGCTTTTGGTGGTGGTGGGGGGGATGATTGAACCTGGAACTTAAGAGCCTCAGGCATGAGAGTCTATTTGCATAACAGTTATGCTATCTACCCCCCTCCTGGTTTTTCAGTTCTATAGGAAATAACATAAAATATTATCAAGGCTAGGGGAGTCCTGTGGTGGCTAAGTGGTGGCATAGCAGGGTTAGCGCACCCGTGGTGGTAGTGGTCCTAAGCACAAGGACCCCTGGCTCCCCACCGGCAGAGGAGTCACTTCACAGGCTGTGAAGCAGATCTGCAGATCTTTCTCTCCCCCCCTCTTGTCTTCCCCTCCTCTCAATTTCTCTATCCTATCGAACAACGAGGACATCAATAACAGTAATAACTACAACAATAAAAACAACAAGGGCAACAACAAGGGAATAAATAAATATTTAAAAAATATTATCAAGGCAAAAATTCTACCCAGAATTAATATTAAAAATAAACCTTAGTTGCAAATTATAAGCCATTATAAATATCAAATCATTGAAGGTAATATGTCTCTACTCTTGACATCTTTTACTGTGTGTGGCTTTAGAGGGCACAGAAATTCTCAGTAATGGCTTCTACTTTTGTTACTTTCCTACAAATATTTAAGTCTTTTGCAATTATTTTATAATATAGTTCAAAATTATTTTGTTGGCAGTGTATATCCAAATAGTTAATTTGGTTTACCAGTGTTGGAATGCTTTTATCACAAAGCACCATACAGGACTCTAGACAACCAAAATTAATTTTAGATATTTCCAAACTGTATATCTTTTTAAATTTAATTCTTAAATTTAAATTACTCCAGAATTGACTGGGGTAGGGTCTAGCTATTAATAGCTAGAATATGAAGGCTTCTGGTATCCATTGTGCAACTGAACTAACCTGGAAAAATGAGCTTTTAGACTATATGAAAAATAGCTTTCAGTCTATACCTTTATCTTGTTTTGAGCTACTGTAGTGGCTATATATGTGTTCTGACTGCTTGTCAAAATGTGTTTCTCTCTAAGCAGAACTTCAACTGGACTTGGCATATTACACCAAAGTAAGACTCTGGAGTGGGTGGATGGGAGGTGGGGGAGTTCAGGTCCTGGAACAGGATGGCAGAGGACCTATTGGGGGTTCTGTTATTGTGTGGAAAAATGAGAAATGTTATGCATGTACAAACTATTGTATTTACTGTTGACTGTGAAACATTAATTTCCTAATAAATAAAAAATGTGTTTTTATTTAACATAAGTTCAGAGGAAACTGGGTGTGTATATTTACATCTCAGAGCAAAGTTTGGATGCTTGAGGGTTTTTTTTAACATACATTTTTTGTATCAGTAAGTCCCTTAATAGTTATTGACATTTACTTCTAAATTAGTTTCTATTTTGGGAAGTCATTTTTTTTTGTTTGGTTAATGCAAATGACTCTATATAGACAGGCAAGAGGGGAAAGGGGGAAAAGATGGGATTCTCGAAGCATGTAGGGATGTGCACCAAGAATTTCAGAGACTCTTCAGACAGATCGTAGAGGGGTGGGGAAACAATAAATTTGAAGCCTTTCAACCGTGTCATTTGTTTCTAATGAAGAACAGCTTGAAAGCTATAATTTTGAGTGTTGCAGTATTCTGAAGTCAGATACTTAGCACATTTTTAGTGATAAGATTTAAGTGGGTTCTCTTCCCCTCCCCCATTTTAAATGGGATTAAACATTTTTGGTCATCATTTTGTCTTGGTAGTTGTGAGTCTCAGAATGAACACCAGAGCTTTTAACATTTAGATTAATTGTGACAGCATCTCCTTTTGTCCTTTATATACTTAATTAAAAAATTTATTTATTAATAAGAATGAGAAAGAAGTGGAGGAGAGGAGCCAGAGCATTACTCTGGTACATGCACTATCAGACATAAAATTTGGGACCTCATACTTGAGAGTCCAATGCTTTACCCAGTGTGCCATCTAATTTTTGTGGTATATAAAGATAGTTTCACTGTCTGGGAACTGTTGCAGTGAATAAAGTATTGGATTCTCAAGCATGAGGTCTTGAGTTCAGTCCCTGGCAGTACATGTACTAGAGTGATATCTTTCTCTTTCTCTTCTCCTATCTCTCTCATTAAAAAAAATGCATAAAATCTTTAAAAACATTTTCTTTCTCTTTTAAGTATAACTTGTGTACTTTCTAGTTCTTCATAAACAAGCTTGAAGTAATTCTTTATTTTTGTATTTTCCAGTACATTTTTATACCTGAAATTTCTGGTGGTGTGGGCACTTGTCCTTCTGGCAGACTTTGTCCTGGAGTTCAGATTTGAATACCTATGGCCATTCTGGCTTTTCATCAGAAGCGTCTATGATTCCTTCAGATACCAAGGACTGGTATGTTTACTAATAATGGTTCTCCCCCCCACCCCCAAATATATGGAATTCAATATCCCTTCTAAGAAAACCTTCAGTAACTGCATAGTGAAACTGTTTAAGGTATATTTCATTCGCATTGCTTAGGTGACTGTATTGGGGTGAACTAATAAGGTTTGTAGGTTGCACCTTGACTACTAAGACTGCTGTCTAAATCTACTGACCAAAGATCAAATCATGGATCTTCTGCCTCCTCTTCTATTCCATTGAAAATAGAGAGAGGTGGGAAAGATTTCAGGTACTAGTGTAGTAGTGAAGCAATAATCTTCTAGTATATTCTGAATCATCGTTGAAACCCCTAAGGTAGTATTAGTTCTAGATTAGAGTTAGAGCAGTAATTCTAAAGCCTTTTGGCATCATTCTAAAAAGTTATTGAGGACTCCAAGGAACTTTTGTTGGTGAAGTTGAAAAAAATTAAGTACTATTTCACTTAAACATAATGATAATAAAATCCATTATATGTTAATATAAACTGTATGTTTAAATGAAAAAATAACTATTTTCTAAAATAACAAAAAATAGAACATTGACTACACTTTTGTAAACTATTTATTTTATTTGATAGGACAGATAGAAATTTAGAGGGAAGGGTGATAGAGAGGGAGAGAGACAGAATGACATCTGCAGCCCTCTTTCACCACTTGTGACGCTTTCCTCCTGCAGGTGAGCTCAGGGGCTTGAATCCAGGTTCTTATGCACTGTAATCTGTGTGCTTAAGCAGGTGCACCACGCTGGGCCTCTAAACTTCTTTAACTTAATTAAAGACAGCTGGATTTTCACATCTGCTTCTGTACTTAGACGATTACAACAATATCACATATGTAGCTTCTAGAAAACTCTATTCCTGGATGAATCAGCAAGAAAAAAGGCAGTGTCATTACAAACATTGATTTGACTTGGAAAAATCCTTGGAAGAATCACAGAGAACTCCAGTGATCCCCAGACCATATTTGGGGAACTACTGGATTTGAGTATAGAACTAGGTTGTTTTATTTAGTTCTCTCTCTTTTTAAAATTAATTAATTAAATTAATTATGGATAGAGGTGGACATTGAGAAGGAAGGGGGGTAAAGAGAGACCTGCAGTACTCCTTCACCACTTGTGAAGCTTCCTTCCTGCAGGTGGGGACTGGGCACTTGAACCTGGGTCCTTATGCACTATAATGTGTGCATGCAACCAGGTATGCCACCACCCAGCCCCTATGTAGTTCAATAGCCATATCTTAAATCTGTGCTGCTTCCTTGGTCACAGCAAATCAATTCCTTGAAATGATGATTTCTGGGCCAGCAAAATAGCTTATTTGGATAGTGTGCTGCTTTGCCATGTGCATGACTGAGGTTCAAGCCCCCACCACATTGAAAGGGAAGCTTCAGTAATGTGGTCTCTTTTATCCTTTCTCTCTTCTTTTCTGTCTCTGATGAAAATAACTAAATAATCCCTTAAAAAAAAAAAAAGACATGCTTTCTAGCTCATCTCTTATTGCTGATAAATAAAGGTATGTCCAGAGGAAGACTGCATTATTAAAATTATTAACATCAGCATAATTTTCACTACTTTGTGATTCATCCATACTCTAACAGACTACCTTTTGAGAATGAGACTCATTTTAGAAGTATCTTAAGGAGAGAGGAACCTTTTCTGTGTCAGAATTCTAGTTCTTTTAGGTAATCTATCTTTGGAGTGTAAATGAACTCACACTGACCCAGCCTCACTTATATTTTATGTGGTATATATGGTTATATTCCCTTTACACTTATTTGTGTCCTTTTAAAGCTTGTATAGAGGATAGAAATGTACTGTTACATATTCAAATGTATTGTTATATATTAGTTACATATTCACCTATTACTACTTCCAAATGGCCCTCCATTTTTCCTCTTCTCTTTCCCGGTCCTGATGGAGTTGGAGTTCAGTGCTGTCTGGTCATTTCCCCCTATCGTTTCTCCCTCACTGGAAGTATAGACCAAAATTCTTTTTGGGGTACAGAAGGTGGGAGTTGTGGCTTCTGTAATTGCTTCTCTGCTAGACATGGGTGTTGGCAAGTGGACACATACCCCAGCCTGTTTTTATCTTTCCCTAGTGGGGTGGGGCTCTAGAGAGGTGAGGTTCCGGCATACACTGGTGAGGTCGTCTGCCCAGGGAAGTCAGGATGAAATCATGATAGTATCTGCAAGTTGGTGCCCAGTTTCATTTTGTTCTAGTCCAGATATTGATGATTTGAGGCCATTTGTAGTAATATTCAATGTTAAATTGACTACTTGTTTTTATGTGTTTGGTTTTAAATGTTTAAAATTTGAGGTCAGGTGGTGGCAGACCCAGCTACACATTATAAAGCATTAAGGACCCAGGTTTGGGCCCTCATTCTCCACCTGTAGGGGGAACATTTCACAAGTAATGAAGCAGATCTGCAGATGTCTATCTTTTTTCTCCCTTTGTATCTCTCTCTCCCCTTTTAGTTGCTCTGTCCTGCGAAATAAAATAGAAAGGAAAGGGGGGGCAGTGGCCACCTAGTTAAATGCATGTGTTATTAAGTGTAAGGACCCATGTTCAAGCTCCCAGCCCCCACCAGCAGGGAGGAAGCTTTATGATTGGTGCTGCAGGTGTCTCTCTCTCTCTCTCCTTCCCTCTCTTCCTCCTTTATTCCCCCCTTTTTAAAATTTTTTAAAAAAATATTTATTTGATAAAGACAGCAAGAAATTGAGAGGAAAAAAAAAAAGAAATTGAGAGGAAGGAGGAGATAGAGAGAGGAGACAGAAAGATACCTGCAGCACTGCTTCACCCCTTGTGAAGCTTTCCCCCTACAGGTGAGGACCGGGGACTTGAACCGGGGTCCTTGAGCTCTATAACGTGTGCTCAACCAGGTGTGCCACCACCTGGCCCCCTCTATTCCCTTTTCCTCTCAATTTCTCTCTATCCTAGCAAATAAAAATAAATAAAGTTAAATTTTTTTTTTACAAAGAAAAAAAAAACAGCTGCTGGAAGCACTGAGCCCTAGCAATAATCCTGGCGACAAATAAAAACAAATTATTTTCTTGCAACTTGCTCTGTAAAAAGATGTTAGTTTCAGGGTTTTTTGTTCAGTGTGCTTTTAACAATTTGCTTGAAAATAAGTTCTGAGTTGTGCTTTTTATTTGTTTTCCCTTTAGGCCTTCTCAGTATTTTTTGTCTGTGTAGCATTCACATCAAATATAATATGTCTGCTGTTCATCCCCATACAGTGGCTTTTTTTCGCTGCTAGCACATATGTATGGGTTCAGTATGTGTGGCATACAGGTAAGTCTTAAATGATTTCTTTGATGTGTAGAAACCTTAGACTCATTTTTAATATGACTTCTTTGAATAAATTTTGAGTTGAGTTCAACGTAGACATACCATAGTTACTATTTCCTATTAAATTAATATAGTACCTTAAAGTCAGTGTCTCTCTCTCTCTCCTGGGTGTGTGTATGTGTACTGAATGAATCAAAACTTTAAACCTTTATGATTTGATAACTTAATTGTAGGTATTTCAATTTTCAACTCTAAGAAGATAACATCTTTTTTTTAAATTTATTTCTTTATTGGGGAATTAATGTTTTACATTCAACAGTAAATACAATAGTTTGTACATGCATAACATTCCCCAGTTTCCCATTTAACAATACAACCCCCACTATGTCATTTGTCACCCTTCATGGACCTGTATTCTCCCCCCCCACCCACCCCAGAGTCTTTTACTTTGGTGCGATAAGAAGATAACATCTTTTTAAAAATTGGGTTAGAGTCTATTTTGGTAGACTTGAAGATAGCCCTGAGCCAAATAGGGAAAACATTCATGGAGTTTCAGCATGGAATTCATTTCAGAAAGGAATGCCTTTTAGTTGAACCCTTATTTGGTACAAAAATCCCCACAGCATCACTGACAAATGGTGATTTTATCTCTGAAAATCTTCACTGACAAGGGACTTGCTAGTGTTTTGGGGTAGTTGTAACAGAAGTTCTTCAAACTGAGCTAGAATTTTCCTTCCTTTTTTTTGCGCCTCCAGGGTTATCAGTGGGGCTCAGTGCCTGCACTGCATTCTACTGCTCCTGGAGGCCATTTTTTCCCTTTTGTTGTCCTTGTTGTTTATTGTTGTGGTTATTATTGTTGTTGTTGAATAGGACAGAGAGAAATCGAGAGAGGAGGGGAAGACAGAGAGGGGAAGAGAAAGATAGACACCTGCAGACCTGCTTCACTGCTTGTGAAGCGACCTCCCTACAGGTGGGGAACTGGGGGCTTGAACCGGGATCCCTATGCTGGTCCTTGTGCTTTGAGCCATGTGCACTTAACCCGCTGTGCTACCGCCCAGCCCCCAGAATTTTCCTTCTTACACTTTATTTTTACATATTTACTTTATTTTCAAGAGAGAGAGAGAGATCAGAGCACTACTCAGCTCTGTCTTATGATGGTGTTAGGGATTGAACCTGGGACCATGGAGCATCAGGCATGAAAGGCTTTAGAATAATCATTAAGCTTTTGTCTCCCCAGCCCTTTTTATACTTTTAAATCAGTATGCTTTGACTATTTTTCTTTAACACAAAATCCTTAAGAGGTTCTAAATAGACTTTACCCAGAAAAATATATGGGTACACGCAAAGGCCTTCTAAGTAAACATTGGACCCCTGCATTAGAGCTACATTAGAACGGTGTATCCTTGCATCCCTTAAAATTATTTCTTTAGAGATTCCAAGACACTATCACGTCTTCTCAACTGTTCTTTTCTGTTGGCAAAGGATCTCTGACTCTATCAGTTTTTCCATATGTTATTTTAAGTTGTTTTTTTTTTTTTAAACACCAGAGCACTGTTCAGCTCTGGCTTATGGTGGTGCAGGGGATGGAACCTGGGACTTCAGAGCCTCAGGCATGAGAGTCTCTTTGCATAACCATTATGCTATCTACCCCCCCCCCACGCACTTAAGTATTTTAATATCTAAATTACCTTAGTTCTTTTATAGGGCTAGATGTTGTTTTTAGTATATTTTTAATTGAAGTAACTGGTTTACAAGAATGTGTATTTTAGGTGTATGGTTTCATATCTTTTTAGACTGTGTGTTAGCACATCATATCAACTATTAACTCACCAGTATCCCTCTACTAAAGTCACTGACACCCTTCTTTTCAACCTTCTTCTCTTTATGTGAACCCCAGTTCTGCAGTCAGTCTTAAGAATTCATTTTGCTGCCTCTTAGGGTGCTCTATAGTTTTTCTGACTTGCAAATTATTTTTTTTCAGTTGCCTTTTTATTCATATGTAGCTATTCTTTTAAAATATTTAATTTAATTATTATTATTTTTTTAACTGAGCACTGCTCAACTCTGGCTTATGGTGGTATAGGGGATTGAATTTGAGACCTCCAGGCTTCAGGCAGTAGAGTCTGTTTGCATTCTCCTCCATAATTTGTGGGTATTCTATGTATGCTGGAGTTATGTCTCCTTTGTTTTATAGATATTGCAAATATGTATATATATTTTTTTTTTTTTAGTTTTATTTATTTGTTGGGTAGAGCAGAAAGAAATTGAAAAGAGTGGGTGAAATAGGGGAAGAGAAAAAGAGACACCGACAGCATTGCTTCAATGCTCCTGCAGTGGTGTCCAGGGCCTTGAACCTGGGTCCTTGCACATTGTAATGTGCATTCTATCAGGTGCGCCACCACCCAGTCCTAGCAAATATTTTTTTGGTCAGGATATTTGTCTTTTACTTTTGTTTATGATGCTTTGACTTTGATTGCCATATATAAAATCTTCCAGTTTGTTTCAGATTGCTTTTTAATCAGTTTGAAAGTCTTAATGAAAAATATTTCAGTTGAGCCAGTCTTCCAAACAACCCATCTGTTATGTTAACAAATGTGTCATTGATGCTTTTCTCTCTGCTACTTTCTCACAGAAAGGGGAGTGTGTTTGCCTACAGTGTCCCTCTGGATACTCTTTGTTTATATTGAAGCAGCGATTAGATTTAAAGATCTCAAAAATTTTCATGTAGACCTTTGTCGTCCATTTGCTGCTCACTGGTGAGTATTATGTATATATTAAGTGTGTAATTCAGTTCAGTGTTTTCAGTGTAGAATGGTAAGTTGAATTATAACTTTTTCTTAGAGACTTTGCTTGAACCCAGAAAGCAATATCATGTGTAATAAAAGAGCTTGAGCTCTTAATTGAGCAGATAATTGAATGAATCACAGCTCTAACCCCTAACAGTATCATTTTCTTGTCATGTCACTTTCTCTTAACTTTAGTTATCTTACCTGAAATGTTGAGAACCCAACCCATGTCAGAGAGTCATGGGAAAGGTAAAATGATGTGCTATCAAGTAGTTAACTTACTGACAAGGACATAGTGTTTGATAAGTGTCTTTTTTTTTTTTTTTAATTTTTATCAGAGCTCTGGGTTATGGTGGTGCAGGGGATTGAACCTGGGAAATTTATGCATGAAAATTTGTTGAGTAAACCCTGTTGTGATATCATCCCAATCCAAATATTATCTGTTTTATAGTCAGGTGTTGATTCTAAAAAGGCTTTATGAAATATAGCAGTTTTATGAAACTTAAACAAAATCATAATTTCTTTAGTCTATATATAAAAAGAGAATAATTTTTAAAGGAATATTATTTCTTGGTATGAAATTAATGATACTATTAACCTTAACACGGAGCATTTTTAAATGAGCTTGATTTTTTATTGTGAAAATTACCACTTAAATGTATGTTTTTTAAATATTTATTTATTCCCTTTTGTTGCCCTTGTTTTTTTATTGTAGCTATAATTTTTATTGATGTCGTCATTGTCGGATAGGACAGAGAGAAATGGAGAGAGAGAGGAAGGGAAGACGGGGAGAGAAAGATAGACACCTGTAGACCTACTTTACCGCCTGTGAAGTGACTCCCCTGCAGGTGGGGAGTTGGGGGCTTGTACCAGGATCCTCATGCTGGCCTTGTATTTTGTACCACGTGTGCTTAACCTGCTGTGTTACCACCCGACTCCCAAATGTATGTTTTTTAAACATAGTAATGTTTGCTAACATTTGTAGCCAACGCCAGAATAAACAATAATCAGTACTGTAAACCATTAACTTCCCAGTAAAAAAAATAAAAAGAATCTTCAAATCTATTCATTGTGGTTTTGATGATAGTAAATAGTGAACAAAATAAAATAAAATAAGCTATAAAATCAACAATAAAATTAAAAGTTTTTCTTTTTTTAATTTTTTTATTATCTTTATTTATTTATTGGGTAAAAACAGCCAGAAATTGAGAGGGAAGGGAGTGATAGGGAAAGAGACAGAGAGACACCTGCAGCCCTGCTTCACCACTCATGAAGCTTTCCTCCTGCAGGTGGAGACTGGGGACTTGAACCTGGGTTCTTGCACACTGTAACATATGCACTCAACCAGGTACACCACCACCTGGCCCCAATAAAAATAGTTCTCAATATTTTAAAAGCACTTTTTATAAAGAAGTGAATTAGTAAATCTGATCAATAGAAATTGTCACTTTAAATTTGTAGTAAGACTGTATTTAGACTAATTAATGGATAAAGTCTAATGATCAGCTGTGACTTATGATGGTGCCAGGCATGAATCTCTCTCCCTCTCCCTCTCCCTCTCTCCCTTTCTCCCTCTCTCTCTCCCTCTCTCCCTCTCTCCCTCTCCCTCTCTCCCTCTCTCCCTCTCCCTCTCCCTCTCTCCCTCTCCCTCTCTCCCTCTCCCTCTCCCTCTCTCCCTCTCCCTCTCCCTCTCTCCCTCTCCCTCTCTCCCTCTCCCTCCCCCTCTCCCCCACATCCCCTCCCCTTCCCCTTCTCTCCCCCCTCTAGGGATACTGGTGGGGCTTGGTGCCTGCGGTACAAATCCATGGCTTCTGGTAGCCTTCTTTTTTCCATTATTGTTGCTGTTGTTGTTGGATAGGACAGAGAGAAATTAAGAGAGGAGGGGGAGACAGTGAAGGGGAGAGAAGGATAGACACCTGCAGATCTGCTTCACCACTTGTGAAGTGACCCTTCTGCAGGTGGGGAGCTAGGGGCTTAAATCCAGATCCTTGCGCAGGTCCTTACACTTCATAGTATGTGTAGGTCCTTGCACTTCATAGTATGTGTTACCACCCAGCTCCAGGCATCAGAGTCTCTTTGCATAATCATTGTGCTATCTACCCCCAGGTTAATGAAGTTTAAGAGTTTTGGCAGTTTTAGTAGAGATTTTGGAAATGTATTAGACTGAGGGACTGGGCAGTGGTGCACCTCACTGAGCACACATATTACAATGGCAAGAACCTACATTCAGAGACCCCACCTGCACAGGAGAGAAGCTTCATGATAGCCTTATTCTTTTCTTTTCATTTATTTTATTTTATTTTATTTTATTTCCTTTTCTTTTTTCTTTTCTTTCCTCTTCTCTTCTTTTCTTTTTCTTCTTTATAAAAAGGAAATACTGACAAAACCATAGGATAAGAGGAGTACAACTCCACACAATTCCCACCACCAGATCTGTGTATCCCATCCCCTCCCTTGAAAGCTTTCCTATTCTTTAACCCTCTAGGAGTATAGACCCAAGGTCATTGTGGGAAGCAGAAGATTGGAGGTCTGGCTTCTGTAATTGCTTTCCCACTGAACATGGGGGTTGAGAGGTCAATCCATACTCCCAGCCTGCCTCTCTCTTTCCCTAATGGGGTGGGGTTCTGGGGAATTGGAGCTCCAGGACATATTGGTGGGGTTGTCTGTCCAGGAAAGTTTTGTTGGCATCATGCTAGCATCTGGAACCTGGTGGTTGAAAAGAGAGTTAACATATAAGCCAAACAAGTTGTTGACTAATCATGAACCTAAAGGCTGGAGTAGTATAGATGAAGAGTTGGGGGGCAGGGTGTCTCTGTTTTGAATAGATAGTTATTGCTATAATCACATTATTTGGTAATTGGGTTAACTTTGAAATATTCCTTTGTTAGGATTTGCTGTATCATACACAACATCACTATAATTTATGTCCTTTGACATTATTTGTATATAGCTGTGCCACCAGTTGCTTCTGTTCTCCCTGGTCTAAGCTTTTTTAAAAAATATTTATTCCCTTTTGTTCCCTTGTTGTTTTTAGTGTTGTAGTTATTATTGTTGTTATTGATGTCATTGTGGTTGGATAGGACAGAGAAATGGAAAGAGGAGGGGAAGACAGAGAGGGAGAGAAAGAGAGACACCTGCAGACCTGCTTCACTGCCTGTGAAGTGACGCCCTTGCAGGTGGGGAGCCAGAGGCTCAAACTGGGATCCTTATGCCGGTCCTTGCGCTTTGCGCCACGTGCTCTTAACCCTGCTATGCTACTGCCTGATTCCCCTGGTCTAAGCTTTTAAGAGAGTCAACATATCAAAGACTCAGCCTCTGGTCTGTGCATTAAAAAGTTTGAGACACTCAATCAATTTTTCCCCTCTCATATAAATTAAATAGTGATTTATATGGCTATAAATTAATGAGTGTACATAAACACCATTCCCACCACCAAAAGACTGTGTCCCATCCCATCTTCTTCCCCCCACCCCCACCCCATGAAGCTGAACATCCACCCTTACTCTCAACCTAGAGTTTTTACTTTGGTGCCCTACTCCAAATTCAGTCAAATCCTGCTTTGAGTTTCCCTCTCTGTTCTTCTTTCTTAACTTCTGTTTATGAATGGGATCATCCTATACTCATCTTTATCTTTCTGACATAGCTCACTTAACACAATTCCTTCTAGCTCCATCAGAGATGGGTCGGAGATGGGGGGTTCATTGTTCTTAATAGCTGTGTAGTATTCCATTGTATGTATATATACCACAGCTTTCTTAGCCACTCATCTGTTGTTGGGCACTTGGGTTGCTTCCAATTGCTCCAGGTCACTGATTGTCAGAGAATGCAAAGACAACAAAAGAAGATCTTTAGAAATGTATTAGACTGAACTGAATGAAAAGATTTCAACTTTTTTTTTTTTGTCTATCTCAAGCTTTTTATCACAGAGAATATAGTTTAAATACAGATGGCTTAATTTGTTGATACAAGCCAAATGTTGACACTGATAATATCAGATACTTATTTTTATTTTTTTAAAGATTTTTATTTGTTTATTAATGATAAAGATAGGAGGAGAGAGAGAAAAACAGATATCACTCTGCCACATGTGCTGCTGGGGATCGAACTCAGGACCTCCTGGGCCACACTCAGATACTTATTTAACTGCTTCTTGAATTTATTTATGACAATGTTTATTTATTTATTTTTATTGCCATGAGGGTTATTAACTGCTGCCACTCACCAGCACTATGAATCCACTGCATCCATTTTTTTTATTTTACTTGACAGAAGAGAGAGAAGTTGAGAGGGAAGGTGAGATAGACAGACTTACAGGCCTGCAGACTTGCTTCACCACACATGAAGTGCAGGTGGCAAGTAGGGGCTCGAACCCAGATCCTTGTGCATGGTGATATGTGTGCTTAACAGGGTGTGCCACTGCCCAGCCTCCATGACAGAGTGTTTATGAACAACTTCAGAAATATCCTTGATAGTATCTCTGAGGCAACAATAAGATTAAATTAGACATCTGAATTTGACCCTGCTTTCTAGTATTAAAAACAATTTTTTTTGATATCTCAACACATAATATTTGCTTTTGACTACCCTAAAATGTCTACTCTTCTATTTGTTACAGGCATACAGGTGCCTTAATACAAATTACAAGGTAATTCTGTGTTAATGAAAAAAGTTAGCCAGCCGCTATATACAGCACTCCTGCAGTAACCTCTTGAGTTATTTTGAAGAATGTAAAATCTGAAGGGCATTCTCTTATAGTCTAGCTGTCCAGCTGTTTCCTGGGAGTTCTACCCAGATGCTTCTGATTTCAAACACAAATATCACGTTTATGAAACACTCAATTACCACCATCTTCATCTAGGATTTATTTTGTAATTCAGTCACAGGTATCCTCGTGTGCTTGTTGCACAAACTGATTGTTTTTGAACTACACATACTGACTGTATTGTCTTTCTTTCTAGTATTGGCTACCCTGTGGTGACTTTAGGGTTTGGCTTCAAAAGTTATGTAAGCTACAAAATGCGGCTAAGGAAGCAAAAGGAAGTACAAAAAGAGAACGAATTTTACATGCAGCTTCTTCAACAAGCTCTCCCACCAGAGCAACAGATGCTACAGAAGCAAGAAAAAGAGGCTGAGGAAGGTAGGTCTTTACTCTAAAGCTGTTGATGCAATAGGATAGTCATTATCGTATCTGTCAGTAGATTGTTTTTTTTTTCTCCTGAAAAAAGTTGCGAGGCTCGGTGGAGAATGTGGTTTGGAACTATATTCTGTACTCTTATAATCTTGTAAACCATTATTAAATTACTAATAATAATGAAAAAGTTGGAGGAATTTGAATTGTCAAGGGTTTTCCTATTGTCCCTCCTCAGGGCCATCACTGTACAGAAATACAGTGTAGGTCACTATCTATCCATCCATATTCTCTCTCTCTCCCTCTCTCTCTTTTCTCCTTCTCTCCCTCTCCCTATCTTTCCGTTCTTTTTCTTCCTTCCTTCCCCTAGCTTTCATTTTGTTTCCTTCCTTCAACTAGAGCACTATTGGGAGCTGGGGAGACAGCATAATGATTCTGCAAAAGAACTTTCATGCCTGAGGCCCTAGAAGCCCCAGGTTCAGTCCACAGTACCACATAAGCCAGAGCTGAGAAGTGCTCTGGTCTTTTTCTCTCTGTCTTTCTCCAAATAAAAATAAAGTATTTAAGCCAGAACACTGTTTAGCAATAACTAGGTGGTGCTGGTATTTGAACCTGGAACCTTGGAGCCTCAGGCAGGAAGTTCTTTTGCATGACCACTGTGCTATCCCCCAAACTATATTTTATACCTTATTACTTGTCATAAATATTTTTTAGAATGATCAACTATTTATTTCTTATCTTTTTTTGCCATAAATATTTTAAAATATTCTCATCAAGCAAAACAATGTGAGTTTATAACTGAAGTAAGCCAAGAAGATAAGTATAAGCAAGATAGAGATATAAATGCGTAGAATTGTTTTATGAATTAATATTCTTCTGAATAGAGCAAAGATGGATAGGCTTCATTCTAAGTGGTTTGTATCAATTTGGACCTTAAGTTGAACCTTTTCTAACAAGAATCTCTGATGAGCATATAGCCATTAGCATTACATGAGTTGACACCAATCCTAGTTTTGTGTGGTCTGATTGTTGGGAGTATGGGGGTCATGCTTTTAGTGAACATAAGACAAAATCTTATTCCTTAGTGTGATGCAAAAATATCTCTTCAAATAGACTTTGACAATGTTTGAAACGTGAGTCTGATAAAGAAAATTCTTTATGACCGACTAGTAAATAGCACAGGCTTCTTATTGCCACAAGCTAGAGTCAACAAAAATGAGAGATGTTTTATGTACTAATAGCATATCTTTTGTTTTATTTAATCTCTTTCTTAGTAAAGTTATTAACAGTTTGCTTAATTTGGGCATGTTTATTTATTTTGGGGTGATGGTTAGACCTAGGACATTGAACATATGAGGCAGATACTACTGTATCACTGAGCTCTATCCCTGACACTGAGACAGACATCTTTTGAAACACATCCTATGTCCTCTCAACCCAGCTGATAGACTTTTTAATTTGATTGACATATGAAGTAAGGCTTAACTATAATCTCATTTATTTATTTTGATCAGAATACCTCTCAATCATTTATTTTATTAGTTAATTTTACTGAAGAGGCAGGGAAATAGATATTCAGAGAGAAATCAGAACACTGATGAGCTCTGGCTTATGGTGATGCTGGAGGTCGAACCTGGGACCTCAGAGCCTCAGGCACAAAAATCTCTGCAGAATCATCATGCTCTCTCTCCAGTCAAATACCTCTTAATTCTGACTGTGGGTGGTGCTGGCCTGTGTTATCTCCCAGGTTTCCTCATCTTACCATTCTTATTTTAAGCAAAATATTTTAATTAGTAGACTGATCACAAGTCCACATAAAAGATATAATAGAATTACAAAGAATTTTATGTTTCCTTTGTGGACTTGGTTCATAATCCTTACTAGTTAACCTCATCCAACAATGCAGTATGGTTTAAGTAGTGTATATTCTGTAGTTATATTTTCTTAGAAATGTAACACCTGTGTACATTATATATGTGTGTGTATAGCCTATTTATTGTCCATGAGCTGGAACTCTGTTGATTTTACAGAGAAAATACTAACTTCATTTAGTGAAAATGAATCATTCCTTGTTATAAAATAATTCTTCAAGTGCTGTGGAGACAGTATAATGGTTATGCAAAAAAGACTTTAATGTCTGGGGCTCTGAGGTCCTATGTTGAGTCACTGGTACTATCATAAACCAGGGCTGAGTAGTGTTCTCATTATAAAATTTAAAGAAAAAAAAATATGTTCATATAAACACCTAACATGCTCCTACTACTTTTTGTCATCTTTTGTCAGAGTTCAAGTCCAGAGATGTTGTACTAGTTATAAACCCGGATTTATAAGGCCAGAAGTTTAATGACTTAGTGTTTATAACTGATAGAAATTTTCTAAATGTGTAGTTTCTAAAATTTATTTGGATTTGCTTCTTGAAAGTCACATAGTATGGTATAGCTATTACTTCTAAATTACTCTGCAAGTCAGTGTAGTACGTTTGTAAGCATAGATAATCTAGTTTGTTGAATTAATCTAGTCCATGTTTTAAAATATTCCGGTGTGGGTTTTTGTTTGTTGGTTTGTTTTTGGTATTGTAGCTGCCAAAGGATTACCTGATATGGATTCCTCGATCCTCATACACCACAACGGAGGTATCCCAGCCAATAAAAAACTTTCTTCAACTTTGCCAGAGATAGAATACAGAGAAAAAGGGAAAGAAAAGGACAAGGACGCCAAAAAACACAACCTTGGAATAAATAACAACAATATTCTACAACCTGTAGACTCTAAAATACAAGAAATTGAGTATATGGAGAACCACATTAACAGTAAAAGATTAAATAATGACCTTGTGGGAAGTACAGAAAATCTCTTGAAAGAGGATTCATGCACTGCTTCCTCAAAAAATTATAAAAATGCTAGTGGAGTTGTGAACTCCTCCCCTCGAAGTCACAGCGCCACAAATGGGAGCATTCCTTCCTCATCTAGTAAAAATGAGAAGAAACAGAAATGCACTAGCAAGAGCCCAAGTGCACACAAGGACTTAATGGAAAACTGTATTCCTAATAACCAGCTGAGCAAACCAGATGCACTGGTAAGGTAAGTGTGCATGCTGTGTCCTTACCAATCAGCTTTCCAATCAACTTGACTTAGTTCTTGAAAAACAAACTCTTCCTTGTGAACCTGCAGGAATTTGTTAATTATTTATGTATTAATAATTATTTTATTACCAGAGCACTGCTCAGCTCTGGTTTATGATAGTGCAAGGGATTGAACCTGGGACTTTGGAGCCTTATGCATGACAGGCTCTTTGCATAACCATTATGCTGTCTCCACTGCCCAACAGGAATTGTTTGTAATGGGATATGGTGACTGTTAATTTTGTGGCATATCACATTTTAGTCTTTATTTCATATGGGTTAATTGACTACTTAATGCCATTGTCCTGAATCATTGACTCCAGCTTTTTCAGTGCTTTGAGTAAGAGGTGAAAATTACTTTCCACACTGACAAATTTACATGCCATTTCAGTCTTATAGAGATACATTTCTGTTGTTTCTGTTTCTTATTATTTACATGTCCAGAGTTCTTTTACTATAGACACAGGAGGGGGAAAAAAAAAAAAAGAGCCCTGATCATGTAAATCTGTCAGACAGCTGCAGAATAATGGGGGGGGGGGCAGTAGAGGTGTAAAAATTCCCTACCTTGATTTTTTTCCATTTAAAATATGTACTGTCCCTCCAAAGAACTCTGGGAAGATTAGGCTTGAAAAGTAACCGCTTTCTAAAAATAGTCTATAGACCAGTGCAGTGCGAGTCTTTTTTTGTCCCTTCTCTTTCTTTCTCCCTCTCTCCCTTTCTTTTAAGTCAGGGCCTCTTGTATACTTGATTTCATTGCTCCCAGGCTGCATTCTGTTCTTCTTCTTCTTCTAGCGTTTGCCCTTCTTCCGTAGCCAGTCAACAGCGTCAGGTTGAGTCTGATGTAAAGTTTCGAGACCTCCTTCGAATCTGGAGAGGTGGCAGTCGTTGACTATGTGGGTCATAGTCTGTCTGTAGCCGCAGGGGCAGTTCGGGTCGTCTCTGGCTCCCCAGTGATGGAACATAGTGGCGCACCAGCCATGGCCTGTTCGATAGCGATTGAGGAGGGCCCAATCATAACGAGCTAGGTCAAAGCTGGGTTGACAGACTTCACAACACTAGAACTTCCCCAGATATTATGGCACTCCTATGGGATGCTAGGGCTCAGTCCTGGGTCATGTGCCTGGCATGGTATGCACCCTTCCCATAAGTGAGCAATCTCTCCTGCTTTAATTTAAAAGAGTAGCACTGTTGCATTACTTAATCTTGTTGCATTTTATAAAATGCATGTGAAAACTGAAATCAGAACTTGAGTTTTTTGCATGTTTGTTCTTTTTTTTTTTTTTTTTGTCTTGCTTCCAGGGTTATCTCTGGGGTTTGATGACTGCACTAAAAATCCTCTGCTCCTGGAGGCCATTTTTCTCATTTTTGTTGCCATTGCTGTTGTTGTATAGGACAGAAAGAAATCTGAGAGGAGGGGAAGACGGAAGAGGGGGTGGGGGAGAAAGACACCTGTAGACCTGCTTCACTGCTTGTGATGTGACCCCCCTCTGCAGGTGGGGAGCCAGGGGCTTGAACTGGGATCCCTGTGTGGATCCTTGTGCTTCACACCATGTGCCCTTTACCTGTTGCGCTACCGCCTAGCCCCCGTTTGTTCTTGTTTTTAATGTGTAACTCAAAAGGGAAGTTATGGAGCTAGTGAGATAGTTTACCTGGGAACCATGCATGCAACCCGAGTTTAAGGGATACCCCCACCCCCACCCTACCTCCATCAGAACACTATAGCATTGGGGGAACTTTGGTGTGGTGTCTCTTTATTTTACTTTATTATTATTATTATTATCTTTTTAAAATTTCTTTATTGGGGAATTAATGTTTTACATTCAACAGTAAATACAATAGTTTGTACATGCATAACATTTCCCAGTTTTCAGTATAATAATACAACCCACTATTCTTATCTTGAGTGCCAGCAGGGTTATCAGTGGGGCTTGGCACCAGCAATATGAATCCTATAATCCTGGAAGCCATTTTTTCCTTTTTTAAAAAAAATTATTTGTTTTTATTTAATAGGACAGAGTAAAATTGAGAGAGGAGATAGGGAGAGAGAAAGAGGGACACCTGCAGACCCTTTCACTGCTTATGAAGCTGCCCCCCCATCCCCAGATAGGGACTGGGGACTTGAACCTGGGTCCTTGTACATGGTAATATGTGCTCAACTGGGTGTGCCACCACCCATTCCCTCCTCTATTTTTATTATTTACTTATTAATGAGAGAGAAAGGGATAGAGAGAGCACCAGAGCAGCACTCTAGCACAGTGGATACCAGGGATTGAATTTGGAACCTTATGCTTGAGAGTCCATCACCATATCCACTGCATCACCTCCTGGCTTTCCCATTCCCTTTTAAAAATTATTTATATATTTATTGCCATCAGGGTTATCAGTGGGGCTTGGTGCTGGCATTACAAATCCACTGCTTCTGGCGGCTTTCCCCCCCTTTTTAAAAAAATTTTATTTATTTATTAATGAGAGGGATAGAAAGAGAGAGAGAAAGAACCAGGCATCACTCTGGTACATGTGTTGCTGGGGATTGAACTCGGGACCTCATAGCTTGAGAGTCCAACACTTTATCCACTGCACCACCTCTCAGACCACTTCCCTTTTCTATTTTACTTGATAGGACAGAGAAAAATTAACAGGAGGGGATCGTAGGGAGAGAGAAAGATTGATGACTGCAGAGCTTCCTTCACCACTTGTAGAACTTCTCCCCTGCAGGTGGAGAGCTGGGGCTCAAACCTGGGTCCTTGTGTGTGCTCAACTGGGTGCCCCAGTGCCTGACTCCTACCCTCCTGTTTTAAACCAAGCCACTGCTCAGCAATATCTTATGGTGGTGCTAGGGACTGAACTAGGGACCTTAGAATTTCAGGTATGGAAGTCTTTTGTGTAGTCATTATGCTATCTCCCATACTGTTCTCCATTTTTACCCGATAAAGTTGGACTACAGTGGTGAAGTCCTGGTACCCCCCCAAAACCAGGACTGTTGTAACTCACCTGTTTCAGTAAGTTCTTTCATATTCCTCTTTGACCACTTAACAGCAGACAGTTTATTCTAGGAGGAAAAGCTTCTAAAATTCTAGGACAAAGGGCTTCATGTAAAATTTTTATGAACTAAATTCTTTGATTTACTAATTAGTAAATAAGGTTAAGGGAAATAAATCTGTGTCCTTCTGTTAAAGACTTTTGGAATCTGACCACACTATTACTAATGCAAGCAATAAAGATCATAGTTTTCAACCATATTGAACAGTTCAGGAAAGTGTTCATAATACGTTTCTTGAATAAAATAGAAAGCAATTTCATTTAAAAAAAACATTTTTTCTAATATATACAGAAAAAGATTTGAGGATTCATTATAATAGTTACTGCTCCATGGTAGTATTGTGTTTTTTTTTTTTTTTTTTTTTTTTTACTTTCATGCATTTTCAAGTTTTTCTGTGATGCACAACAGTGAAAGATGATGATGGTATTTATGTAGAGACAGAGAAGGCAGAAAGCAAGAGAGTGACTGACCAAAGCTTCCTTCAATGTGATGGGGGCTGGGCTCAGACGTGAGTCATGCACATGACAAAGCAAAGCAGCATGCTATCCAAGTCAATTATTTCACCTACCCTGAAAGTTTTTAGGGTATTTATTTGAGAAAAATCATACAGTTTGGGTGGGGGTAGATAGCATAATGATTATGCAAAGAGACTTATGCTGGAGGCTCTAAAATCCCAGGTTCAATTTCCTCTCCCACCATAAGCCAGAGCTGATCAGTATTCTGGTAAAAAAAAAAAATCCAGTTTGGATATTGGAGGCTTTATCTTAACTTCCTCTCACCATTCTTATCTCCTGCTTCCTCTTGTTTGACTTTATGTATGTTTGTCTTACTGAATGTGAATAAGACTGTAACTTGATCCAAACCTGAAATGTTTGAATTGAAGATAATGAGTTCATTATCTTCAGTTGAAGAGGGCTGAACTCAGAGATCACTAAGACTCCTCATGGTGCAAACATATATTGGCAGACATTATATCCACGTTCCCATAGTGTCTACAGAAGCATACCCAGGATTGTGTATAGTAGGTCCATACTGATTGTAATTTCCACAGGGATGGGTCTACCCTTCAAAATTTTTTTTCTCTTGATATTTTATTTATTGTACAGAGACAGAGAAGTTGAGAGGGGAGGGGAGATAGATAGTGAGACAGAGACCCCTGCAACCTCATTTGACTGTGCGAGAGCTTTCCCTCCACAGGTAGAGGGTTGAGGTCTTGCTCATTTTAACATGTGTGCTCAGCTGGGTGTGTGCCACACTGCCCAGGCTCCAGAATATACATGTCATGTAAGAGCCAGTAGTATATTAGTAGTAGTAAATTAGTGGAGGCTCATTCTACAGCTATGTGTATCTTGATACCATAGTTGATAGTTGCTTTTAAGGAATTAATTCAGTGATTTATTTTAGGAAAATTAATTAGTGTGCCATTTTCTTAAAAAAAAAAATGTGGGTTGGAGAGATAGTATAATGGTTATGCAAAAAGATTTTAATGCCCAAGGCACTAAAAATCCCAGATTTATAATCCTCAGCACCACCATAAACTGGAGATGAACAGTGCTCTGCTAAAACAAAAAATAAATAAATAATAATTAAATTTTAAAATGCAGAATTTTAAAAACCTTTGTTTTATTTTTTTATATTCTATTTTTATTTTATTTCTTTATTATTGGATAGAGACAGAGAGAAATTGAGAGGGGAGGGGGAGGTAGAGAGGGAGAGAAACAGAGAAACACCTGCAGCCCTGCTTTACCACTTGTAAAGCTTTCCCCCTGCAGGTGGGGACCAGGAGTTTGAACCTGGGTCCTTGCACACTGTAATGTACTTAACCAGGTGTGCCACCACCTGGCCCCTTAACTTTATTTTTTAAATGTTACTTATTAACAGGAAAAGGAGAAAAACAGAGCATAACTGGCACATACAATAGCAGGATTGAACTCTGGTTCTCCTACTAGTCTAATGCTCTAGCCTCTGTGATACCTGGGTCAATTTACTTATTTTAATGAGAGGGAGGGAGGGAGGAAAGAAAGGGAAGAGGGAGAGAGAGAGATACCAGAGTACTACTTAGAGCAAGGTAGAGACACCAGAATATTACTTCAACAGGCATGGTGCTGGGAATCTAACTCAGGACCCTATTATGCCAGCAAGTCCTATTCTCAGCTAATAAGCTACTGTCCTGGCTACTAGTATGCCATTTTCAAGAAGAATCCTTATAGAGCTTTGTTGCCATAAAAATAAGGTTTGATGACTGTTTCCTGTGATGAAGCAGGCAGTTTTCATGTCTTTTCTCCATTTCTCCAAGCTCCAAGGAGGTATTCCAGTCAAGTGTTGAGTACCATAGGTTGGCAAATGACTGCCCACTTGGCCCACTGCCCATTTTTATAAAAACAAGTTTCATTGGAATACAGCCATACTCTTTCATTTATGTAGTGTCTGTGTGTACTTTTGTACTACAGTAGCAGAAACAGATGCTGAAAGGTCCACAGAGTCAGGTATTTCTATCGATTGCTCTACAGAAAATGTATGCTAATACCTGTTGTGTAGTACTTGTTTGTCTGGAAGAACTGTTTTCCTTACTAGTCTGTGAACTTAGAGAGCAGAAGCTGTGTTTCTTTGTTTTTATATCTTCATTAAAAAAAGAAAGTTCTTAGTGAATATTTGCTATATAAATGAGTGGCTTAGGGGCAAGGAGTTGAATGAATGGAAAAGCAAACATCTGTTCTACTAGAAAATACAGGAGAATGGGGGTTGGTAATGAAAGGCGCTAGATAAATTTTTTAGGTTAAAGAATATGGAGGAAGGTGGGGGATGTGTACATATTTTTCTGTAGGATTCTTTTCAGGATAAATTTCAGAAGTCACTAAAACAAGTCTTGTTTTGACTTAAGAAATGCATGTGTTATAAATGACCCTCTGTGGTGTACTGGGGACTTGAACCTGGAATATTTTATTTCAGTGAGAGAGCTACAGAGAGAAAGATCAGAGCTATAGCTTATGATGGTACTGGAAATTGAACCTGGGACCTCAGAGCCTCAGCCATGAAAGTTGTTTGCATAACCACTATGCCATCACCTCAACCCAAAATAGGTATATTTTTTAACCAGCACACTGCTCAGCTCTGCCTTATAGTAGTACGGGGACTGAACCTGGGGTTTTAGAACCTCAGGAATGAAAGTATTTTGCATAACCTTCATATTTTAAGTGTGAAAAATTATAGAAAATTTAAAGAGGAAAATAGCCCTGCCACTGTGATACAGTCAGTTAAAATTAATGCTATATTTACTTTTCATCAATTAACTTTATGGTTGTAGCCATAGTATGTGTGTCTTCTTTTTTTTTTAACTTAAATTAAACCGTGGCACCACACAGAAGTGCCGTGGCCCTGGAAGAAGCTCTAGTGCTGTGGTGTCTTTACCTGTTTCTCTTTCTTTGAGCCTAGAGAACTGAGATTAAGTATGTGCAAAAAAAAAAAAAAAGTTTTTATATTAATAAACCAGTTTTTTGATTCTTCTGGAGTTTGAATTCAGTGTCTTATTACATGCAAAGCATGTGCTCTACCACTGAATTACTTCCTTAACCTATTTTATTAAGATATATTGTGCTGTGACACCAAAGTAAAAATCTCTGGGGGGAAGGGGAAGGTGGATGTTCAGCTTCAGTGGGGGGGGGGGGAATGGACACAGACCTTTGGTGGTGGGAATGGTATTAATATACACTGCGATTAACTTATAGTTTCACAAATCACTATTTAGTTCATATGAGAGGGGGAAATTGGATTAAATGTCTTAAAACATTTTGATGCATAGACCATAGCTCTGAATATATATTCCTTCAATCTAAACACTTAACACTTCAGACTGGTAATCAGATTGAATTTTAGCAGCAGGCTCAAATTGTTAATACATCTCTTTGAGATAATAAATAAAATAAAAAAATAAAAAGAAATTTAAAATATATATTGTGCTGTCAGAAATGCCACGATGCATTTTTTTTCTATACAAAAATGCATCATGATTTTTCCAACAACCCAATAATTAACATACATTTGCTTTTCTGTTGTTATTGTTAGCGACAGGGAGACTCCAAGGTGGGGGTAGGGGGCAGGGCATGTCAACCACAGCACTGAAGTCAGTGTGATAGGAGTTGGACTTGAATCTGGATCATACACATGGCAAAGCAACACACATTTTGCTTTTAGGAATGCAATAGAATGATATATATGATATGTATAGTACATAATTATGAATGCAAGTTTAGTCCATCACCAACATACTTGTTTGTATTTTTTTTTCTGGTAGTGAGAACTTATAAAAGGATATATGAATTTGTTGATGATAGAGAGAGGGAGAGAGGACACTGAGCAACATTCTGGCCCATTCAACATCAGGTTGAATTCAGGACCTCATGTCGGAGATTTTAATGCTTTTTCTACCATGCCCTTTTTGTGCAAACTTTAAAAATCTGCTTAGCAACAAAAATTCTTGTTCTTGTCAAAGATAATAGGATATACTTATATTTGTACTCTTGATAGTTTATAGGGTTTCTGAGAATTCAGCTCTGGTCAGGGCTAACTTGGAAGTTACTCTGGTCCAGATATCCAAGAGCCACACCCTCATGGGATCTTGGTATTTACGGATAATTCTGGGTAGATTTTGCTAGACTGCAGCAGACCTAAGTGCACTAAACTTAAAACCAGGGATGTATAACCATCACCTATTAGGAGAGGCCACTTTTGATTACATGGAAGGCCCAGGATATGGGTTTTTCTGTGACGGTATGTTCTGAGAAAATTTGAAGCCTTAGAAAGGGAAGAGCCTTTGATTTATTTTTATTTTTTGAATAGGAAAGTTGTATCATGATGAATTACTCATTCTTTTAATGCTTTCAGAGTGCTTTTGGTTATTTTATGTACACCAAACATTACTTGTAACTTAGTTTGTTCATATGCATATGTGGAATCTAAATAGTCTAGAGGGCAAAGAAGAAAACATTTCTCACAATTTTCCCAGGAATCTTGTCTCAGAAGGGAGGAATGGATAAACAAGTACTTTCAGAAATTTTAATTTATTCACTTTACTGAAATAGGTTTAGTTTATACGTAATCCCAGGACTAACTTATATTACCAAACCTAGGTGTTAAGAGAAATATTTTTGGGGCCAGGCAGCGGTGTGCCTAGTTGAGGGCAAGGATCTGGGTAGGGGTCCCCTATCCCACCTGCAGAGGGAAGCTTCACCAGTAGTGAAGCAGATCTGCAGGTATGTCTTTCTCTCCCTCTCTCCCTCTTTTTTTTTTTTTTTAACCACCAGAGCACTGCTCATCTCTGGCTTGTGGTGTGTGGGGGATCGAACCTGGGACTTTGGAGCCTCAGGCGTGAAAGTCTCTTTGCATAACCATTATGCTATCTACCCCTGCTCTCTCCCTATTTCTTCCTCCCCTCTCAACTTATCTCTGTCCTGTGAAATAAAATAGGAAAAGTAAATAAATAAATGTTACCAGGAGTATATTCATAGTGCTGGAACCAGCCCCCATGATAACCCTGGTAGCAAAAATAAAAACAAATATATATATATATAGAGAGTGAGAGAGAAAAAATACTTTTGGAATGTATGGATGACAACACATTTATTTTTTTCATAAATATTTATTCCCTTTTGTTGCCCTTGTTGCTTTATTATTGTAGTTATTATTGTTCCTGATGACGTTGTTGTTGGATAGGACAGAGAGAAATGGAGAGAGGAGGGGAAGACAGAGAGGGGAAGAGAAAGATAGACACCTGCAGACCTGTTTCACTACCTGTGAAGCGACTCCCCTGCAGGTGGGGAGTCGGGGGCTTGAACTGGGATCCTTAGACTGGTCCTTATGCTTTGTGCCACGTGTGCTTAACTCGCTGCACTACCACCCAACTCCCGATGACAACACATTTTATAAACAGACCAAAAATATTCTAGTCTATCAATGGATATAATGACTAGTATTGTGTTTTAGTAGACTGTGATGTATTTGTTACTCATCTCATTCTAATTTAAGATGGTGGTGAGCAAAATGTCATTGTCCTTTCTTCTAGTTTCTAATAGATAAAAATCTTCTATTTGTTGTATTATTTTAGGTTTCCTTTCTTGAAAGGGTGACAAATAGCATCTTGGGAGGTGGTGCAGGGGATAGAACTCTCAGGTACAAGATCCTGAGATAGATTCTCAGCATTGCATATGCCAGAGTGATAAACTCTGGTGTTCTCTCTCTGTCTCCTCCCCCCCCCAATAAATCTTTACAGGACTGTTTAAGTACATACATTACAGTGCACAGGGACCCTGGGTCAAGCTCCTGGCCCCCACCTGCAGGGCAAAAGCCTCACAAATTGTAAAGCAGAGCTGCAGGTGTCTCTCTGTCTCTTTCCCTCTCTACCTCCCCCCCTCAATTTCTCTCTCTCTCTGTCCAATAATAAATAAATAGATTTTTTAAAAAGAATTTGAAATAGTTTATTAAAAATAAATAAGTATTTACAAGAGGGGGCAAATATAGCAAAATTTAAAAATACCTACTTTTTCCCTTTGACTGGAGTTTGTTATCATACATTGCCCAAATGTGGTTTGACTGTAATCTCAGATTTTGAGTGAAGGGGTGGGGTGGGGAGGAGAGAATGTGTATGTGTGTGTTTAACTGGAGTCTCACATATATACATTTTCAGTGCTTTGGGCCACTTTTTCTTCATATAGAGAGACATCACAGCATCAGAGCTTCCCTTGGTATTCTAGCATGTTCTATTATCATGCCAAGGGTAAAACCTGAGCTACATGCCCTTCCTGGTACACTCTCTCTCTTCAGTCTTTGATACTTCTGAATTTAATCTTGTCTTCAGGATACAGCATTTGAGATTGTTATATAACCTCTGGCTCATGTAAGACTCTTAGGGCCAGGAGACTGATTTAGATAGAGCTTGTGCCTTACCATGTGTGAGCCCCTGAGGTTGAACCAGAGCACCCTATGGAGCACTATGGGAGTGGAGGGGAGCTCTGTAGATGGTGTGGCAGTGTTGTATTTCTCCTCCTTTCTTTCTCTCCTCTCCGTTTGTTCCCATCTCTCTATCTAAATAAAAACTGAAAACATTAGACCAGGGAGATAACTCAGTTGTTTAACATTTGCTTAAAACCCAGAGTTCACTCACTAGAACCACAGAAATGGAAAGGGACCTGGGAGGTAGCTCACCTGTTAGAACGCATGCCTTGTCATACACGAGAACTTGAGTAGGAGCCCCATCGCCTCATCTGAGTCCCATGGCACTGGTAAAAGCTCCGTGATAATGCACTACTTTAAGTAGTCCAAGTTCAAGTCTGATCCCTACTACATTGACGGAAACTTCAGTGCTATGGTCTCTTTCACTCTCTGCTTCTCTCTCTGTCTCACTCGCTCTCTCTCTCTCTCTCAGTGCAGTACAATTTGGACTTTTGAAGTTAGAAAACTTAAGTGTTACATTAAATTGGGCCAAAAACCAAACTTTTAGTGTCAAAACTTTGTTTTTGAATAGGTTATTAACTTTATTTCTAAAATAAAATAAACTTTCTACTCTAAGCTTTTTTCCTTTAGACTTCCTAGGATTTTTTAAAATTATTATTTATTTTCCCTTTTGTTGCCCTTGTTGTTTTTATTGTTGTTGTAGGATTTTTTTTTTTTTATTTAGTACTCTGTCAGTATTTTTTTTTTTTTCTTAAGGTTGTGTAGGAGACTCAAGAATTTAAGAAATAAAGGAACAAAAATCCTCTAGAAGGCTATTGTCAAAAAAGCCTCTGGCAGTGGGTTGGCTGAGCTTCAAAGCCAGGGGATCTAGGTACAAAGCACACTTCAGCAAAAATGTGAAGAAAATCTTAGCTTACCTCTTCCCCACCTCTTTCTCCAACCTCACCATTCTCTTTGTCTTTGGTAACAGAGTTCAGACTCCATATCTTTGTTCCTACCATTAAGGCAGTGCACCAGACTAGATTCTAGATTTTTTTAAAAAAAATATTTAATTTTACCACAGCACTGCTCAGCACTGGTTTATGATAGTGTAGGGGATTGAACATGGAACTTTGGAGCTTCAGGCATGAGAGTCTCTTTGCCTAACCACTATGCTATACTGATATATCTGGTACCAGAAAGAGAACATTTATTTTTTCTCTTGCAACTGAATAAATTTTGCTATGTATCAGGAATAGTTTGAGGAAGAAAATCTGGCCTTAGGCAGCCTGAGAAGTGGCAAAATAGCTAGAACATTGGACCTAAAAGTATGAGGTTTCAGCATTGCATGTGCCAGAGTGATGCTGGGTTTTCTTCCTTCCTTCTTTCCTTCCTTCTTTCCTTCCTCCCTCCCTCCCTTCCTTCCTTCCTTCCTTCCTTCCTTCCTTCCTTCCTTCCTTCCTTCCTTCCTTCCTTCCTTTCCCTCCAGGATTATTGCTGGGACTCAGTGCAGCCATTTTTCATGTTTATTGGATAGGACAGAGAAATTGAGAGGGGAGGGGGAGGTAGGGAGGGAGAGAGACAGAGAGACACCTGCAGACCTGCTTCACTGTGAAGCAACCCCGCTGCAGGTGAGGAGCCGGG
Organism: Erinaceus europaeus; assembly: GCF_950295315.1. Taxonomy (NCBI): domain Eukaryota; kingdom Metazoa; phylum Chordata; class Mammalia; order Eulipotyphla; family Erinaceidae; genus Erinaceus; species Erinaceus europaeus. The sequence continues at coordinate 40,212,083 of NC_080174.1, forward strand.
GCTTGAACTGGGAACCTTACACAGGTCCTTGCACTTCATACTGTGTGGCACTTAACCTGGTGCACCACCGCCTGACCCCTGATGCTCTTGTTTCTCTCTTTCTCTCTCTCTCTCTCTCCTTTTCTCTCTTGCTCTTGTGTTAATAAATCTAGGAAGGAAATAAGGAAGGAAGGGGGAAATCTAACCTCAGGGCATAATGACTTGAATTTTGACTGCTTGCTACTTACACACCACAACATTAAAAACCAAAGGCATAATGTGACTTGCTTAGTCCTCCATGCCCCTCCCCAGCCCCTCAGTGAGTGATGGCTTCCAAGATATGTCCTTTCTCTTCTGATACATATGTTAATTTATTCATAACCATATCTTTCAAGAAAAGAGCTAAATTGTAAAAATGTATGGAATTGTGGTCTAGGAGGAGTCTAGTTCCAGTGGTTAAGGAACTAGGCTCTCAAGCATGAGGTCCTGAGTTCAATCCCTGGGACCACATGTACCAGAGTGATGTTTGGCTCTTTCTCTCTCTCCTTCTATCTTTCTCATTAATAAAATAAATAAAATCTTTAAAAATGTATAGAATTTTAGAATGAGGACTTTGAAAACTGAATACCAAGAGATTCTTTTTTTTTAAAATTCTTTATTGAGGAATTAATGTTTTACATTCAACAGTAAATACAATAGTTTGTACATGCATAACATTCCCCAGATTCCCATTTAACAATACAACCCCCACTATGTCATTTATCATCCTTCATGGACCTGTATTCTCCCCATCCACCCACCAACCCCAGAGTCTTTTACTTTGGTGCAATAAGCCAATTCCATTTCAGGTTCTACTTGTGTTTTCTTTTCTGTTGTTTTTCAACTTCTGCCTGAGAGTGAGATCATCCCATATTCATCCTTCTGTTTCTGACTTATTTCACTCAACATGATTTTTTCAAGGTCCATCCAAGATCGGCTGAAAACGGTGAAGTCACCATTTTTTTACTGCTGAGTAGTATTCCATTGTGTATATATACAACTTGCTTAGCCACTCATCTGTTGTTGGACACCTGGGTTGCTTCCAGGTTTTGGCTATTACAAATTGTGCTGCCAAGAACATATGTGTACACAGATCTTTTTGGATGGATGTGTTGGGTTCCTTAGGATATATCCCCAGGAGAGGAATTGCAGGGTCATAGGGTAGGTCCATTTCTAGCCTTCTGAGAGTTCTCCAGACTGTTCTCCACAGAGGTTGGACCAATTGACATTCCCACCAGCAGTGTAGGAGGGTTCCTTTGACCCCACACCCTCTCCAGCATTTGCTGCTGTTACCTTTTCTGATGTGTGACATTCTCACAGGAGTGAAGTGATATCTCATTGTTGTCTTTATTTGCATTTGTCTGACAATCAGAGACTTGGAGCATTTTTTCACGTGTTTTTTTTCATGTTTTTCATTTTTTCAGCCTTTTGGATCTCTTCTGTGGTGAATATTCTGTCCAAGTCCTCCCCCCATTTTTGGATGGGGTTATTTGTTGTCTTGTTGTTGAGTCTGGCAAGCTCTTTATATATGTTGGTTATTAAACTCTTGTCTGATGTACGGCATGTAAAGATCTTCTCCCATTCTGTGAGGGGTCTCTTGGTTTGGGTAGTGGTTTCTTTTGCTGTGAAGAAGCTTTTTAATTTGATGTAGTCCCATAGGTTTATACTTGCTTTAGTCTTCTTTGTAACTGGATTCGTTTCACTGCAGATGTCTTTAAAATTTATGCAGAAAAGAGTTCTGCCATTATTTTCCTCTAAGTATCTGATAGTTTGTGGTCTAACATCCAAGTCCTTGATCCACTTGGAATTTACTTTTGTATTTGGTGAAATACAGTGGTTCAGTTTCATTCTTCTGCATGTTTCAATCCATTGTTTCCAACACCATTTGTTGAAGAGACTCTGCTTTCCCCATGTAATAGTCTGGGCCCCTTTGTCAAAGATTAGATGTCCATAGGTGTGGGGGCTCATTTCTGGACTCTCAATTCTATTCCACTGGTCAGTGTGTCTGTTCATGTTCCAGTACCAAGCAGTTTTGATGACAGTGGCCCTATAATACAGTTTGAGATCTGGGAGTGTGATGCCTCCGGTTCTGTTCTTTTTCCTCAAGATTGTTTTGGCAATTCTAGGTCTTTTCTGATTCCAGATAAACATTTGTAGCATTTGTTCTATTCTCCTAAAAATGTGCTTGGGATCTTGATGGGGATAGCATTAAATTTGTAGATGGCTCTGGGTAATATATTCATTTTGATGATGTTAATTCTTCCAACCCATGAACATGGAATATCTTTCCACTTCTTTGTGTCATTTTCATTTTCTTTGAGTAGTGACTCATAATTTTCAGTATACAAGTCTTTCACTTCCTTGGTTAGATTTACTCCTAGATATTTTATTGTTTTTGTTGCTATAGTAAAAGGAATTGATTTCTGGATTTCAATTTCTTCTAACTTAGTGTTTGCATAGAGGAATGCCACTGACTTTTGAATGTTAATTTTGTAGCCTGACACCTTACTGTATTGCCTGATGATTTCCAAAAGCTTCTTGCTGGATTCTTAGGTTTTTCTATGTATACTATCATGTCAACTGCAAACAGGGAGAGTTTGACTTCTTCTCTTCCAATCTGTATGCCTTTAATTCCTTGCTCCTACCTGATTGCTATGGCAAGAACTTCCAACACTATGTTGAATAGTAATGGTGATAGTGGGCAGCCCTGTCTAGTACCTGATCTGAGAGGAAATGCTTCCAGTTTTTCACCATTGAGTATGATGTTGGCTGTAGGTTTGCTATATATAGACTCCTGTATCTTCAGGAATTTTCCATCTATTCCCATTTTTTGTAGTGTTTTGATCATAAAGGGATGTTGTATTTTGTCAAAGGCTTTCTCTGCATCTATTAATATGACCATGTGGTTTTTGGTCTTGTTTTTGTTGATGTGGTGGATCACATTGATTGATTTACGTATATTAAACCAACCTTGCATGCCTGGGATAAACCCCACTTGGTCATGGTGAACCATCTTTTTAATATACTGCTGTATCCGGTTGGCTAGAATTTTGTTCAATATTTTCGCATCTATGTTCATCAGAGATATTGGTCTGTAGTTTTCTTTTTTGGTTGTGTCCCTATATGCTTTTGGTATCAGAGTGATGTTGACTTCATAGAAGCTGGAAGGGAGTATTCCAGTGTCTTCAATCTTCTGGAAGACTTTTAAAAGTAGAGGTATTAGTTCTTCTTTGAAAGTTTTGTAGAATTCATTTGTAAAACCATCTGGTCCAGGACTTTTATTTTTGTGAAGATTTTTGATAACTGTTTCAATTTCATTAGCTGTGATGGGCCTGTTCATGTTATCCACTTCCTCTTTACTTAGTTTTGGAAGTTGGTAGGTATCTAGGAAATCATCCATTTCTTCCAGGTTCTCTAGCTTGGTGGCATATAGTTGTTCATAGAAGCCTCGCATGTTATGTTGAATTTCTGCGGTGTCTGTTTTGATATCTCCTCTTTCATTTACTATCTGATTTATTTGGGTCTTTTCCCTTTTTTGTTTTGTGAGTCTGGCTAAAGGTTTGTCGATTTTGTTTACTCTTTCGAAGAACCAACATTTACTTTTGTTGATCTTTTGTATGGTTTTCCTATTCTCAATGTTATTTATTTCTGCCCTAACTTTAGTAATTTCTGACCTTCTCGTTGCTTTAGGGTTCCTTTGTTGTTCTTCTTCTAGGTCTTTAAGGTGTGCAATCAGGCTGTTTATTTGTGCTTTTTCTTGTTTCCTAATGTGTGCTTGTATAGCTATGAACTTCCCTCTTAGGACTGCTTTAGCTGTGTCCCAAATATTTTGATAGCTTGTGTCTTCATTTTCATTGAACTCTCGAAACATTTTGATTTCTTCTTTGATTTCCTCTTTGACCTAGAGGTTGTTAAGAAGTGTACTGTTGAGCTTCCACATTTTGGGACTGTTACTAATCTTTTGTTGATTGTTAAGTGTTAGTTTCATTCCACTGTGGTCTGAGAAGATGCTTGGGATGATTTCAATGCTCTTGACTTTGTTTATGCTGTCTTTGTGGCCTAACATATGGTCTATCCTTGAGAATGACCCATGTGGATTTGAATAAAATGTGTATTCCAGTTTCTTGGGATGAATGAATCTGAAAATGTCCAATAGTTCTAGTTTATCTATCTCTTCATTTAGCTCCCTTATGTCTTTATTGATTTTCTGCCTGCATGATCTGTCAAGTTGGGAGAGTGGCGTGTTGAAGTCCCCTACTATGATTGTGTTACTGTTAATATATTGCTGTAGCTCTTTCAGTAGAAGTTTGATTTAGATGGCTTCTCATTGGGTGCATAGATGTTAATAATTGTTGAGTCCTCTTGATTGACTGATCCTCTGAGCATTAAGTAGTGTCCATTCCTATCTTTTTAATCTTATCTATTTTAAAGTCTATCATGTCAGATATGAGAATAGCTGTTCCTGCCCTTTTTTGTGGGCCATTGGCTTGAATGATAGTTTTCCATCCTTTCACTTTAAGTCTGTGTTTGTCTTGTTGAGTTAGGTGGGTTTCCTGTAGACAGCATATTGTTGGGTTGTGTTTTCTGATCCATCTTCCTACTCTGTGTCTTTTAATAGGTGAATTCAGGCCATTGACATTTATTGATCTCAAAGATTGAAGATATTTTAATGCCATTCTTGTAGAGTTTTACAGTGTTTTGATATATGTCCTATTTGTGGTGGTCTGGTTGTTTATAGGAGACCTTTCAGAACTTCTTTCAGGGCAGGCTTGGTGATGGTTGCTTCCTTCAACTGTTGCTTGTCTGAGAAGGTTTTGATGCCTCCCTCTAGTCTGAATGACAGTCTAGCAGGATATAGTATTCTTGGCTGAAAGCCTTTCTCATTGAGCACTCGATAGATATCTTGCCATTCTCTTCTGGCCTGTAGTGTTTGTATGGAGAAGTCTGCTGCTGATCTTATGGGTTTTCCTTTGTAGGTGACTCTTTGTTTTTCTCTTGCAGCCTTCTTTCTTTATCCTTATTCCTTTCCATTCTAAGTATGATATGTCTTGGTGTCTTTAGGTCTGGGTTAATTCTGTTTGGGACCCTCTGGGCTTCTTGAATCTTTATGTCTTTGGTGTTGTCTAGACTAGAGAAATTTTCAGCTATTATGGCCTGGAAAATGCTTTCTTCCTCTCCTTGTCTTTCTTCTGCTGGTATGCCAATAATGCATATATTGTTTCTTTTGAAGTCATCCCATAAGACTCTGTTGTTGTTTTCAGCATCTCTTAATCTCTTTTTGAGATCTCTTACTACTTTTCTAGTTGTCTCTAATTCATCCTCGATCTTGCTAATTCTGTCTTCTGCCTCATAGATTCTATTCTCTCTTCCCTCTACTGTTTTCTGGAGTTCATCTATTTTGTTGCCTTGCTCTGACACTGTTTTAGCTTGTTCAGGTAATTGCATTCTTAGCTCAGCGATTTCAGCTTTCAGCTCTCTAATAACCATGAGATAATTAGTATTTTCTTCCATATTCTCATTTGTTTCTCCTGTACTTCTGATTACAATTTTTTCAAATTCTTTACTCACTCCTGTTATTATTTTCTTAGCTAATGTTTGGATGTTGAACTCGTTGTTTTGTGCTTCACCCTCTGGAGGACTTTTAGTTGGACTCTTGTCCTGGTTCGATTCTCCAATATTTTTTCTTGTTGTTTTAACCATTTTATATATTATGTTATGAGTTCCCTTTATCAGTACTTTTCAAATTATTGATCACTCTTGCCTGGATTGACTTGTGTGTAATAAGTTAATTAAAGGGTTCACAGTGGTGGAAGTTAACAGTTGTTTGAATCCCTGAGTTGGAGCTCAGTGGTTTAAAAGCCTCTTTTTTTTTTCTTCCCTGTAGGCTATGGGAGCCTGAGGGCTTTTAAACTATCAATATGCTTCTTAGCTTAATCACTGACTCCTGACCAAGAGATAAAGCAGTGTGTGGCAGAGATAATTCAGTGGTTATGCAAAGAGACTTTCACAGCCCGTCAGCTATGCCACCGAGGTATAGGTCTTCTCCTGAGTTTCCCAGTTAGATCTCTGTACCCTGGTGTCCCTCCCTGTCGCTGTTCCTGATTCTGATGGTAGTAGCAATGGAGGCTCAGAGTTGCACTTGGTGAGTCTCTGGGGAGTCCTCTCCTCCCTTAAGCTGTCCCCTTGTTGTGCAGCAGACGAGGTGGTGTCTCCACTGATAAACTGCTGAACTGTTAGCAGTCACTTAATCTCTCCTTAGGCTCCTCTCTCCTCTCTGTCACCAGCCACATGTGTTTGTACTCACCAGTGATTTACTGGGTTCCTGTGGTCATTCTAGTCCTGTCTTGTTTCGGTCCCGGGTGGTCTCCTTTGGTATTGATCCTAGTTGATCTGGTAGAGTAGAGGAGAGGGGAGGGGAGGGAAGGAGAGGAGAGAAAGCAATCTGCTGCTTGTAGCTCCGCCTCCGGAAGTCGAATCCTCACCAAGAGATTCTAACTAGATCAGATTAACTGTGTTGGATAAACTTGCCATTAAACTATATGGGAGTTAATGATGGAAAACATAAATAGCAGAGCCACTTATTTAGTAGGTTTTGTGTGTTTGTTTAATATACCTGTGGAAACATGATTTTGAGCTTATGTTTTTCTAGCTGTGTTTCTAAGCAAATATATATTTTCAGACTTGATAATCTTAAAATATTATAACCCACTACTAATCACAAATAAAAGTGGAGAAAAGAAAAATATGTACAGGGATAAGTAGTATAGATTTTGTATTTTGTACTTGAAAACTTGAGAAGCTAAGCATAGGTGAATTTAAGCCAGAAGTTTGATGTGGGGGATTTAACCTGGGGCTATGGAGCCTTAGGCATGAGAGTCTCTTTTGCATAACCATTATGCTGTCTACCCCCCCTTAATGTTTCCATATTCAGATAATCAAAGAAAATAATCATCTATGCTTTATGGTTAAATAAATTATGAACTAGCATAAAGTTTTTGGGGAAAAATCTACACTAAAGGCAATATATGGTATGGGCTGAAGGTTTATTCTAACAAAATGGGAATTTTTCATAAGATTATTTAAAAATTTTATCACTGAATTTAGAAGGAACTACTGTAAAATTTTGTGTTAAATTATGAGTCAGTACCCCTGCTGGCATGTAATGAATTGAGATTTCCAGCTAAGGGGATTTAGAGTAAAGTCCCTGAAGGGGAAGTACTCCAAGGAAAGGGAAGTATATTCTTTAAATGTTACTCATGTTATCACTTAGAAACTGACTATTTGAATACTTTGACAGCCAGTGTGGGTATATTTCAGTCTGTGCAAATCTCTAGGGGATCTCTTAGACTTTTTATCTAACTAGCTGGGATTCTCAGGATTAAAACAAGTTTTGGTTTCTTTTTTAGGAGGAGAATGGGAACTCTTCTCTTTCTTAAAAATATATTTCACCTTTCTTGGTAGAGTGTTGTAATAAATTTGAAGCTAAAATACTGAATATTGAACTTCAAAGAGCCGTTCAAGCTCTAGAATAGGCATTACAGACTCATGTACCTATATTTAGGCATGATGGTGGGCAGGCTTGGGGGCAACCTCATATTCAGTACTGTACCTGGCACCTGGGAGTTTGAGAACACACACCCTTCTAAAAGGGACAGCCAGTTGTTGCCATGGGGAATTTCAGGGCTAGTGTTACTAAATCTTCTGATTTGAAGAGATGTTGTAAATAGATACCTTTTATGTGAAAGCTTCTGTTAAAAAAGGGAGGGGTTGGGTGGTGGTACCCCTGATATAGTGCACACATTACCAAACACAAGGACCCACTTGCAGAGGAGAGGCTTCACAAGCAGTGAAACAGTGCTATGGATGTCCCTCCTATTTCTTCCTTCCCTCTCAGTTTATTTCTCTTCCCTTTCCCCTCTCCCATTTCCCTTTCCTTTCCTTTATTTTCTTTTTCTCCTAGAACAGAAAGAAAGTGAGAGGTGTGTGTGGGGGGTGGTGAAATAGAAAGGGAGAGAGAGAGAGAGAGAGAGAGAGACCTGCTTCACAGCTTGTGCAGTGTCCCCCCCTGCAGGTAGGGAGTGGGGACTTGAACCTGGTATTTGCACATGATAATGCATGTGCTCAACAGGATATGCCATCACTGGGCCCTGCAGCTAGCTGACTCTCTTAATCTGTATTTTGATCCCTCTCACCTTTGAATCTCATTAGTTAAAACTTAATTCCTGTATTAAGACATAATATTTGGTAAATCTGGTAAATTCTTATGCCATGTATTTATGAAATCCTTTGATAATTTTCTGTTCTTCATTTCCTTATACTCCTAGACAACCTCCTTTTTTTTTACCCCCCTCCCCGGGTTATCGCTGGGGCTTGGTGCCTGCACTACAAATCCACAGCTCCTGGAGGGCATTTTTCCCATTTTTGTTGACCTTGTTTTGTTATTGTTATTGCTGTTGCTATTGTTGGATAGGACAGAGACAAATCGAGAGGGGGGAGAGAAAGATAGACACCTGCAGACCTGCTTTACTGCTTGCGAAGCGACCCCCCTGTAGGTGGAGAGCCGGGGGCTCAAACCGGTATCCGTACACCCAGTCCATGCGCTTCCAGCCATGTGTGCTTAACCAGTTGCACTACTGCATGGCCTCCTTCCTTTTGCTTTTTTTTTTTTTTTTTAAGATTTATTTATTTACTTATTTGTCTGTGGGGTACAGGAAGCATCACTCTGGGACATGAGATGCTAGCAACTATTAGGGACCAGTGTTATACCTCAAACTATGGTTTGAGTGAGTGCAGAGAGCTTACTGCTGAGCCCTTCCTATTTAGGACTGGTGATTTTTTTTCCCCACACGAAGATGTTTTCCTGTTGTATTCTTGGAGCAAAATTTCCCCCCAAATTTAAGACATATACAATGGTCATTCAGGCTACACTGATTTAGAATCTGGACTTTCTAAGTACCCTCTTTTTCAACATGTGTTGTACCATTCTGCCTAATGTTAGTTCAGCACCTGCCGTCCTGTGACCAATGCTGTAGCAAAGAGATCTTTCTCAAAGAAGCCAGAGTAGGGTAATAAATGTCTAAAATCTAGATTTAGAAAGACTTCATTTTGACAGAAACTGATGAATAATAGAAAGTAATTGGTACATATTTAGGGGCAGAGGCCTTACTTACTTCAGGAAGTCTTCCGTTTTTGTGGAGTGATTTAAAGTTTAGTAAAAAATGGTTGGATTTTCCCTGAGGCTTTCAGGCTGTCCTAAAACTGACCCTATGACATGACTTGTGCCAGTCTAGAAGCCGCAATGAACTTTGAAAAACCAAAAAGGGTAGATTATAGTTTCTTTGTTAAAAACAGCTATTCTCTGGCCTGAGAGACAGCTCAGCATTAGCGCATAAGGATTACATGTGGTGGCCCCAGGTTTAATTCACACACCTCTATATGCCAGAGCTGAGGAGTATTCTAGTTTCTCTTATTCTCTATCTCTCATAAAAATAAATATCTGAAAGTATACTTAAGAAAAAAATTTTTTCCAATTATAAAGTAGTAATAAAAAGTTATACATTTTTATTATATTCACTTTTTAAAATATAGATGATATAACCACTGTCTTGATATATCCTTCCTATCATTCTTCTTTTTGGATACATACCTACTTAACAAAATGGAGTTCATGCTATGTTTAATTTTTTGTAACTTGTGTTTATATTGATTATATCATTAGTATTCTCCCATATTACTGAATATTCTTCAATGTTTTTTAAATATTTATTTATTCATTTATTATAAAGAGATAGAGAGAAACTGAGATGGAAGGGGAGCTAGAAAGGGATAGAAAAAGAGAGACCCTTGGAGTCTTCACCACTTGTGAAGCTTCCCCTTGCAGGAGAACCAGAGGGTCAAACTCAGCTCCTTGCACATAGTAACATGGTAATGCTCCACTGGGTATACCACAGCTAAGCCCCTTACTGGTGTTTTTTAATAGTTACATGTCGATAAAACACACAAAATCTAGCCAATTTCTGTTGCACATTTAAATCATGTTCCTTTATGAGCTTTTTAAAAATAGTAGTTCTTGGTTCTCATAGCTTTATTTTGGAAGGGCTTCAAGAAACTAGTGTCAGTTGGGGGAGATGGCTTAATGTTAGAGCACCAAACTTGTATGCCTGGGAGGTCGGCCAATGGCACACCAGGTTAAGTGCACATAGTACGAAGTGCAAAGATCCCTGTTCAAGTCCTTGGATCCCCACCTGCAAGGCGGGGGGGCGACGGGGAGGGTCGCTTCACAAGCGGTGAAGCAGGTCTGTAGGTGTCTCTGTCTCTCTACCTCCACCTCCCCTCTCAATTTCTCTCTGTTCTAGCCAATAAAAACGAAAAATGGCCACCAGGAGCAGTGCATCTGTAGTGCTGGCACTGAGCTCCAGCACTAACCCTAGAGGCAAAGTAAATAAATAAAAAGAAAAAGAAACTTGAATGTCTGATATCTCAGAGTTCCTAGGTTCAGTCTCCAGCAACACCATATCCTAGAGCTAAGTGGTACTCTGTTCTCACTCTCATTCTTTCTCTCATGAAAATAAGTCTTTTTTAAAATTTATTTATAAAAAGGAAACATTGACAAAATCATAGAATAAGAGGGGTAAAATCCACACAGTTCCCACCACCAGAACTCCATATCCCATCCCCTCCCCTGATAGCTTTCCTATTCTTTAACCCTCTGGGAGTATGGACCCAAGGTCATTGTGCGATGTAGAAGGTGGAAGGTCTGGCTTCTGTAATTTTTTCCCCACTGAACATGGGCGTTGACAGGTCGATCCATACTCCCAGCCTGCCTCTTTCTTTCCCTAATTGGGTGGGGTTCTGGGGAATTGGAGCTCCAGGACACATTGGTGGGGTTGTCCATCCAGGGAAGTCTGGTTGGCATCTGGGACCTGTTGGCTTGAAGAGAGAGTTAACATACAAAGCCAAACAAGTTGTTGATTAATCATGAACTTAAAGGCTGGAATAGTGCAGATGAAGAGTTGGGGGGGGGGGTCTATGTCTTATAGATAGCTAGTAGGCATATTTTAGTTATATTCAAAGGGCCTGTGGTTATACTAGTGTTTTTTTTTCCCTGAGCCTGAAATCTGATATGCAAGTGGATCCAGGTTATTGTCTGGGGAGATGATGTCATGGCTGGAAAAAGGACCAGAAAGCTGGACCAGGGAAGAGAATAGCTCCCAAATATGGGAAAGGTGTATAAATATTGTTGACTATAAACCCCATCAATTTGATCTAAGAGCTAAGTGATACTCTGTTCTCACTCTCATTCTTTCTCTCATGAATATAAATCTTAAAAAAAAAAAAAGAAGAAGAAGAAGAAGAAAAAAAAAAGTAGGTAAAGGAGGACTGGAGAGAGAGCTCGTCAGGTAGGACACAGACCTTGCCTCATGCATGACTCAGTTTCAAGCCTGATACCACATGGCAAAGCTCTGATGCTAGCTCCCCCCCAAAAAAAAAAAAAAAAAAAACTCATGAAAAAGAGGCCTGGGAACAGTGAAGTTGCACATGTGAGGCCTTAGTTCTGCTGAAGAAAAGTTTTTTTTCAGGCCAGAGAGTTAGGCTGTGGCATAGAATAGGACTTGCATGCAGAAGGTCTCAGGTTTGAAACCTCTAGTGCCAGTTGTCAGAATGAGTGGTGCTCTGGTCAGAAAAAGTTAGTTTTCTTTCAATATTCCTTGACTGATCAGTTGGATAAAAAAGCTTCTAGAATTTCTTTTCTGTCAGTCGTTGTATATCTTTTTTATTTTCTTTTTTATTTAAGAAAGGATTAATTAACAAAACCATAGGGTAGGAGGGGTACAACCCCACACAATTCCCACCGCCCAATCTCCATATCCCACCCCCTCCCCCGATAGCTTTCTCATTCTCTATCCCTCTGGGAGCATGGACCCAGGGTCATTGTGGGTTGCAGAAGGTAGAAGGTCTGGCTTCTGTAATTGCTTCCCCGCTGAACATGGGCGTTGACTGTTCGGTCCATACTCCCAGTCTGCCTCTCTCTTTCCCTAGTAGGGTGGGTCTCTGGGGAAGCTGAGCTCCAGGACACATTGGTGGGGTCTTCAATCCAGGGAAGTCTGGCCGGCATCCTGATGACACCTGGAACCTGGTGACTGAAAAGAGAGTTAACATACAAAGCCAAACAAATTGTTGAGCAATCATGGACCCAAAGCTTGGAAAAGTGGAGAGGAAGTATTAGGGAGGTACTCACTGCAAACTCTAGTGTACTTCTGCTTTCTTACTTTGGTGCCATACTCCAAACTCAGTCAATTTCTGCTTTGCGTTTCTACTTCTTTTTTTTTTTTTTTACATGCATAACATTCCCCAGATTCCCATTTAACAATACAACCCCCACTATTTCATTCATCATTTTTCATGGACCTGTATTCTCCCCACCCACCCACCCACCCCAGAGTCTTTTACTTTGGTGTAATACTCCAATTCCATTTCAGGTTCGACTTGTGTTTTCTTTTCTAATCTTGTTTTTCAACTTCGGCCTGAGAGTGAGATCATCCCGTATTCATCCTTCTGTTTCTGACTTATTTCACTCAACATGATTTTTTCAAGGTCCATCCAAGATCGGCTGAAAACGGTGAAGTCACCATTTTTTACAGCTGAGTAGTATTCCATTGTGTATATATACCACAACTTGCTCAGCCACTCATCTGTTGTTGGACACCTGGGTTGCTTCCAGGTTTTGGCTATTACAAATTGTGCTGCCAAGAACATATGTGTACACAGATCTTTTTGGATGGCTGTTTTGGGTTCCTTAGGATATATCCCCAGGAGGGGAATTGCAGGGTCATAGGGTAGGTCCATTTCTAGCCTTCTGAGAGTTCTCCAGACTGTTCTCCACAGAGGTTGGACCAATTGACATTCCCACCAGCAGTGCAGGAGGGTTCCTTTGACCCCACACCCTCTCCAGCATTTGCTGCTGTTACCTTTTCTGATGTGTGACATTCTCACAGGAGTGAAGTGATATCTCATTGTTGTCTTGATTTGCATTTCTCTGACAATCAGAGACTTGGAGTATTTTTTCATGTGTTTCTCGGCCTTTTGGATCTCTTCTGTGGTGAATATTCTGTCCAAGTCCTCCCCCCATTTTTGGATGGGGTTATTTGTTGTCTTGTTGTTGAGTCTGGCAAGCTCTTTATATATGTTGGTTATTAAACTCTTATCTGATGTATGGCATGTAAAGATCTTCTCCCATTCTGTGAGGGGTCTCTTGATTTGGGTAGTGGTTTCTTTTGCTGTGAAGAAGCTTTTTAATTTGATGTAGTCCCATAGGTTTATACTTGCCTTAGTCTTCCTTGTAATTGGATTCGTTTCATTGAAAATGTCTTTAAAATTTATGCGGAAAAAAGTTCTGCCAATATTTTCCTCTAAGTATCTGATAGTTTGTGGTCTAACATCCAAGTCCTTGATCCACTTGGAATTTACTTTTGTATTTGGTGAAATACAGTGATTCAGTTTCATTCTTCTGCATGTTTCAACCCATTGTTTCCAACACCATTTGTTGAAGAGATTCTGCTTCCCCCATATAATAGTCTGGGCCCCTTTGTCAAAGATTAGATGTCCATACGTGTGGGGCCTCATTTCTGGGCTCTCAATTCTATTCCACTGGTCAGTGTGTCTGTTCATGTTCCAGTACCAAGCAGTTTTGATGACAATGGCCCTATAATACAGTGTGAGATCTGGCAGTGTGATGCCTCCGGTTCTGTTCTTTTTTCTCAAGATCGTTTTGGCAATTCTAGGTCTTTTCTGGTTCCAGATAAACATTTGTAGCATTTGTTCTATTCTCCTAAAAAATGTGCTTGGGATCTTGATGGGGATAGCATTAAATTTGTAGATGGCTCTGGGTAATATATTCATTTTGATGATGTTAATTCTTCCAACCCATGAACATGGAATATATTTCCACTTCTTTGTGTCTTTTTCAATTTCTTTGAGTAGTGACTCATAATTTTCAGTATACAAGTCTTTCACTTCTTTGGTTAGGTTTATTCCTAGATATTTTATAGTTTTTGTTGCTACAGAAAAAGGAACTGATTTCTGGATTTCAATTTCTTCTAACTTAGTGTTTGCATAGAGGAATGCCACTGACTTTTGAATGTTAATTTTATAGCCTGACACATTACTGTATTGCCTGATGATTTCCAAAAGCTTCTTGCTGGATTCCTTAGGTTTTTCCATGTATACTATCATGTCATCTGCAAATAAGGAGAGTTTGACTTCTTCTCTTCCAATCTGTATGCCTTTAATTCCTTGCTCCTGCCTGATTGCTATGGCAAGAACTTCCAACACTATGTTGAATAGTAACGGTCATAGTGGGCAGCCCTGTCTAGTACCTGATCTGAGGGGAAATGCTTCCAGTTTTTCACCATTGAGTATGATGTTGGCTGTAGGTTTGCTATATATAGACTCCACTATCTTCAGGAATTTTCCATCTATTCCTATTTTTTGTAGTGTTTTGATCATAAAGGGATGTTGTATTTTGTCAAAGGCTTTCTCTGCATCTATTGATATGACCATGTGGTTTTTAGTCTTGCTTTTGTTGATGTGGTGGATCACATTGATTGACTTACGTATATTAAACCAACCTTGCATGCCTGGGATAAACCCCACTTGGTCATGATGAACAATCTTTTTGATATACTGCTGTATCCGGTTGGCTAGAATTTTGTTCAATATTTTCGCATCTATGTTCATCAGAGATATTGGTCTGTAGTTTTCTTTTTTGGTTGTGTCCCTGTCTGCTTTTGGTATCAGGGTGATGTTGGCTTCATAGAAGCTGGCAGGGAGTATTCCAGTGTCTTCAATCTTCTGGAAGACTTTTAAAAGTAGAGGTATTAGTTCTTCTTTGAAAGTTTTGTAGAATTCATTTGTAAAACCATCTGGTCCAGGACTTTTATTTTTGGGAAGATTTTTGATAACTGTTTCAATTTCATTAGCTGTGATGGGCCTGTTCATGTTATCCACTTCCTTTTTACTTAGTTTTGGAAGTTGGTAGGTATCTAGGAAATCATTCATTTCTTCCAGGTTCTCTAGCTTGGTGGCATATAGTTGTTCATAGAAGCCTCACATGTTATGTTGAATTTCTGCTGTGTCTGTTGTGATTTCTCTTCTTTCATTTACTATCCGATTTATTTGGGTCTTCTCCCTTTTTTGTTTTGTGAGTCTGGCTAAAGGTTTGTCGATTTTGTTTACTCTTTCGAAGAACCAACATTTACTTTCATTGATCTTTTGTATGGTTTTCCTATTCTCAATGTTATTTATTTCTGCCCTAACTTTAGTAATTTCTGTCCTTCTGGTTGCTTTAGGATTCCTTTGTTGTTCTTCTTCTAGGTCTTTGAGATGTGCAATCAGGCTGTTTATTTGTGCCTTTTCTTGTTTCCTAATGTGTGCTTGTATAGCTATGAACTTCCCTCTTAGGACTGCTTTAGCTGTGTCCCAAATATTTTGATAGCTTGTGTCTTCATTTTCATTGAACTCTCGAAACATTTTGATTTCTTCCTTGATTTCCTCTTTGACCCAGAAGTTGTTAAGAAGTGTACTGTTGAGCTTCCACATTTTGGCACTGTTACTAATCTTTTGTTGATTGTTAAATGTTAGTTTAATTCCACTGTGGTCTGAGAAGATGCTTGGGATGATTTCAGTGCTCTTGAATAGGCTGATGCTGTCTTTGTGGCCTAACGTATGGTCTATCCTTGAGAATGATCCATGTGGATTTGAGTAAAATGTGTATTCCAGTTTCTTGGGATGAATGACTCTGAAAATGTCCAATAGTTCTAGTTTATCTATCTCTTCATTTAGCTCCCTTATGTCTTTACTGATTTTCTGCCTGGATGATCTGTCGAGTTGAGATAGTGGGGTGTTGAAGTCCCCTACTATGATTGTGTTACTGTTAATATATTGTTGTAGCTCTTTCAGTAGAAGTTTGATGTATTTAGATGGCTTCTCATTGGGTGCATAGATATTAATAATTGTTAAGTCCTCTTGATTGACTGATCCTCTGAGCATTAAGTAGTGTCCATTCCTATCTTTTTTAATCTTATCTATTTTAAAGTCTATCATGTCAGATATGAGAATAGCTGTTCCTGCCCTTTTTTGTGGGCCATTGGCTTGAATGATAGTTTTCCATCCTTTCACTTTAAGTCTGTGTTTGTCTTGTTGCGTTAGGTGAGTTTCCTGTAGACAACATATTGTTGGGTTGTGTTTTCTGATCCATCTTCCTACTCTGTGTCTTTTAATAGGTGAATTCAGGCCATTGACATTTATTGATATCAAAGATTGAAGATATTTTAACGCCATTCTTGTAGAGTTTTAGAGTGTTTTGATATATGTCCTATTTGTGGTGGTCTGGTTGTTTATAGGAGACCTTTCAGAACTTCTTTCAGGGCAGGCTTGGTGATGGTTGCTTCCTTCAACTGTTGCTTGTCTGACAAGGTTTTGATGCTTCCATCTAGTCTGAATGACAGTCTAGCAGGATATAGTATTCTTGGCTGAAAGCCTTTCTCATTGAGCACTCGATAGATATCTTGCCATTCTCTTCTGGCCTGTAGTGTTTGTATGGAGAAGTCTGCTGCTAATCTTATGGGTTTTCCTTTGTAGGTGACTCTTTGTTTTTCTCTTGCAGCCTTGAGGATCCTTTCTTTATCCTTATTCCTTTCCAATCTAAGTATGACATGTCTTGGTGTCTTTAGGTCTGGGTTAATTCTGTTTGGGACCCTCTGGGCTTCTTGAATCTTTATGTCTTTGATGTTGTCTAGACTAGAGAAATTTTCAGCTATTATGGCCTGGAGAACGCTTTCTTCCTCCCCTTCTCTTTCTTCCTCTGGTAAGCCAATAATGCGTATATTGTTTCTTTTGAAGTCATCCCATAGGACTCTGTTGTTGTTTTCAGCATCTCTTAATCTCTTTTTGAGATCTCTTACTTCTTTTTTAGTTGTCTCTAATTCATCCTCAATCTTGCTAATTCTGTCTTCAGCCTCATTGATTCTATCCTCTCTGCCCTCTACTGCTTTCTGGAGTTCATCTATTTTGTTGCCCTGCTGTGATACTGTTTTAGCTTGTTCAGCTAGTTGCCTTCTTAGCTCAGCGATTTCAGTTTTCAGCTAATAACCATGAGATAATTAGTATTTTCTTCCATATTCTCATTTGTTGTTCCTGCATTTCTGATTACAATTTTTTCAAATTCTTTACTCACTCCTGTTATTATTTCCTTAGCTAATGTTTGGATGTTGAACTCGTTGTTTCGTGCTTCACCCTCTGGAGGACTTTTAGCTGGACTCTTGTCCTGGTTCGAGTCTCCAATATTTTTTCTTGTTGTTTTAACCATTTTAAATAAGTTAACAGTTTTTTCAATCCCTGAGTTGGAGTTCAGTGGTGTAAAAGCCTTTTTTTTTCCCCTGTAGGCTATGGGAGCCTGAGGGCTTTTAAACTATCAATAGGCTTCTTAGCTTAATCACTGACTCCTGACCAAGAGATAAAGCAGGGTGTGGCAGAGATAATCCAGTGGTTATGCAAAGAGACTTTCACAGCCCCTCAGCTATGCCACCGAGGTATAGGTCTTCTCCTGAGTTTCCCGGTTAGATCTCTGTACCCTGGTGTCCCTCCCTGTTGCTGTTCCAGATTCTGAGGGTAGTAGCAATGGAGACTCTGAGTTGCACTTGGTGAGTCTCTGGGGAGTCCTTTCCTCCCTTCAGCTGTCCCCTTGTTGGTGGAGCAGACTGGAGGTGGTGTCTCCACTGACAAACTGTCGAACTGTTAGCAGTCACTTAATCTCTCCTTAGGCCCCTCTCTCCTCTCTGTCACGAGCCACGCGTGTTTGTACTCACGGGTGATTTACTGGGTTTCTGTGGTCATTCTTGTCCTGTCTTGTTTCGGTCCGGGTGGTCTCCTTTGGTATTCCTAGTTGATCCGGGAGAGGAGAGGAGAGGAGAGAAAGCAATCTGCTGCTCGTAGCTCCGCCTCCGGAAGTCGAATCCTTCGTTGTATATCTTAATGGAAATGAATGTGTTTGTCTTTTGGGTTTGACAGAGAGAGACATAATATACTTTGTAGTATGGTTTCACTTAGTCATCAGGTCATCAGTCTTTGCTTGCTTTTTAATGGATTTTTGTGCCTGGTATGCAACCACATTGAACCTAAGGCAGCTTCATTATGCTATTTCCAATGCTGTGGTTTATAGAATATACTAGAATAACTTCAAGTCAGTATAGGCCTCACTTCAGATGCAATACATTCACCTGACCAATTGGAAGATAGCTCAGTGGGTAGAGTGCAGTACTTACATGCCTAAGGTTTCTGGTTCAATCCTGTTCCTAGATATGCCAGAATGGTACTCTAACTTCTCTCTTTCATGTGGAACTCTCTTACATTAAATAAGTAAATCTTTAAATTAGAAAAGAGGGAGTCGGGCTGTAGCGCAGTGGGTTAAGCGCAGGTGGCGCAAAGCACAAGGACCAGCATAAGGATCCCAGTTCGAACCCCGGCTCCCCACCTGCAGGGGAGTCGCTTCACAGGCGGTGAAGCAGGTCTGCAGGTGTCTATCTTTCTCTCCTCCTCTCTGTCTTCCCCTCCTCTCTCCATTTCTCTCTGTCCTATCCAACAATGACAACAACAATAATAACTACAACAATAAAAAAAATAATAATAATAAATAAAAATAAATAAATAAATTAGAAAAGAAGAGGGATATTCATGCTTTCTTGTGAAGGATCCATCCTGTTCATCCTCTCAGTTTAAATGGCCTAAAGAGATGGGGTAGGGTTGGAGGAGAGTATTTATTCTGGGGCTTGAACTTTGATTACAATGAGTTCAGCTTTCCTTTTTTCTTTTTTTTTAAAATTAATTATTTATTTGTTATTGGATAGAAACAGAAATTGAGAGAGAAGGGGGAGATAGAGAGACAGAGAGACACCTGCAGACCTGTTTCACCACCTGTGAAATGACTCCCCTGTAGGTGGGGAACCGGGGTCTTGAACCGGGATCCTAACCAGTCCTAGCACTTTGCGCCACATGTGCTTAACCTGCTGCCCAAAGCCTGACTCCCTCTTTTTTAAAAAATATTTATTTTATTTATTTATTCCCTTTTGTTGCCCTCATTGTTTATTGTTGTCCTTGTTGTTGGATAGGACAGAGAAAAAATGGAGAGAGGAGAGGAAGACAGAGGGGGAGAGAAAGACACCTGTAGACCTGCTTCACTGTATGTGAAGCGACTCCCCTGCAGATGGGGAGCCCGGAGCTTGAACTGGGATCCTTGTACCGATCCTTGCGCTTTGCGCCACCTGCGCTTAACCCACTGCACTACAGCCCGACTCCTTGAGTTCAGTTTTCTACGTAGACAGCTGTGTGGGTCCTGAACATGTCTTGTCTTGTATGATTATTGTGTATCCGGGTATTTCCTAATGTAATAAGGTACTTACCGAGATGAAGCAGTTGCTCTTCATTTGTTTCTTTCATGTGCACCTTCCTTCTTCATAAACTGAAAACTTAAGTCTCACATGCCTCAACACTGACTCTGTTCTGTTCTAAGCATGAGAAGATGGGCAGAGTCAGGGTTAAAGACATGGTCTGTGAATATTGGAAGAAGCTTTAGAAACATAGCCAAGTGTGACTGGGAACATAGCTTAGATAGTAGCGGGAAGACCTTGCCTACCTGAAGCTCCTGAGTGAAGACCCACTACCACATGCACTGGAGCAGTGCTCTGGCTTCTCTCCTTCTCAGTGTAAATAAAACTCTATTGAGTATGAAATAAATAAAAATAAATCATTTAAAAATATATCCCATCATATCTAATAGTGTATTCAGAACCTGGCTTCAAAGATCTTAAAGTCTTTTTAGAAATAAGACATATACACAGGAAAAGAATAAGATCCAGTGCAAGTGAAAACACAGCACAGGGCAGTGGTTTAGTGCCAAACAAGAAGGATCGACAATAAGGTCTTTGAGATTTTAGAAAGAGAGGGAACTTTGAACCTTATTAGTCAACAGTACCTCATGTTGGAGAGTTTGTTTCTTCTTTGAGATTTGGAAATAAGAGGTGATACCTCCTAGAGAGGTGGTGTAATTAAAGGCAGAAAATATCTAGAAACAAGGAGTGGATCATTTTGGCTAGTGTAATGAGTTTGTTTTTTAAAAAAACACCTTTTAATCATAGGGCTTGTATAATTTGGAGATGACTTTCTGAAGCCCTCTTTCTTTACAGAGCGAGCAGCATTGTAACTTCTGTGTTGTCTTGCAGAGCCTACTGTGTCATGGTCACTAGCTCTTCACAGTTCAGAGATAACCAACAAAACCAACATACTTTATCTTCCTGATGGGCTCATGGGACCAGGCCACCGCCCAAAGAAATACATACTTAGGTAGTTTTCTGGAGTGGCTATGGAATGTGACTCATACAGTGTTTGGGAAATACAATCATTCCTAGGTGAAAGCCTAACTCAGAAAAGTTCTGTCTTTGCTGCAGAACTTGCTTCCTGGGGACATTTACTCCCCTAATGCTTTAAACTTCCTTGTGCTATCAGCCAGGCCTGATAAAACCTCAAGGTTTATCAAACCAAGAAGTTATTGGTAGTCCCTGTTGGAAAGTTTTAAGCTTTCAATGAAATTGTAATACTATAGACTGTAATTCAAGTAATTCACAAAATATAACAATGACAAACATTTAGACATAAATATCTCCCTATCTTTTGAGATACTTAAAAACAATAACCCTTTCAAAATATTTTATTTACTTTATTTTAATGAGAGGGAGAGATACAGAGAAAGACAGAGACAGAGACCAGAGCACTGTTCATGCTCACTCTGCCTTATCATGGTCCTGGGGATGGAACCTGAGACTTCAGAACCTCAGGAATGAGTCTTTTGCATAACCACTGTGCTA
The DNA here is from genome assembly GCF_950295315.1 of Erinaceus europaeus. Classification (NCBI taxonomy): domain Eukaryota; kingdom Metazoa; phylum Chordata; class Mammalia; order Eulipotyphla; family Erinaceidae; genus Erinaceus; species Erinaceus europaeus. The sequence continues at coordinate 40,233,016 of NC_080174.1, forward strand.
TCTCCCCCACCAAAACAATAACCCTTTTAACAAAAAGTTGACACTTGAATACTGTACTTCGTTTTACTACCAGGGATGTGTCATAACACTCAAGGATATTTTTCTTGTTTATCTTTCCTGAAAGACTAAAATGTGAGCGTCTTTCTTTTGATCCACTAGATTAACCCTTATTAAAATATATTTCTCTTTAAAATAAGAGAATTACCAACCATTTACACTATTGCTTCCCTAAGTTGTGTGCGATGAGAAGATGAGCCATACATAAGGTTTAGAGTGAGTAAGGGAGATCCCCAGCCTTGAAGATTCTTTTGGAAGTTCATTTGTGTAAGTAGAGACCTGAGGGAGTGCTGCTCTAGGTGGTTCCAGAGCCTGCTTGTGAATGAGGTGATGTGCAAGACTATAGTTGTAGCTTTATAAAGTTAAACATTGAGTACTGTTGTTTTTTTTTTTTATAATCAGTGAAATCACCAGGAAAGATAACCTGACCGTAATAGGTAACATTTGAGTTGATTAAAGTCCTGGCTTATCTAATTGGGCAGAAAGGACCTATTTCCTGGGCAGATAAATTTCTGTTCTGCCCAAGGCCCCCACCTGTATCCAAAGTAGTAGCAAGGTTTTTTTTAAAACTAGTTCCACAGAAGTCAGGCAAACAGAAAATATACTCCTTATTTATAATACTTTCTGCTTTAACTTTGCTACAGTTTGGGTAAGATCTGTCTGCCCACCTGCTCCTCCCCCTTTTCAGGTGAAATCACCCCCCCCCCTTTTTTTCTTCCTGTCCAGGCCTTCACCTAGGAATGATTAGGCTCTCGAGACACTCTGAGTCACTCTTCATACTCACTCCAGAAAACTACCCAAGATTGTAGTTGTCTTACATCCTTGAATCTTATATTGTGTAACAAGAGAATGGGACTTAGTTCTGTTAAAAGGATTCTGAGGTCATGGGTGAATTTTTTCATCCTTTCTTTGGATTCCTATTTACTGAAATCATGTTTATAAGCTATTATTTCTGCCTTATTTTCTTCCTGATCATTTTAGGTGGCAGCTATTGACATTTTTAATAAACTACAGAAGTACATTTGAAGATTTTATGTTAACCTCAACACCATTAAGTCAGTACTTATTGATTTTTCACTCCAATAAATTATGCCTGCATTTATAACTAGAAAGTATTGACCTTCAACAGCAAAGGATTAAGTATACCATAAGAATAAATAGTAACTGTCTGTTTAATAAATGTACCTGGTACTTAACTGGATTGATTCTACTCAGTTTACTAATTTGCATAATTTTGGTGTTTCTTAAATTTTTATTGTGTTTGTATGGATGAGTGATAGCACTGAACTATCTCTCCTGCCCAATCTTGTAACCAAATATTAATCACAGCCCATGTCCGGTGGAGAAGCAATTACAGAAGCCAGACCTTTCACTTCCGTACCCCACACTGATCCTGGGTCCATACTCCCAGAGGGATAAAGAATAGGGAAGCTGTCAAAGGAGGGGATTGGATATGGAGCTCTGGGGGTGGGCATTGTGTGGAAATGTACCCCTCTTATCCTATAGTCTTGTCAATATTTACATTTTATAAATAATTTTTTTTTAATGAAAAGAAAAAATCCCCCCCCACACCAGTTAGGGCTGGGTGCTGGGGCTCGACGCCTGCATGAATAATAACTTTTTTCTTTTTAAAGTTTCTTAGGGGTCAGGAAGTGGCACTTCTGGTTAAGTGCATGTGTTACCATGCGCAAGGATTGGGGTTCAAATTTTTGGTCCCCACTTACAGGGGGAAAGCTTCACAGGTGGTGAAGCAGTGTTGCAGGTGTCTCTCCCCTCTCTACTCCATTTCTCCTCTCAATTTTTCTGTCTCTAACCAAATAAATTAAATAGTAAAAGAATTTTCTTGATAAAGATGGAACTGAGGAGAGCTGGGGAGCGAGCACTGTTCAATTGTATGTAAAACTCCTTTCCTACAGGTGGGGACTTGAAGGCTTGAACTCAGATCCTCAAACATGGTTAACATGTGTGCCACCACCCCAGCCTGATCCTCCAAAACCTTTTAATGGTAGTTTAGTGTATAAATCTACAAAAGTCCATACATCTTAAATATATAACTTGCTAATTTTCACGTGTAACCTTGTAGCTTGATCATTTTATTTTTGGTGTAGTGTGCTATTATTTTTCTCTGACAATTTTTTTTGTTCTGCATAAAGCACACACACACATAATGTAGTTGCTTAGTTTTTTTGTGGTCTCCTGAAGTCACACTCTAGATAATTTACATTATTTTCTCTCCTAATTGCATTAATAACTCTTTGGTTTGTTTTTTTTTTAACTTGTATTTAAAACCAGAAAGAGAAGAATGAGTATGGGATGACCTCACTCATTGACAGAAGTTGAGAAATAAGAACAGAAAAGGAAAAGACAAAATAGAACTTGGACTGTGTTTGGTGTATTGCACCAAAGTAAAGGACTTGGGGGAGGGGCACTATTAGGAGCTGGTGCATTATGGTGGAGGAGGACCTTGGCTGGGGGTGAGAATATTTTGCAGAAAATTGAGATATTTTACACGTGTCAACAACTATATTTACTGTAAACCATTAATTCCCCCAATAAAATATCTTAAAAACTTATTTATTGAATAGAGACAGAAATTGAGAGGGAATAGGAAGATAGGAAAAGAGAGAAAGAGAGACACAGACACATGCAACACTGATTCACCACTTGTGAAGCTTTTCCCCTGTAAGTGGGGACCAGGGCTTTGAACCCCAATCCTTGCTTCACAGCTCATGACGTAGATAGGGACTGGGGACTTGAGTCTGGGTCCTTGCACATATAATATGTGTGCTTAACCAGATGAACCACTGCCTGGCCCCTTTTAACACCTATTTTATTACTTTATTTTTATCACTTTTATTATTTATTTGTTTTCCATCAGCTGGGGCTCAGTGTGGGCACTGCAAACACACTGTTTCTGGCTGCCATTTTTTCCTTCCACACACAGCCCAATTATTTACTAGGACAGAGAGAAATTGTGAGAGGAGTGGGAGATAGAGTGGAAGAGAGGCAGAGAAACACCTGCTTCACTGCTCATGAAGCATCCCCTTGCAGGTGAGGACCAGAGGCTTAAACCCAGCTCCTCATGCATAGTAACTAGGTGTGCCACTGCTCAGCCCCTCTTTATTTATTTATTTTTTAAATATTTATTTATTTATTCCCTTTTGTTGCCCTTGTTGTTTTTTTATTGTTGTAGTTATTATTATTATTGTCTTCATCATTGTTGGATAGGAGAGAGAGAAATGGAGAGAGATGGGGGAAGACAGAGAGGGGGAGAGAAAGATAGACACCTGCAGACCTGCTTCACCACCTGTGAAGCGACCCCCCTGCAGGTGGGGAGCCGGGGGATTGAACCCGGATCCTTATGCCAGTCCTTGTGCTTTGCGCCACCTGTGCCTAACCCGCTGTGCTACAGCCCGACTCCCTTTATTTATTTTTAATGAGAGATACTGAGAGAAAGAGAGAGACCAGAACACTGCTCAGCTTTGGCTTATGATGCTGCTGATTGAACCTGGGACCTTAGAGCTTCAGGCATGAAAAGAGTTTTGCATAACCATTAAGTTATCTCCCCAGCCTAACTCTTTGGGTTTTTCAAAGAGCTCTAAAAGTTTGCTCAGAATATGATTCTTAGTTCATTTAAGGAAAATGCGAGAAAATAGACATCTAGCTTCTACAGATTTAATTTTTCCATCCCCAACTGTGTCACAAGTGTTGTCCCAGTTGGCTGTTTGTGTGCAACTTGATTCCTGCACCTCCGCATATGATACAGCTTAGGTTGCTAATCTGAAGAAGCAGATCAGCAGCCAGTGGTTAAGTGTGTCAGGCCGAGAAATCCTAGACCAATGATGGGGAAGGACTTTAGAGATCATTAGCTTCACCTGGGGAAACTGAGTCCCTAAAGGTCATGTGCCTTGCGCAGGGTTTCAAAATTGACACCAGAGCTGAGTCTAAGCTCCTCTTAAACCCCATTACTAAACCATTTTAAGTTTCTATTTTCATTCTTAAAACAGCCTTTCTACTACAGCACAATCCTCAGATTGTGAAATTGACTGCTCAAGAAAGATAAATCACCTAATACTATATATATACATACATATATATATAATTATTTAATTTTTTTTTTTGGCTAAACTTCCTAATGGGGATAACCTGACAGTATCAACCTGTTTTGGAAAATATCCCTTGGGTTACTTTGGGTGAATGAGGGATGGGTGATGAAGGATAGGTGGAGATGATATAAATGCCAGCCTAATTGTTAGAGCTTATTCTCAGAGTGCATTCAAGTAGAACAACCCTGGCAGTAGGGAAAAGTGTGGTGTGATGTCGACTTGTGACCCTTCCCTGGGGAGCGAACTGCATCAGGAGACCCAGCCCTGCTTGAACACAAGATCTCCAATCTGCTCTCGGCCACTAGACAAAGGGCTGACTACTGTGCCTGCGAGATGACTGCTGATGTTTATGGCTTTGTTTCTGGCATTTTGTTTCAGTTGGCTAAAGATAATTAGGTAAAGAAAGTCATTCTTTGGTTTTCTAATGGAAACCAGGCAACATATATTAAGTAAGAGTTGCTCACAGAGATGGGCCCTGGGCATATAGTTCTTGATAAAGCATGTCTATAAGGACCTTTTCCTTAGGGCTGACAGTTCCAAGAAGAGATTACCATTGTCCTCCAGAAATGTTGCTTCTCTTGGTATATTTGATTGTGAGATACTTAAGGGTTTCATCTGAGCAAAGTGGATCCTAGTAGAAATGGTGTCTTCAGGTCTCACCTGGCAGCCATCCTCAGCCTGACCTTTATTCCCAGCTACCATTCTTCTATTCTTTCTCACTCTTCCTAGCCAAAATAAGACAGGACAATCGTCCTGTCCCTGAATGTGTTTGGCTATTCCTGTCTTTGAGATTTTGAGCATGTTTCCCTCTCTTATTTGGAACATCTTCTTCCATTCCCCCCAGCTCAATCTAGGGTCAATTTCCATATCCTCTCTTTAAAATTCATGTGAATTTCCTCCTCTCCATCCCCTTTCTCTTCCTGCTCCTCCTTCTCCCCTTCCCCTCTTCTTCTCCTTTAAGAATTAGTGAGGGAGCCAGGCGGTAGCGCAGCAGGTTACGCGCAGGTGGCACGAAGCACAAGGACTGGCGTAAGGCTCCCGGTTCGAGCCCCCAGCTCCCCACCTACAGGGTAGTTGCTTCACAGGTGGTACAGCAGGTCTGCAGGTGTCTGGCTTTCTCTCTCCCTCTCTGTCTTCTCCTCCTCTCTCCATTTCTTTCTGTCCTATCCAACAATGACATCATCAATAATAACTACAACAATAAAACAACAAGGGCAACAAAAGGGAATAAATAAATATTTTTTTAAAAAGAATTATTTATTGACAGAAGGTTGAAGAGAGAGAAAATTGGAGCATCACTCTGGCATATACAATTCCAGGAATTGAACTTTAAATTTCATAGTTGAGAGTCCAATATTTTATTAATTGCATCACCTCCTGGACCACTCATATTGGTCTCCCCCCGCCCTTTGGATAGAGACACAGAGAAATTGAGAGGCAGGATCGGAGAGATAAAGAGGGAGGAAGAAATGAGACACCTGCAGCCCTCTTCACTCGTGAAACTTCCCCCTTGCAGGTGGAGACCAGGGGCTTGAACCTGGCTACTTGCACACTGTAATATGTGTGCACTAGGTGCACCACCACCTGGCCCCCACTCATACTGGTTTTCTACCCATACCTATAATGGTGGACTCGCAGTTTGACTACAGGTGAAGAACATGGATTCTGGAGTTTAACTATCTGTGTGACCTTGGACTTGAATCATTCTTAGCTTAGATTTTTTGTTTTTGTTTTGATATCATCTGTAGAATTAAGAATGGAACCAATAGGAAAATAACTCAGCTGGTAGAGTGTGGGAACTGCATGAATGAGGCTTCTGGTTCAATCCCTCATGTAGCATGTAACAGAGCCCTAGTAGTCTGGCTACTTTTTCCTCCCACATATAAAATATATATATATATTAAGAGGGAATGACAGTTGTACTTGCCCTATAGTTATATAGTTGTACACATTAAATAAGCTCATGCCATGTAAGCCTATAGAACGGTGTATGACACATAGTTCTTATTAAATAGTTGTTATTCTAGCATACAATATTTATTTTTAAAAAAGATTTATTTATTAGTGAGCAAGAAAGAGAAACAGAGCATCACTCTGGCACATGTGATACCAGGGGTCAAACCTGAGATTCCAATGCTTCATCCGTTGCACCACCTGCCAGGCTGCTTGTTCCAGGATGTGTTTATTTAATCATGGCCTTTCTTATGTTACTGTATAGTCATTTTTTAAAAAGAATTTATTTATTTACTAATGAGAAAGATAGGAGGAGAGAGAAAGAACCAGACATCACTCTGGCACTTGTGCTGCCGGGGACTGAACTTGTGACCTCATGCTTGAGAACCAGTACTTTATCCACTGAGCCACCTCCCGGACCACTTGTGTAGTCATTTTTTTTTTTTCCTTGACCCTGGGACCTCACGTGTACAAAATTTCAGTACTCTCTGATCAGCTTTTGCATTCAGAGTAGAGTGCAAGATTGAGACAGAGGAGGACCACAGCACCAAAACTTCCCCTCAGTGACATAGCACTCCTGTGTAGTAGTGGGGCTCAGCCTGGTGCCATGCATGTGGTGTGGTGCATGCCCTACCTGGTGAACTATCTGTCTTATCCTTTGCATAATCATTTTTTAAAAAAGATTTTATTTCTTTATTAGTGAGAAAGATAGGAGAGAGAAAGAACCAGACATCACTTTGGTACATGTGCTGCCGGGGATGGAACTCAGGACCTCATGCTTGATAATACAATGCCTTACCCATTGCCCCACCTCCTGGACCACTGCATAATCATTTTAAGTATCTATCATCTTCTAGTGAGATTATAAAGACCACTCAGAAAGAAAGTGATGGGGGCCGGGTGGTAGTGCAGTGGGTTAAGTACATGTGGCACGAAATGCAGGGACCAGTGTGGGGATCCCGGTTCAAGCCCCCAGCTCCCCACTTGCAAGGGGCAGGGGGGTCACTTCATAATCAGTGAAGCAGGTATGTAGGAGTCTATCTTTCTCTCCCCCTCTCTGTCTTCCCCTCCTCTCTCAATTTCTCTGTCTCCTACCCAACAACAACAATAATAATAATGGCAACGATAAACAACCAGGGCCACAAAAATGGAAAAAAATGGTCTCCAGGAGCAGTGGATTAGTAGTGCAGACACTGAGTCCCAACCATAAAACCTGGAGTCAAAACAAACAAACAAACAAACAAAAATAGTGATTTTACACTGTTCATTGACTTTTCGGATCTATGTGTGCGCACAATAGGTTCATGATACATATGCTTTAAAAAGAAACTATTACTGTTTTAAAGAAAGTAAATGGACCAAAAGAAATTGAAAAAAATAGCTTTCAGTTCACAGATGGTTTTCTTATGATTCTTTTTTAAAAATATTATTTATTAATTGGATAGATACAGGGAAATTGAGATTGAAGGTATAGATAAAAAAGATATATAGATTAGATAGGTATATATATATATATATGGAGAGAGAGAGAGAGACATGCAGCACTACTTTACCACTCATAAAGCTTTCCCTGTACAAGTGGGGACCTGGCTCTTGAACCTGGGTCCTTGCACATTGTAGTATGTGTACTCAATCAGCTCAGCCATCAGCCATGATTCTGGTGATTCTTAGACCATGTATTTTGTTCTTTTTTTTTTTTCCCCCATTATTGTTGAGTTTAATGAACTCTTCTGTCACAGTCACCAAAAGTGTGAATATCATTTAGCAGGGATGCTGGCAATTCAAGGAAGCTGTCTCAGATAGATTTAATTTTCACTACACTACTGGTGGGAGGGAACCAGACAGTAGATTTCTGCTCCCTCAGAGTATCTTAGAGCAGGTGGGTCATGAACCAGTTGTTACTAACATTTCCCTTGCCAAAGGTCATGGGAAATTCATTGGTGAAAAGACGACTATACCCTCTGGTCCCGCTTTCTCTGCTTCCTCTTCCTTCCTTATTAGCAGTTCAGATATTCACATACACCACATTACTTGTCAATGTTCATAAATATTTGGGGAAATCTAAGTTGTCCTCTGGTGGGAAGAGATGGAGGACTCGAGCAGAAACTCTCCATTAAACACAGGTTGTAGATAGGAGTCCTGGTGATGGCAGGAGCTGCCAGAGGGTCCTCCAGCATCTGTAGTTCCAGGATTTCAGCCATGGTCTCCCACTGACCCCTTGTCATTGTCTTTCCCATGATGAAAATCTGCATTTCTCCTTTTCTTAGGCTGGAACAAGACATTAAAAAGCTAAAGGCTGACCTGCAGGCCAGCAGGCAAGTGGAACAAGAACTCCGCAGCCAGATCAGCTCCCTCTCAAGCACCGAGCGAGGGATCCGCTCAGAAATGGGCCAGCTCCGGCAGGAAAATGAGCTGCTGCAGAACAAGTATGTGCACCTTTCTGAGCCTCTGCCTGTGACCCAGAAGGCCTCACTGTTTCTCTTATTTCCAGGGATCAAAGTACTAGATTCATGATGGCAAGGAACCTAGAAAAGAACATTTTTTGTTTCTTTATTAGTGACTTAACAATAATTGACAAGATTGTGGTATAAGAGGGGTACAATTTCATATAGTTCCCATGACCAGAGTTCCATATCCCCTCCCCTTCATTGGAAGTTCCCTATTCTTTATCCCTCTGGAAGTATGGACTAAAGATCTTTAAGGGGAACAGAATGTGGGAGGTCTGGCTTCTCTTCTGGACATGGGCGTTGGCAGGCTGATCCATACCCCCAGCCTGTCTCTATCTTTCTCTAGTGGGGTTAGGGCTCTGGGGAGGTGGGTATCCAGGACACATTAGTGAGGTCGTCTACCCAGAGAAGTCAGGTTGGCATCATGGTAACAACTGCAACTTGTGGCTGAAAATCAGTAAGATATAAAGCAGAACAAATTGTTTAATAATCTTGGAACCTAAAGGCAAGAATATAGCAGATGAGATTCGGGGTCTCCATTTTGGAAAAAGCTAGCAGGTCTATTATCTTTAATCATTGGGTCTGTTTGCTAAAATAGAAGTAGTCTCCTTCCCTCCCTTTGCAGTCTTTTCAGTTTCCCATCTCGTACTTCAGTGCAACCAATGGGGAGAGGTTCTTCCCATTCAGTTAGCTCATTGCGTGCCTAGTATCTCCCAATTGGTACAAGATTATCTAGATATGCATTATTAATTTTTGCCTTCTTTCAATAACTTCTTTAAAAAAGCTTTTTATTTATTTTAATAAGAGATACATAGAGAAAGATACATAGAAAGAATGACCAGAACACTGCTTAGCTCTGTTGTAATGATGGCGCTGGGGATTGAACCTGGAACCTCAGAGCCTCAGGCATGAAAATGTTTTGCATAACCAGTGTGTTATCCCCCAACCCTTTCAATAATTTTTTTAATTTTTTTTTTTATAAGAGAGACCATAGCACCATCCTGTCGTATGTGGTAGCCAGGGTTGAACCCAGGGCCTCATTCCTATAAGGCATGCACTATTACTGTAGAGCCAGATCTCCAGCCCCAATAATTCCGTAGTATAAAGTAGTTCCTAAGGGCCTGGGAGATAGCTCACCCAGTTAATTGAGTATTTTGCCATATGTGAAGAGTCAACAACCCAATATTTCTACCACAGTTTGAAATCTTGCTCTTTTTGAGTCAAAGTTTCTAGAGGACAGCACCAGTTTCATTTTTGGAACTACGACATGATATTGAATGTTAGGGAGAGGGAGAGGGAGAGAACACAAGATTAATGGACCAGAGCATCACTCTGGTACGTAGTGTGCTGGTACTTTTAATTTGGGACCTCATGCTTTTAGAGTCAAACACTTTCTCCATGGTGCCACCTGCAGGGACCCTGAATTTTAATTTTAATTTAATTAATTAATTTAGTTTTAAAGACATTTTTATTTATTATTGGATAGAGACAGAAAAATTGAGAGGGGAGGGAGATAAAGAGGGAGAGAGACAGAGAGAACACCTGCAGCCCTACTTCACCATTCGTGAAGTTTCCCCTCTGCAGCTGGGGACCAGGGACTTGAACCTTGGTCTTTGTGCACTGTAATATATGTGCTTAACCAGGTGTGCTACCACCTGGCCCCAATTTTAACTTTATTTGAAAGTAAAAAAAAATAAAGTTGGGGTGGGAGAGAACTTATCAGTAGAGTACACATTTTTTATTATTTGTTTTTTTAATTTATTATCTGTATTTACTTATTGGATAGAAACTGCCAGAAATGGAGTGAAGAAATACAGACAGACACCTGCATCCCTGCTTCTGCATTTGCAAAGCTTCCCCCTACCAAGTGGGGACTAGAAACTTGAGCCAGGTCCTGTGCGTTGTAACGTGCACTCAACCAGATGTGCCACCACCCAGCCCCTTTTATTATATATTTATTAGATAGAGACAGAGATAAACTGAGGAGGGGAGATACAGAGGGAAACAGACAGAGACACCTGCAGCCCTATTTCACCACTTGTGAAACTTTCCCCCTGCAGGTGGGGGCTAGGGGCTTGAATCTAGGTCTTTGTGCACTGTAATGTGTGCACTTAAGCAGGTGTGCCACCAACTGGCCCTCTGGAGTACACATTTTTAAAAAATATATTTATTTATTTTCCCTTTTGTTGCCCTTGTTTTTATTGTTGTTGTAGTTATTATTGTTGTTATTGATGTCATCATTGTTAGATAGGACAGAGAGAAATGGAGAGAGGAGGGGAAGACAGAGGGGGGGAGAGAAAGATAGACACCTGCAGACCTGCTTCACCACCTGTGAAGCGACTCCCCTGCAGGTGGAGAGCCAGGGGCTTGAACTGATATCCTTAAGCTTGCCCTTGCACTTCGCGCCACCTGCGCTTAACCCACTGTGCTACCACAGAAATAACATAATAGTTACACAAAAGACTTTCATTCCTGAAACTGAGGTCCCAGGTTTAATCTCAGGCACTACCAACAGCCAGAGCTGAACAGTGAATGTTCTGATTTTGTTTTCTAAAGTGAAAAGGTAGCTCTTTGCAGGCAGGTGAGGTGGCTCATCCTATAGAGCATGGGAGGGCCACGTGAGGCTCACAGAATTATTTGTTCTGGCCCTGCCAAAGGCAACTACAAGAACATAACAACATTAAGTGTTAACTTTTAAGTTGATAACCTTAATGTGGTTTGTGAATATGTTTTAAATGGCCACATGGCACTTAGCAGAAAAATGTTCCCCACCCCTGTTTAAAGCATTGGCTTTATCTACATAAGGTTCGTGGTTCTGTCCTTACTGCTGCATATGACAGAGTGCATTTGTGCAAAATGATTTGTCCTTTGCCCTCTCTGTCTCATGCAAAACTCTCCCCTCTTTCATTTTTTTTTAAATTTTTTTTGCCTCCAGGGTTATTGCTGGGGCTCAGTGCTGGCTGGCACTATGAATCTACTGCTCCTGGAGGCCAGTGTTTTTTTGTTTTTTTTTTTTTCATTTTTATTGGATAGGACAGAGAGAAATTGAGAGAGGAGAAGACAAGAGAGGGGGAGAGAAAGACACTTGCAGACCTGCTTCACTGCCTGTGAAGTGACTCCCCCTACATGTAGGGAGCTGGATCCTTGAGCTGTTCCTGCACTTCCATACTATGTGTGTTCAATCCAGTGCACCACTACCCCCGTTCATGTTTAAATAAAATAAATCTTGAAAAATAAAATGTTAATTGCAGTACATCTTTTCATAGATATGGAGTGCTACCTGTTTTTCAAAAGTCAGCTCTGCTGTGAATTATTTTGTGCCTTTCATTTATTGGCTCTGGAATTAGTTGACTCAGTAGGAATCTTTTTAATCTCCAAGCAGTATTTGACTAGGGTATTGATAATTACAGTAGAAATTTTGGGGCTTTCCCCATTGTTAGAGGTTCCTTCAACACTGTTAAGGAATGTAACTGAAATACTAGTGCATTATAGGCAAATGAACTCTATTGCTTCCGACCTATGTATGTCACTTCTATGGCACTGATGCATGGAGAACATCTCAACTGTAAGAGAGATCAGTTCACCTTAACATTGGAATGTAAGCTAAGTAATGGCAGGGAAGACAATATAGCTGCAATTTATATCCAAAATTAAACATTGTAAGATTTTAACTACAATATCTATTTTGGGATACTCTAAGAAAAAAGTCTCACGGCTGGAATGGCTGCAACAGATTTATTTTATTTATTATACATGAAAGAGAGGGGAGAAGTGAGTGGTGGTGCACCAGGTTAAGCATACATAGTGTGAAGCACAGGGACCAGCTCAAGGATCCCAGTTTGAGCCCACAGCTCCCCACCTGCAGGAGGGTTGCTTCAGAAGTGGTAAAGCAGGTCTGTAGGTGTCTATCTTTTTCTCTCCCTCCCTATCTTCCCCTCCCCTCTCTATTTCTCTAATCAGGCAAAACAAACAAAAACTCCTTCTTACCCTTTCGCTTGGTTACAATGGGGCTGATTCTTGGTCAAACTGGAATTCTGTCAAGGTACTTTGCCATGAGAACTAGTTCTACAGTTATCATTCCCTTTGCTAGAAACCTGCTTTATCCTGTTCTCTGGATTCTGTTATGTAGATCACCATTGTAGTGCAGTTGTGATTCTGTGTCTTGTAAGGCAATTTGGCATTTAGGAATTGTCAAATAATAGCTTCAGATTATTTTCCCAGGGCACTTTGAGGGTTCACATTTATAGTTTTTCTGTCAGATTTCCTGTATATTATTCTAAAATGATGGAAGAGATGTCACGTTTCTCCAGAATTTATACAGGTCATTTTATTTACTTGTTTGAAACCATGTTTTTGCTATTCATAGTTCCCTGTATCCCCACCCTCCAACCTCCCAAAGATAACTCACAGCTCTTACAGTTTGCTTACTTCTATTTTATTTGAATTTTTTTGGCAAGTCCATGTAAATCAGATCTCTAGATTCCACATATGAATGAAACCACCTGATAGTTGTCTTTTATGTCTTTACTTTCTCTAAACATAATCGCCTCCAGTTCTGTCATTTGTCCCAAAGGAAACAATATCATCTTTTTTGGTTGCAGAGTAATATTCCATGGAATATATACCCTATAACTTCTTTAGCCAGTCATCTGTTGATGGACATTTAGATTTAGGCTGCTTCCAGTCTGTGGCTATTATGAATAATGCAGTTGTGAACATAGAGGTACATATATCTCTTCTCACTAATGTTTGAGTGTCCACTGGACAAATGCCTAGGAGTGATATTGCTGGATCATAAGGTACTTCCATTTTTACTTGTGTAAGGACTCTCCATACAGTCTTCCAAAAGGGCTGTACCAGTTTGAATTTCCACCAGCAATGTAGCAGACTTCTCTTTTCTCCACAGCCTCTGTAACACTTTATATAGAGCATTTTTAATTGTAAAACTCACTGTGGCAATCATTTCTACATAGGTTACATAATGCTGTGCAAATGAAGCAGAAAGACAAGCAGAATATCAGTCAATTGGAGAAAAAGCTAAAAGCTGAGCAGGAAGCCCGGAGTTTTGTAGAAAAGCAGTTAATGGAGGAGAAAAAGAGGAAGAAGTTAGAAGAAGCGACTGCTGCTCGAGCTGTTGCCTTTGCTGCTGCGTCTCGGTAAGTCTGTGCCTTGCTCAGTGCTTATCCACGGTTGGCTTTCATTGTATCCACAGACATAGGAATTTTATGCCCTGGGCAGGACTGGAAATATAACCGTCATGCACGGATAGATAACTTTTAAGTACTGTTTTACTAGCTAGTGTAATCCTCATCTGTGCAAGCTTGCACTCCTTTGTAACAGCTTTATTCCACAGTGACATCATCTATAAAGTGGAGTGAGAAAATCACCACCTGGGAGACAAAGTGCTGCTCGGAGAAGGGTTTTTGGTCACTTCTGTTAAGACTGGTCATTACTACACACTTAAGAGAGATTCTCATCTGGAATCTTATTCCTTTTGTAGAACTGTCATTACTCTACTTTCTACAAATTTGTGGAATTTTTATCTTAAAATGGGACAAAGGTAAAATCTTGGTTCTCTAAGCATTGTGTACTGCCTGACCATGTCTTTGTTAGATATTAGCAAGCTGTCAAATGAGTTGGAAAAGAAACTGATGAAAATTAGAGAACTACTTCCTAGGCCACTGAAAAGTATGGGAATACTATATTTTAATAACCAATAAATAAATGCCATTTTACTTTCAGGAAAGCAAAAAAAACAAGAAGATAATTAACCTTTTACTACTGACCTTTTTTAATTAAAAAAAATTTTTTTTTACAAGTGAAGTTGTCTGCATAGTGGGGTTCAGTATTGGGTTTACAGACACCTTACAAAGTGAGGGTAATTTACTTTATTTTCAGTTTCTATTCTAGTTTATGTCTCTGTGATGTAATTTCCTTTTTGTGTTTCACATGTTAATGACCTTAGAGAACAATTGATAAGTTATCATTTCACCCTTTAGAAAAAAGTAAGAAACAACTCTTTTCTCTGGGTGAATCTGCCTTCCTTCAGCACACTCTACTAGGGATTGGTGAGCTCACTTAGCTCATCATTATTTATATAGAGTCACAAGATGCTTTACTAGTCTGCCTAAAATGTAGGGTTTTCTGGTTTATTCATTTGTGTAAAGATCTGTAAACATTTCTGAAGTATTAACATTTGCAAGAGAGTTTTCTGATCATTCATCCGATGATCTAGTGACTTGCGCTATTCTTAATATCCCTCCCCTCACCCCCCCCGCCCTCTCTCTCTTGTTTTGTCTCATCTCTCTGGACTAACTTTTCCAGATAGAAAGAGTGAGACAGAGACAGAAGAAGGAAAGAAACCCAGCACCAAAGCTTCATTCAATGTAGTAGGGACCAGGCTTAAACCTGGGTCACACACATGGCAAAGCAGTGAACTCTTCAAGTTGAGTTATTTTGCTGGCCCACTGTCCTTAATTCTTATAGCATCTGCCCCTTAAAAAAAGGTCCACTAAGGAGTATGTTAGTTCCTTAACCATGTTTAGTGTCTCTTAAGCCAGAGAATCAGTATGTCAGTTTCAGCAATACCCTAAATTCCCTTTGCTTCTAGTTAAACTTACTTGTTCTAGTCTTTTTGGTGGATGGACTATCACTTTATATTTGCTATCACTTATTAGAAGCTGTTTATTTTAAGTAAATTTCAGTGTGAGTCTCACAGAATTATCCTTTTGGTAAGTAAAAGATTGTGCTGAGAAACAGGCAAATGCTGCTCCTTTCTTTTTCTGTTTGTTCTGGGCCATAACAACTTCATAAGTAAAGAATTCCCAGTGCATAGTCCCTCAAAAGTGGGTCTCTGTCTCTCTGTCTCTCTCTCCCTCCCTGCTGGAAACAACATATTTGATTCTTGTTTTTCTGAGCTTTGCTTTCATTTTCTCAAGCTTTGTAGCCTAATGGAAAACTATAGGAAAATCTGACTTATTCTATTACCTACATGCTGTGTGACTTTGGGTTAGTACTATATCTTTATAACCCCATTTTTTTTTTTATCTAAAAAATAGGATAGTATGCCTGATTCCTTTAAAGAAGACAGTATGGATACAGCACCTAGCTTAGTACCTGACTTATGTTAGACACCTGATTGATTATAATAATTTTAGGTTCTTTCTGAAATTATTAAAGAATAGATGGAATAAGCAGACTTTCAAAAGCTAAAACCCAGTGACCCCGAGAAATAGCAGTCCTACAATATGTAGTAAGCCTACAGTCTTCTCAGTATCTTTTTTTTTTTTTCTCCTTCCAAAAGGGGAGAGTGCACAGAAACATTACGGAATCGAATTAGAGAATTAGAGGCAGAGGGCAAAAAGCTCACAATGGACATGAAGGTGAAAGAAGACCAGATCAGAGAACTAGACCTGAAAGTTCAGGTAATAAGGGGGTCAGGGGTGACCTTTCTTCTACTTAAAATTCTCTTTTGTGTTAAGGTTTGTGCTCTGTGCTGCAATGCGGAAATGGTACCTCTTGATAGAGATCAAATCACATTACATCTAAAAGTTTCTATGTAGTCAAAAGATTAGAAGCTCTGATCTTATCCAACACATTTGTAGTCATATTTAATTTAGCTGTATTATACTTAATATAAGTCAGAAGTGTTTATGATCCCTTGATATGTTTTATATGAGAATTTTAATTGCCATCCCAGGAGTTCCTGCTTTGCCATGTATGCACGACCCAAATTCTAGCCCCTGGCATGCCATGTGGGAGTGCTACAGCACTGGGTAAAGTTCAGTGCTATGGTGTCTCTCCTTCTTTCAGTCTAAAAAAGTTGGCATGGAGTGGTGATGCTTCAGTGATGACCAAAAGGAAAAATATCTCAAATGAAAACTGAAGAAACCCAGGCTGGCAAAGAATAGCGCACTGGGATAGTGCACTGCTTTGCTACATGTGTGTGACCCAGGTTGAACCTGGCCTCCATGCATAGAAGGAAACTTTGGTGGTCTTGTTCACCCTCTGTATGCCTCTCTGTCTCTATCTGGGGGGGGGGGGGGGGGGGTTGGGAGAGGAAGAGAGGAGAGAATAATTTGGGAGGGACACATAATGAAGCAAATATTGTAAACAAGGAATCGATACTCTTGCTATGTAAACAGTTCATAAAAACTTGCTAAAAAAAACTGAAATATGGGGGCCAGGCTTTGGTGCACCTTGTTAAGTGCATACAATGTGTAAGGACCCAGGTTCAGGCCCCTGGCCCCTACCTGCAGGGGGAAAGCTTCATAAGTGGTGAAGCAGGGTTGCAAGTGTCTCTCTGTCTCTTTCCCTCTCCATCTCCCCCTCTCCTCGCAATTTATCTCTATCCAATAATAAATTTTTTAAAACTCTAATATGCAGACAAATGAATTAAAGGGGGGCAGGCCATAGCACATCCAGTTAAGTGCACTTATTACCAAGAGCAAGAACCCACATTCAAGCCCCCACTCCCCACCTGCAGGAGGTCTGCTTCTTTCTTTCCCTCTATCTCCCCATCCTCTCTCAATTCCTCTCTGTCTTATCTAACAAAAAAAGGAAAAAAATGGCCATTGAGAGTGGTGGATTTATAGTGCCGGCACTGAGCCCTAGCAATAACCCTGGTGGCAATAAAATAATAATGATAATAATGATGATTATAATAATAATAAAAGAATAATCAGCCACAGCAGAAATACAAACATAAGAATATATCCTCATTGGTCACCAAATACATAGATTAAAATTATATGCCTTTGGGAGTTGAGAGGTAACGCAGCGGGTTAAGCGCAGGTGGCGCAAAGCGCAAGGACCGGCATAAGGATCCCAGTTCGAGCCCCCAGCTCCCCACCTGCAGGGGAGTTGCTTCACAAGTGGTGAAGCAGGTCTTCAGGTGTCTATCTTTCTCTCCCCTCTCTGTCTTCCCTCCTCTCTCCATTTCTCTCTGTCCTATCCAACAACAACAACAACAATAACTATAACAATAAAACTGCAAGGGCAACAAAAGGGAATAAATAAATAAATATTTAAAAAATTATATACCTTTTATTACCTATGAAGTTAGCAAATAATTTTTAAGTGATAACATCAGTGTCTTTGCAGATGTGATCAAAATAAACCGTGTTTGCTAATGGAAGTTAACTTTATAGAAAAAAATTATGTACTTTTTTTTTTTTTTATAAAAAGGAAACATTGACATCATGTACTTTTTTTTAAAGTATGCCCTTCTCCCTTGTAGACTTGCCTAAAGTAAACATTTCAAAATCTCACCCATGAATGATAGATAGAGATGATCATTATGGTGGTATCTGAATGCAATATATATATGGAATCAGTCTTAAAAATGAGAGATTCTGGGAACAAGGGGGTGTGGGTGGTGGCGCACCTGGTTAAGCACACACTCCAATGTGCAAGGACCCAGATTCAATCCCCTGGTCTCCACCTGCAGGGGAAAGCTTCACGAGTGGTGAAGCAGGGCTGCAGGTTTCTCTCTGTCTCTCTTCCTCTCTATCTCCCTCTCCCCTCTCAATTTCTTTTTGTCTCTATCCAGTAATAAATGAGTAACATAAAATAAAGAGATTTAAAAGAAATAGAATAAATAAAAATAAGCAAAACATTTTTAAAATGAGAGATTCTCTTAGTTAATTATGGTGCATGTAGGATTATAATACATTCCTTAAAAAGTTTATTTTCAAAATATACTAGAGATTATATAAATCTTTAAAAATTCCAAAAATGCAGCTGGGGAAATTGCTAGTTTGTTTATATTGACAGCTAAACCATGTTGTGACATTAATTCTTTGATGATATTGATAGGAACTTCGGAAGTATAAGGAAAACGAGAAGGACACTGAGGTGTTAATGTCAGCCCTGTCAGCCATGCAAGATAAAACGCAGCATCTGGAAAACAGCCTGAGTGCAGAGACAAGGATCAAGCTTGATCTGTTTTCTGCACTGGGGGATGCAAAGCGACAGCTCGAGATTGCCCAAGGTAGGAGAGCATGAGGCCTCAGTGAGATGGTATGGGTGAGGATAATTTCACAGGGACATGTCAGAGCTCCCTTACAACTCACAACCAAAGACATTTCAGGTTTTTGATTCATCTTCATTATCACTGTATTGAGGAAATGTTGATTTACATACAGTATGGCATTTCAATGTGTGTGTTTGTGTTTTAAGATTTAATTTACTAATGAGAAAGATAGGGAGAGAAAGAACCAGACATCACTCTGCTACATGTGCTGCCAGGGATTGAACCCAGGACCTCATGCTTTATCCACTGCACTACCTCCTAGACCATGACATTTCAGTTTTATATTCAAGAAGTTTGAAAGTGCCCCAACATTGACATTTAGGAATCATTAATTCTTTCTGTAGACATTTTGAAATGACAAAATGTCAGATTAAGGGTATACAGAGAATAGTTTAAGTTTCTATGCATAAGGAACTCACTTGTTGAAGAAACTGAACTGCATAATGAAGAAAAGGTGCTGGTATAGCAGTTCAGGGTCTGTGAGAGCAGATCAAGGTAGAGGACTAAGCAGTGTGGGGAGTCATAGCTGTTTCTCAGAAAGGCTATGTTTGTTTGGACTGGGTAGTTTGAGTAGTGAGAAGGGATTAGCCAAATAAAGAAGTAATCTAAGTAAGGAAAGAGGTAGAGTGAGGCATCAAGCAGAAGAAATGGCTTGGGCGACACCAGGGAGGCTGAGAGGACCAGATGTGTTCAGAACCACAGCTGACTCTATTTGGCTGGAGTGAAGGTTACAAATGAGAAATTTTAGGAGGAGAGCATGCAGACAATAAATGTCTATTCCTAGACCCACTGTGTTCCAGATACTGAGAATCTTAGGGGACAGACAAACAAATGTGTATCTAGTGGTGATGGGTACTGCAAAGAAAATAAAATACTAGTGGTAAGGCAGGGTGTGTGTGGGTAGACCTGATAGCCTGACTTAGTGATCGTGGAAGATCCTTTCATAGGAAGCATTTTTTTTAAATTAATTTAATAATGATCGACAAGACCGTAGGGTAAGAAGTGGATACAATTCCACACAGTTTCCACCACCAGAGTTCCACATCCCATCCCCTCCTTTAGAAACTTTCCTATTCTTTATCCCTTTGGGAGCATGGACCTAGGATCATTATGGGGTGCAGAAGGTGGGAGGTCTGGCTTCTGTAATTGTTTCTTCGCTGGACATGGCCGTTGGCAGATTGATTCATACTCCCAGCCTGTTTCTATCTCCCTAGTGGGGCAGGGCTCAGAAGAGGTGGGCTTCAGGACACATTGGTGAGGTCGTCTACCCAGAGAAGTCAGGTTGGCATCATGGTAGCAACTGCAGCTTGGTGGCTGAAAATCAGTAAGATATAAATCAGAACAAATTGTTTAATAATCTTGGAGCCTAAAGGTAAGAATATAGCAGATGAGATTTGGGGTCTCCATTTTAGAAGAAGCTAGCAGGTCTATTTGAGGTATGTTCCAAGGGGCCCATGACTTTACTAGTTTTTGCCTGAGCCCAACAGTTAACATGCAGGTAGGCTAAAGGTATTGTTTGGGGAGATGGTGTCAGAGTTGGAAATAGGACTAGAAAGCTGTATCAGGAAAGAGAGTAGCTCCCAAATATGAGAAAAGTATATAAATAACGTTAATTGTCAACCCCATTGATCTGATCTGGGGCCCATATTCAGGACAGGAGCCTGTGTAACTAACCTCTGCATCCCTTATGTCTGAGCTTGCATTCCATGGTTATAGCTAGGAACATTCTAGGCTGCACTTACTTTAGGACCAGTCGTCTTCTACTGGCAGAATATTTTGGCCCAGCCTCCCTTTAGAGTAAGAAAACAAGATTCTCTTTTCTAAAGCCCTGAGAATGTTTGCCTGTCACTGATGAAAGAAATAAAATGTAAATCTGCATAGAAGTAAAAGATACAGTGGTCTTAGGTGTTTTATTTAGCTATCAGGTGCCTTTAGGTATTCTGTATATCTGAGGGAAGAAGGGTATTTTATGCTTACTTGAAGCCAAAAGAACATAAAGAAAGTCAAAGGAAGTGGTTGCTTTTTACTGCTCATTGTAGTTGTCTTCACCAACTGCTTTCTTCCACTGCCATGCTCAGGATATTCTAATGAGACTCTGACTTTGTAATTCAAATCAAATCTCTTGTTGATTTTCTCTTCCCCACTTCTTGTATCATTTAATTCACCCTGGCTCCAAAATGATTTTCATCTCTATTGTATCTTTTTTTTTTTTTCCTTTTCCTCCTCCAGGGTTATTGCTGGGCTCGGTGCCTGCACCATGAATCCACCGCTCCTGGAGGCCATTTCCCCCCCCCCTTTTGTTGCCCTTGTTGTAGCTTCGTTGTGGTTATTATTATTGCCCTTGTTGACGCAATTCATTGTTGGATAGGACAGAGAGAAGTGGAGAGAGGAAGGGAAGACAGAGAGGGGGAGAGAAAGATAGACACCTGCAGACCTGCTTCACCGCCTGTGAAGCGACTCCCCTGCAGGTGGGGATCCGGGGGCTCGAACCGGGATCCTTACGCCGGTCCCTGCGCTTTGCGCCACATGTGCTTAACCCACTGCGCCACCGCCCAACCCCCGTATCTTTTTTTTAATATGCCACCAAGCCCTCTTACATTTTAAGTCTATTTCCATTGTCTGTAGAGCTCAAAATGCATGTAGCTCAATGTAGCACTTCTTTGTTAAGCACTTAAATTTCTGAGGACTACTTGTACATGTTCTTCCCCAGTATACCAGGAAGTTTCAAAGCATGAGGGAAATTACTGGCTTTGCAATGAAATGCTCCTGGGTTTAAATTCTGTCCCATCTCTAAATAAATAATGATTTTGAGCAAATAGAGAATTACAATGGCTCAGATTTCTCTTGATCTGAGATATAGGGGTAGAATAATGAGAATAAAAAGTGGACACATCTGGAGCCCATATTCAGGACAGGAGCCTGTATAACTAACCTCTGCATCCCTTAGGTCTGAGCTTGCGTTTCGTGCGTTAGAGCTCTTGGCCTGGGGAAGAGGTGGTGGATAGAAATCATCCAAGGTGGGAGTCGGGCGGTAGCACAGAAGGTTAAGCACACGTGGTGCAAAGCACAAGGACTGGCGTTCTCTTAGAGAAGGTAAATGAGGCTCAGTGGCTGCTGTTCCAGGGGCCCTACTGACTCAAGTTACTCATCCCTGCTTCTCTGCAAGACACATCCATGTGACTGATTCTGAGGTCTTAGTGGTTCTGTATTCTTTTTATTTCTTTAGATTTATTTATTAGTTAATGGAGATGGGGTGGGGGTGAGAGGGACTAGAGCATCACTCCTGGCACATGTGATGCTGGGGGTTGAACTCAGAACCTCATGCTTGACAGTAACACTATCCTCTGCACCACCTCCCAGGCCAATGTTCTCTGTTCTTTGGTCTGACGCTTGAACTGGTCTAGCCACCCAAGAAAATATTTGTTTGAAAAGTGGAGCCACAGTTGAAATTCAGCACCCTTGTAGACTGCCATGGTGAATGCTGTACTGCTGGAAATTAACCTCTTTGTAAAGTCACCCCAAAAAGGCAGAATCCCTTTTACTTGTAAACTTTGGCCAACAAATCTAATCAGATCCATTTCCTATTCTTGTACTACCCATGGCCCAAGAATAATTTATATGCTTTTATGTGTTTAATAAAAGATGTGACCAACAACACCTGAAGTGGTTATTTACTTATTTTTGGCCCTTTACAGGTAAATTTCTTTTCCCCTTATAATCCATCAAAGCTGGAATTATTTATACTGACTAGAATTCACTCAGGATTGACCTACGAAAGCACTATTATATCAAAATCCTCCCTTCCCACTAATGGTGGATCTTTGATTTTCCAGGACAAATTCTTCAGAAAGACCAAGAAATCAAGGACCTCAAACAGAAGATAGCTGAAGTCATGGCCGTCATGCCCAGCATAACATACAGTGCTGCCACCAGCCCCTTGAGCCCTGTTTCCCCCCACTACTCTTCCAAATTTGTGGAGACCAGCCCCTCTGGACTTGATCCCAATGCCTCTGTTTACCAGCCCCTGAAGAAATGAAACCAGCTGTGTATTTTGTTCAACCATCTGGTTATCAGAAGGCATCACAAAAAGGAGCATCTGGCAGTCAAGATAAAAAAAAAAAAGTTTATATTGTATTTTGTGAAACCATACATGTTGTCATTTTTTTTTAAAGGGGGGAAGATAACATCCAAGTCTGATTAGAATTGCCCGTCAGTTTTTCTTATAAATTTTTAGAAGACCTCACAGAACTTTGCAGTTTATTTTTCTCAGCCAATACATTAAAACCATTCTTGGATTTCAAGTAGCCAATTTTTGCCTTTTATGTATTCTTATAATTTCCTCTTGAAGGGAAAAAAAAGTTTTTTGCTCCTTGACCTTTCATTTGTTTGTTCTTAAATAAGCAAAATATGCATATTGGATTTATTCACATGGGATATTAATATGAAAACCTAGTTTTTAGAGTAAAGGGGTTAAATATCCTAACAACTTTGATTCTATAACTTCATTAAAGATAATTATTGATATTACAGAAAATGAAAATTAATTTCCCCTCTAAGGACCAAATTCAAGGATTATCATATTAAACTAAGGGGAGAGACTCAGGTGATGAGACTAGCTGTGAGAAATGTCACAGGGGTTGTGTTTGAAATGTTCATGTTCCCATCAGTGTGTTTAGTCCTAGAAAATTGCTAGTGGCAGTCTTGTTCACAGTGCCTTGGGAAAAGACATTTCAAGAGGAAACTTGATGGTTTTAAACTACTTCCCCCTTTACCATCATCTATCTACTGTCTGTATCAAGCTCACTGCGGATCCTGCTGTAACACTGATGGGTAACTGGGTTGTTGGTGGTACCTTCTGTTTCCTATAGAAACACCACAGTGTTCTGGACTTGATTTGAGGAAAGCACTTGAGGAAGGGGAGCTGGGTGGTGTATGAGAGACTGTAATGATGGCTAATAATAAAAGCTGCAGTTCTGGGTTTTTTTTTTTTTCCAATTTCATTTATTTTAGCTGTTGCTTTTCACTGTCACTTTGTGTTTGACTATTTAAAAGAAACTTGACTATTCCTCAGCTCTTGTGCCAAGAAGGGTTTTTTTTTTTCCTTTTAAGATTTTTAAATTCAAAGTCTGCACAAAGATTTAAGTTCCAAGTGTATATTATACATTGGTAGAAAAGGTTTGCACTGGCAATTTTTGGAAATTTTTGTTTAAGAATAAGAGAGGGGGGTGGGTTTGGGGAGGGGCTGGAAGAGGGAGGGGCAAAGCAAAATTGTATTTGGACTCTAGAAAAATTAAGAAACCAAATAGTTTGGTTTTGCTTCCTTGCCATGGATTCTAGAAGGTCATGGTTGTTCTGAAATGTCCTGTTAATTGGCAAGTACATCTCATTTAAAGCAAATTAAGTAGGACAAGCAAGTCAGTAAAATAGAAATGTTAAAAAAGAATCATTCTTTTAACCAGAGATCTTATTTTGGGATTAACAAACAAACAAAAACTTCTAGCTTTAGCCAGGTATGCATGTTGCTGCCATTTTGCATTTTTGAATCATCTTGTGTAATTATCACCATAAAAGTGTTATTCAGAATTGTCATAGACTTTTTTCATCTTTGTGCAAAAACATGAAAAACTGTCACTGACTTTGTGTTGAGGTTTCCCCCGTTCTGCTGCCTTTTGGGACACCATTTTGTTAAATACTTGGTCTTGGCTGCATCCTTTTTTTTTTTTTTTTCCCTGTGGGGTTCAAAAGAATAAACATTTTCTTACGGATAAAACTAGTTTTCTGCCTTTTTTAACTTTTCGGGAGGGCACCACAAGGTAGACTGCTCGACGTGGGCTTTGGATTAGCACTCCTTTTCTTTCCTTATTTCAGCAAGCTTTCAAATGACAGTGTCCTGTGCACTGGTGAGAAGACTCAGCATTTGGGGGAATCCATCCAGAGTCTCAAATTGGCTTTAGTTCTCATCTTAAGACATTCATTCTCATTCCCCCTCCCCCTCTTCTCTCTTTCTCTCACTCACAATTTTATATGTTGTTTTCTTATTCTCCTTCCTCCCCTCCCCCCATCTAATTAGAACCAAGACTGGCTTGTTTTCTAGTACAAACCGTTTCTAAAACAGTAAGGGGTGGGGTTGGAGGGTAGTTGGTGAGAAAATCTTGAAAACAAATTTCTTTCCCTTTTCCATAAATCTTACTGGGCAATATACTCAACTGAATTTCCTATCTGCTCCAGATCCTCAACAGACTTCCAAGTGAATGACTTGTGTTGTTCCCTCTTGTTTCTGGAGGTTCTGTCTGTTTTCATCTGAGAACCAGCTGCCTCTCTTGGCCCCTGTTTCTTTCTTTTGGCCATTGTCTCAATTGATCTTGGCTCCAGTTCTGGAAAATTTTGCTCTTGGCACCTTAGCTTCTGTCCCTGTTGCTGGATAGCCTTCCTCTAGTTTGGCTGTTTCAGCTCTTGCATACATACCACTCTTAATACCATAAGCAGAGACTCTCAGGGGACACCTTTGCTTGGTTTTTTCCTTCTTCTCTGAAGGAATGTATCTGCCTGCAGCATTCTCCTTGGCATGTTCTTTTCCATCAAGGAAATCTCCAGTTATTGTCTTGGTTATTTTAGACACATCTCAAAGTCGCTCCATATTTTAAAACATGATTTATTAACTGCTATAAAGCAGTATTTGCCATTCTGGCTGGTTAAATATTTACAAAAGGAGTGAGCTGGCTATGTTTTGACTGGTCAAATAATCTCAACATCTCCCAGTTTGACATAAGTAGATGCTGGTGTCCGTTCTCTCTGTGATCACCTTTTCCACAGATCCTGTAAAATGAGAAAAAAGCAATTTTTCCTGCTCCCAGCCTGGAGGAAGTCCTTTCTCCTGCCATCCCAGTTCTCTGTGCACTTTCATCTACATTAACTGGGCTGTGTATGGCAAGCCACCTGTGAGGGACAAACATTACAGCTGCAATTGAATTGGTTTGTTGGTTGGTGGGTTGATTTTTGTCTGTGTGTGTGTGTGTGGGGGGGGTTCACCAGAGGGAGCTGAAGAGACAAACTGAAAGTCTTCCCCCAAAGTTGTTTTAGTGAAGTCCGACTACTGAGCTGTGTTCAGATGTACAGTAGTAGCTATCCTACTACGATGAATAGGCCTTGGAGACTTGTGGGCGTGGGTGTGACTCTCAGTGGCATTTACTGCTGAGCTGGAAGCCCTGGAATCACTTAGGCAGGAACATCCCCTTTTCTGATGGCTCTAGTCTCCTCTGGGCCATGCAAAACCCCTTGACGTAGCTTAGTCCTCCAGATAGGACTGGGAGTCTATTCCCAGCCTGGTCATCACTATCTCTGTAACCTCCCTTCACCTCTGGAGTGGGTGCTGTTTCCTCATCTTTAAGGAGTATGGTTCCTGGGACTGGGTGATGGCACACCTGGTTGAGCACACATGTTAAATGTGCAGGGACCCGGGTTCGAGCCCCCAGTCCCCGCCTGCAGGGTAAAGCAATGCTGCAGGTGTCCCTGTTTCCCCCTCTCTATCACCCCCTTCTCTCTAGATTTCTTTCTGTCTCTATCTAATAAATAAAGATAATTTTTTTTTAATTTAAAAGAGAAAAGTATGGTTCCTTGCTGCCCTGTCTGCTTGTAAGAGTTGTTATGGGAACTAAGTGAATGACACAGAAGAATGCTCTGTAAACTGTTGAGGGACCCAAGATGAAAGTCACGAAAAATGAAGATGGGCAGGAAGGAATCATGGTGAAAAGCCAGGCTGGGCAAAGAATATTCTTGGGGCTAGCTTCATCACCCTCAGAGACTGACTTTTTAAAAATTAGTTTCTTGATAGAGATGGAGAAATTGAGAAGCAAGGGGGAGACAGAGACAGATAACTGCAGCACTGTTTTATTGCTCATGAAGTTTCTCCCCTGTAGCTGGGGACCAGGGGCTTGAACCCAGGCCCTTGAACACGGTAAATGTGTGTGACAGTGTGCCGCTATCTGGCCCCCACAACGACTGACTTCTAAGTCGTTCTTCTTAGAAGTGTGGTTAGCATCTGCCAGCCAGCAGCAGAAGGGATAGAAGGGGTCTTCTGCAGGACATTCTCTTCTCCCACCATAACATCTGAATTTCAACAAATTCAGATGTTTTGGTTGCATATTTATTGTTTAGAGCCCCATCCTGAGCTGGCTTTCCTAAATTGAAGACTAAACACTGTTACTCATAGGGGAAACAATAGAGGCTTGGAAATTTCAGAAATAAGGGCTTGATTAATGAGAGGCAAGATGGAAAGTTTGTACATTTGACTTATTACCTTCCCCCACCACCATTAAAAAATGTAAGCTCTTAGGAAGCCAAAATGTTTATTTATTTACTGCTGTAACCCCAGAACCTAGACCAGTAACTATCGTGTATTATTAAGTGTTCAACAAATACTAAGTGAATAAAGTTAACTAAAAGATTGGGTATGTAAGTTGAAATAACCAAATCAGAGCACCTCTGTGATAATACTATTCAAATGGCAGTATAAGCAGAACTGCTTCTAGAAGGGAAACTTAAAGCGGCATCTTTATTGTGACATTTCCCTACTGCTTGTCTCTGGTTTCTATTGAAACCTTGATTTTCTTGTCATTTTCTCTACAAATTCCTACTTGATTTAGCCAGGTGCAAGGATTTCTTTAAACAGCTGAATGCCATGAAGATAGTCACTTCCTTCTCAATCAGGGCAACTTGGCTGCAGGGAACCTGCTGGGGAAGTGTATACATTCTTCACCCAGTTGGAGCCTTACACCTGAACTGCCTCATTTTATCAGTAATGGAAATAGGAAACATCTCCTCCAGGAAATTATTTGATTAACAAGAGTTTGGGGAATCTCATTCTATCTAACCACAGGGCTACACTTTTTTTCCTTCCTTGCCTATAGAGTTTATTTATCACTTCTGTACCTGGTGTTCAGATCTAAGGGTTTGCTTGGCAGGGTTTGTAGGTCCCCTAGAGAATTATCCTCCCCTCATAACCTCTCATCAGTCTAAGATGCACAATCATCCAAGAATCTTGGGTTGGTTTACTCTAGAAGTTTGTTTTGCCTCTTTCCCCTACTTTTTTTTTTTTAATGTTTTATTAATTTTAATGAGAGAGAGACCAGAGCACTGCTCAGATCTGGCATATGTTGGTGCTAGGGCTTGAACCTGGAACTTGAGAGCCTCAGGCATGAAGGTTTATTTGCATAACCTTCATGCTATCTCCCCATCCCTCCTTTAAAAAAAATTTTTTTTTATTTATAAAAAGGAAACATTGACGAAACCATAGGCTAAGAGGGGTACAACTTTGCACAATTCCCACCACCAAAACTCTGCATCCCATCCCCTCCCCTGATAGCTTTCCTATTCTTTAAGCCTCTGGGACATGGACCCAAGGTCATAGTGGAATGTAGAAGGTTGACGTCTGGCTTCTGTAATCACTTCCCCGCTGAACATGGTCATTGACAGGTCGATCCATACTCCCAGCTTCTCTCTTTCCCTAGTGGGGAAGGCCCAGCCCTCCTTTCTTCCTAGTTCTTTATCTTCCACACCCGGAAAGAGTTGAGAGGGAAGTGGGACTGTGGATAGGAATCTTTATGAGGTGTCTTGGCCTGGTACTATGCACCTTCAGTGCATTGAGGACTTTGTCATTCCTTTACTTCATTGCTCAGCTTGGGTTTTTTATTTTTATTTTTATAAGAACAGTGACTTATCCTCAGAGGTCTATTCTGTGTGACACAGTCCCAGGTACCAAGCCTGTACTTGTCTAGAGAAGTGATTCTCAAACTCTAGGACTCATAAAAATGGCCTGAGTAGCTTGTTAAAACACAAATTATCAGTACTCCTCTATCCCCTTGTGCCTCCCCAAGTCTTGACTTAAGAGGTTGGGTAGGACCAAGAAAATTGCACCTGTAACAAATTCCTAGTTGAGGCTGGGTCCGGAGGCCCCTTTGAGGGAGGTAAGAAGAGAGACAGGCCATCCTGCCCAGTTGCCACTAGAGGACACAGGCAACCTCAGCGAGAGGTTTCTGTTTCTCTGCCAACTTCCAACGGTCAGCTGCAGTGGACAATAGAGGTTCTTCCCCAAAGATTTCTTTTTTATTAAGTGTGACTATTACTACTATGTATTAAGAAGGAGAAATGTAGGCTGAAATGTAAAAGGTGAGGTTGGGGAGGTGGCTGAGAAGTAGGGCTAATGCCTTTCATGCACATGAAATTACTGGTACCATGTGGAATGAAGGACAGGGTGAAGCTGACCCCCACCCTACCCCACTCAAGTCAAGTTCTCAAAGTTATTTGACTTTAGTCTGATGGACCAGCCAATGAATAGCTCACTTTAGTGCACTATTTTGCCACATGTACCACCCAGATTTGAGCCCACCCCTCACTTCTAGAGTTGAGCTCATTGAGATTAGGAATGGGAGCTGACTTCATGAAACCTACTCTTTCCGGCATATTAATTTTTCATGAAAGCATTTCGGTTGGGCTCCAGTTGTTGGACCAAGTTAGAAAGATACAGAACCCAAGATTCAAGGTAAGTAAATGGATAAAAATTAGAGTAGCAGTGACCGAAAGAGCACACTTGGAAACAAAAAACAAACAAACAAACAAAAAAAACCCAGAATTCAGAATCTAATTACCCCCTGGGACATTTGAAAAAAATAAATGGAGTCACAGGTGAATGCAGGAGCATGTGGTAAGGGGCACAGGAGAAACTTTCAAGAAAAAAACAAGTTGAACTGGAAGCCAGCAGCTGGCAGTGGGCAACTGGTATAAGGATCCCAGTTAGAGCCCCCGGCTCCCCACCTGCAGGAGGGCCACTTCACAAGCAGTGAAGCAGGTCTGCAGGTCTCTGTCTTTCTCTCCCCCTCTCTGTCTTCCCCCTCCTCTTTCCATTTCTTTCTGTTCTATCCAACAGTGATGACATCAATAACAACAATAACTACAACAATAAAACAAGGGCCAACAATGGAATAAATAAATATTTTTTTAAAAGAACAAAGAAAAGGGAGGACAAAATGAACAGAGCATTATAACCAGTGTTGGTGAACCAAGGCCAACTATCAAAGACCTAGATATTGGTGTCAGGAATTTCTAAAGGCATGGCTATGGAGTAGCCACAGACTTGCTTTGCTTTTCCCAGTCAATTAGGAAAAGTAATGAAAACCACCTGAAAACTCATTAAAATATGAGCAGGATTTCTTTGGAAACTCACAGCCACAGGTGAGTACAGACATATGTGGTTCGTGGACAGAAAAGGGGTGAGGGAGAGATTCCTGGACTAAAAGGCTATATTTAGAGAGGGCTGGCATTAAATTGGAAAACTGACAGCTGAGACAACTGTTTAAAAAAGGGGGGGCTGGCTGTAGCTTAGTAGGTTAAGCGCACATGGCTTCAAGCCCAAGGACTGGCCTAAGGATTCCAGTTTGAGCCCCCAGCTCCCCACCTGCAGGGAGGTCACTTCACAAACTGTGAAGCAGGTCTGCAGGTGTCTATCTTTCTCTCCCCCTCTCTGTCTTCCCCTCCTGTCTCCATTTCTCTCTGTCCTATCCAACAACAGCAATAACAACAATAATAATAACAGCAACAATGATAAACAACAAGTGCAACAAAAGGGAAAAAATAGCCTCCAGGAGCAGTGGATTTTTAGTACAGATACCAAGCCCCAGTGATAACCCCGGAAGCAAAAAAAAAAAAAAAAATAGAAAAAGAAAATCACCTAAACCACAGGTGAGTACAGACTCTTGTGTCTTTGAACAGAAAGGTAGTAAGGGGGCCAGGCAGTGGCACACCTGGTTAAGCTCTCACACTACAGTACAGTAAAGACCCAGGTTCAAGCCCCTGGTACCCACCAGTAGTGGGAAAGTTTTGTGAATGGTAAAGCAGGGCTGCAGGTGTATCTCTATCTCCTCCCCTCACAAGTTCTCTCTCTATATATCCAATAATAAATAAACAAACAGTAAAAAGAATGTGGGTGAGGGAGTGATACCTAGGTCTAAAAATCGCTGCTCAGGGACAGCTGGCACCAAATTGGGAGATTGGCAGCTGAAGCACACCATATCCAGGTCCAAGATAAAGCAACAAAAAAACTGTTAAAAAGAAAAACTCAACTAAAAACAATTTACATATGTGACTTCTTGGGTTTCTAATGCTGTTGCCCCAGAGAGTCTGGAACAGCAGCAGGAAGACCCTATATTGACATCCCAGACACTGACCTGCCCTGGTGGTTCAGGATGAAATCTCCCCTCCTCCACCAGGATATATAACAGGGAAATTGAATACCTTGGCCACAGTGCCTCCTGCTGGCACAGAAACAAAAGCCACACTAAATGCAGAAACTGAAATGCACAGACAGCAATGACAGAAACCTCAAACAGACACAGATCTAGAGAAAAAATGACAGAGAGAAGCCAGGCTGTGGCACATGTAGTTAAGTGCTGGACCCAAGTTCAAGACCCTGGTCCCCACCTGCAAGGGAGGAAAACTTGATGGAGCGGGACTGCAGCTCTCTCTCTCTCTCTCTCTCTCTCTCTCTCCCTTTTCCTCTCTCCCTCTCTTTCTCTCTCCCTCCCTCCAGGGCTATCACTGGGGCTCAGAGTCAGCACTACGAACCCACTGCTCCTGGCAGCCATTTTTTCCATTTTATTGGATAGGACAGAAAATTGAGAGAAATGGGGAGATAGGGAAAGAAAGATAGACACCGGCATACCTGCTTCACTTGTGAAGCAACCCCCTGCATAAGGGGAGCTGGGATCTTGAACCAGGATCCTTGTGCGTGTCCTTGTGCTTTTCACTATGTGTGCTTAACCTGGTATGCCACTGCCTAGCTCCCATCTTTACCTCTCTATCTCTCTTCCCCTCTCAATTTTTCTGCCTCTATCTAAGAAATAAATAGACAAACAAATAAGTAAAAAAGAAAAATGACAAAGGTAGAGTTCATAAAACTTATTATGAAAGCAATTCAAGAAGCTAAAGATTCAAGAATTCTGATCATTTTACCAAACAAATACAAAGTCCAGAAAAAAATCTAAACAACTGCAGGGCTTAAAGGACACTTTGAATGCAGTTTAAGTTGAGTTAAGAGGTCACAGAAATAGATTTAATCAGGTGGAGGAAAGAATATTAACACCAGAAGACACAACCACCACACTGTGAATTAAAAACTCTTGGAGAGGAAAAGTTCAGGTTAAATGAAGCACTTCTCTAAAAAGTAGACTTCACCAGAAAGACAAATATCAGAGTTATTGGGATCAAAGACCTAGATGTTAGACCAGAAACTCTACATTCCCAATGCTTGTCTCACTTTGGATGGAAGCTGAAGGAAAAGTATAAGGTGGGATGAATCAGGAAGAGAAAGATGAATACTGGATGACCTCACATGTAGGTGAAATTTGGGAGAAAGGGTCAGAAAGGGAGAATACAGGGTGAAACTTGGATTGGGGGTGGTTTACCACACCAGTGGAAGAGACTCTGGGGAAGAAATGGAAGAGGGGGGCCTTGGGGCCCTAGGATGGGGGTGAGAATATTTTGTAGACACCCATTACATGGAGCCAGGAAATTGTGCCATGTGTAAATAATTGTGCAAACTATTAACTCCCTGGTAAATGAAGAAAGGAAAAAAAAAAAAAAAGAGTAGCAACTAAATGACAAGGGTAAGGGAAGAGGAAAGTAACTTGTATCTTGGGCGTTTCTCCCTCAAATGCTATTCTGTGTTTATTTTCTATTTTACTTTAGAAACAGAGAAGACACAAAGGCAGAGAGTGAAAGAGACCATAGCACTGAAAGTTCCTTCCATGCCACGGGGACTGGGCTGAAACCTGGGTTGTTTACATGACAAAGCAACACACAACCCAAGTGAGCTATTTCACCATCCCGATGTTCTTTTTTAAAAATAAGAAATAATGTAGAAATGCTATATTTAGATTTTTATTCTGAAACATGAGTGCGATTTATTTTAATGAAGATTCTTCTACGTGAAAAGCCAAACCACACTGCCACCTGGTGGCAGTACACTAAAGTGTGTTTTTTGTTTGAAGTGAACAAGACAGTGAGCTCAATTTTTGGACATGATAGAAGATCCAGAACCATTATGCCCTCACCCCTTTATCCCCACATCTTTGTTTTAAAAATGAAAATCCAGCTCTCATGGCTGAAGTGTTTGTGAGCAAGCATGACAGACTCCATCTTGCTGTCCATAGAGCTACTTCTTACATTTTCTCACTCCCCTCTGCCCAGGACCCTTGTCTCCTGATACCAAGGAATGTTAAACTAGAAGCCAGCCACATAAACATCTGGGGAAAAGTGCTGCTTATCAATACTGTTTGAAAGGTTTTTTTTATATTTATTTTATCTATTCCCTTTTGTTGCCCTTGTTTTTTGGTGTTTTTTTTTTTTTGTAGTTATTATTGTTGTTGTCGTTGTTGGATAGGACAGAGAGAAATGGAGAGAGGGAGGGGAAGACAGAGAGGAGGAGAGAAAGATAGACACCTGTAGACCTGCT
The DNA here is from genome assembly GCF_950295315.1 of Erinaceus europaeus. NCBI lineage: Eukaryota > Metazoa > Chordata > Mammalia > Eulipotyphla > Erinaceidae > Erinaceus > Erinaceus europaeus. The sequence continues at coordinate 40,266,115 of NC_080174.1, forward strand.
TCACCGCCTGTGAAGCGACGCTCCTGCAGGTGGGGAGCCGGGGTTCGAACCGGGATCCTTATGCTGGTCCTTGTGCTTTGCGCCACCTGCGCTTAGCCCGCTTCACTACAGCCCGACTTCCTATTTGAAAGTTTTTTAAGGGACAGACCACCAGGCCTCAGTGATCCACGTGGCAGGACTCTACATTAGCTCCAGAGCTGTATGACAGCACCCCTTCCCCCTCGTTGTCCTTTATAAACCATCAGCCCCAATCTGAAAGTAAAAAATAAATAAATAAATAAATAAATAAATAAATAAATAAATAAATAAGACATTATCTGTCATCTTCTTAGACTGTTAACACCTGAATAAGTTTGTTTTTCTCACATGTCTCTTGGTTAAGTGACCTGCATAGTGAGCAGTTCAAACCTTTGATTCAGTAACACAAGCTCCCAAGAACCCACTTTTTTTCTCTGAGGAGACAGGGAAATCTGTCCTTCCTCCCAGTTTTCCACCCTTCCTCAGCCTTAGTGAGCTTCAGGCCTATCCTGACTTCCAGCTCTATATTTGATACTAACACTTTCCCAAGTCCTCATCCTAGCCTCCAGTGGAATTTAGGAAAAGGAAAGGAGAGCTGGGGAAAAGAGAGCATAATGGTTATGCAAAAATATTTTCATGTCTAAGGCACCAAAGGACCCAGATTCAGTCCCCAGCACTGTCATAAGCTAGAGCTGAGCAACACTCTGGTGAAAGAAAGAAAGAAAGAAAGAGAAAGAAAGGAAGAGAAAGAAAGAAAGAAAGAAAGGAAGAAAGTCAAAGGAGTAGGGAAAAACTCTCATCTGAGGTTGATTGTTGAAAATATGAATGCTAGGTCTGGCAAATAGCACACATGGACAGTGTGCCTGCGCTGCATGTAATTCAGCTTCAAGCTTGGCCTTCTATAGCACAAGGAAGTTTCAGTGCTCTGGTGTCATCCCTTTTCTGTGTATCTCAGTTTGTCTTTTTCTTTCTATCTAGAAAAAGGGGGGGGGGCATCCTAGAGTGGCAAAGTTTCCAGTACTAAGAGAGAGAGAAGATACATATATGCGTGCTGTATTTGTTGGATCTGAGTGGATTCAAATCCCTGCTGACCACTTTCAGGGTGCAGATTTCAGCATCTAAGTCCTCCGTAAGTTTCAGTTTCCCCATCTCCAATACTGATTGAAGTCTGGATTCAGCAAAAGATGTCTTGTTCTTTGTGGTATGTGGTTTCCCCCTACTTTGCCTATAAGAGCAGCAGATGAGAAACAATGGGAAGACTGCAGGAGAGGAGCATGGGGGCAGAATGCTCACTCTACTTGCCCATCTTCCTGTTGCTCTCAGCAATGGAAAATCCACCCCTCTCTGGAGCTCCCTCACAGCCTCCACTCAGGCTTCCCTCCACAAGGTAGTCTCGGCAACCCCCTCTTCCAATCTCTCTCCCAAGCTGGTCCCCCTGTTCTGCACTGTCATAAAATCCACTAGCAGTAACTGAACATATGGCCCTTATGTCATCCTCTGTCCCATTTTTTAGATATAAACAGAGGCGGAGAGAGAGAGGGAAAGTGAGAGATCATAGCTTCTTTCAGTGTGGTAGGCTGGAACCTGGCAAAGCAACATACTATACTAGTGAGCTATTTTGCCAGTCCTCACAAGGAGAGGGTGGGTATTTTTATTTTTATTATCTTTTAAAAATTTAACTGTTTTATTTAGTTAGGATAGAAATAGAGAGAAATTGAGAAGGGAAGGGAGATAGAGGAGAGAGAGGGAGAGAGAGAGACACACACACACACACACAGAGAGACCTACGGCATTGCTTTGCCACTAGTGAAGCTTCCCCTCCTGCAGGTGGGGACTAGAGGCTTGAACCCATGTCCTTGCACACTATAATATGTGTACTCTATCAGGTGTGTTACCATCCAGCTTTGAAGAGAGGGATCTTAACCTCACAAATGACTCAGAAAAGCTAGTATTCCAAGCACTTAGGCAATTGTTACATATTTGAACTGGACATCCACAGCCTTGGTAATCACCAGAGCCTGTTCCTGACATCCAGGAAAGCAGACTTAGGACCCAAAGCTGAGGCTCATGGATCTTGTGTGCCCTTGGGAAACCGCTTACTCCTTTGAGTAAGGGCTCTGCACAAGGGAATGCTCCTGTCTAGTCCAGTTCCACCATGGCCGCTGGAACTGCCAACAGGACAGGCAGGTGGGGTATCTTTTCCATTCCTCAGTCTCCTTGGGGATCCCCATGATTCTGGTAAAAGGAGGGGGCACCACCTGCCTAAGGAAGCTGATCCTGGGGGACCTCCATGACACTCCCCCACACTCACTGAGGGCAGCCAGCACTCAATGCTGTATTAATTATTACCAAGTCCCCTAGGAGGCAGAGTCAAAGTGAAGTCACCATGGCAACCCAGACTGTGGCAAAGAAGCCAAATTTTTTAAGGGCTCAGCATGTTCCAGGCAAATTACCTCTCCATGGAAGAGAAAACAATGGGGCCTTGATCCCACACCTCCATGACCTGGGAAAAGGAGCCTGGAGCTCCTGTGGGGCTCAAGAAACTTTCTACCAGAGAGGTGACAAGAGGGTTGGGCCTGGAGAGAAAGCTTGCATGCAGAGGTCAGAGCATACCTGGAGGCCAGAGGCCGTGCTTGTATCTTCTGTCATCACTGGAATTTCACCTCTCAGAGGTGACATTTTTCCCAGATACAAACAGAAACAAAGAAGCAAGGAGAAAGAGAGAGACTGAGAGTGAAAGAGACCACAGTACCAAAAGTTTCTCCAGTGCAGTGGGGGAGACCTGGGTTTTACTTGTTTATTTAACCAGAGCAAGCTCTGATTTATGGAAGTGGCTGAAAATGAACCTGAGTTGTTAGGACCTCTGGCATGAGTCTTCTGCATAACCACTATGCAGTCTCCCCTGCCAGAGGCTCTGGATTCTATTCCCAGATCTGGCACCATCTTGTTCTGCAGCCCCAGGCTGATGCCAAGTCCTCTCTGAACTTCCAGGAAAGATTACTTAGCAGACTTTCTTCAGTGACCTAAGTGATCAGGCTTTTGGGAGGGGCAAGAAGTGGGTGGGGATGACCTAGGGTTTTGCTACTCAAACCGCCAAACCAGAGAGCTCTGAATTCTTTTTTTTTTTTTTTTCCCATTTAACAATACAACCCCCACTATTTCATTCATCATTTTTCATGGACCTGTATTCTCCCCACCCACCCACCCACCCCAGTGTCTTTTACTTTGGTGTAATACTCCAATTCCATTTCAGGTGTGACTTGTGTTTTCTTTTCTAATCTTGTTTTTCAACTTTGGCCTGAGAGTGAGATCATCCCGTATTCATCCTTCTGTTTCTGACTTATTTCACTCAACATGATTTTTTCTTTTTTTTTTTTTTCCTTTTTATTTAAGAAAGGATTAATTAACAAAACCATAGGGTAGGAGGGGTAAAACCCCACACAATTCCCACCGCCCAATCTCCATATCCCACCCCCTCCCCTGATAGATTTCCCATTCTCTATCCCTCTGGGAGCATGGACCCAGGGTCATTGTGGGTTGCAGAAGGTAGAAGGTCTGGCTTCTGTAATTGCTTCCCCGCTGAACATGGGCGTTGACTGGTCGGTCCATACTCCCAGTCTGCCTCTCTCTTTCCCTAGTAGGGTGGGTCTCTGGGGAAGCTGAGCTCCAGGACACATTGGTGGTGTCTTCAATCCAGGGAAGTCTGGCCGGCATCCTGATGACACCTGGAACCTGGTGACTGAAAAGAGAGTTAACATACAAAGCCAAACAAATTGTTGAGCAATCATGGACCCAAAGCTTGGAAAAGTGGAGAGGAAGTATTAGGGAGGTACTCACTGCAAACTCTAGTGTACTTCTGCTTTCTTACTTTGGTGCCATACTCCAAACTCAGTCAATTTCTGCTTTGCGTTTCTACTTCTTTTTTTTTTTTACATGCATAACATTCCCCAGATTCCCATTTAACAATACAAACCCCACTATTTCATTCATCATTTTTCATGGACCTGTATTCTCCCCACCCACCCACCCACCCCAGAGTCTTCTACTTTGGTGTAATACTCCAATTCCATTTCAGGTTCGACTTGTGTTTTCTTTTCTAATCTTGTTTTTCAACTTTGGCCTGAGAGTGAGATCATCCCGTATTCATCCTTCTGTTTCTGACTTATTTCACTCAACATGATTTTTTCAAGGTCCATCCAAGATCGGCTGAAAACGGTGAAGTCACCATTTTTTACAGCTGAGTAGTATTCCATTGTGTATATATACCACAACTTGCTCAGCCACTCATCTGTTGTTGGAAACCTGGGTTGCTTCCAGGTTTTGGCTATTACAAATTGTGCTGCCAAGAACATATGTGTACACAGATCTTTTTGGATGGATGTGTTGGGTTCCTTAGGATATATCCCCAGGAGGGGAATTGCAGGGTCATAGGGTAGGTCCATTTCTAGCCTTCTGAGAGTTCTCCAGACTGTTCTCCACAGAGGTTGGACCAATTGACATTCCCACCAGCAGTGCAGGAGGGTTCCTTTGACCCCACACCCTCTCCAGCATTTGCTGCTGTTACCTTTTCTGATGTGTGACATTCTCACAGGAGTGAAGTGATATCTCATTGTTGTCTTGATTTGCATTTCTCTGACAATCAGAGACTTGGAGCATTTTTTCATGTGTTTCTCAGCCTTTTGGATCTCTTCTGTGGTGAATATTCTGTCCAAGTCCTCCCCCCATTTTTGGATGGGGTTATTTGTTGTCTTGTTGTTTGAATTCTAATTTCACCTCTGCTACTCAGCCACTGTGTGAACTCCACCCCTCTGAGCCTTGGGTTCCTTGCCTGTAAAAGGGAGTCTAATAGCACTCCCACCCCTTAGGTGGCTTACATACCCATGGAATATGCCACACAGGGTGCTGGGTGGTAGTGCAGTGGGTTAAGCGCACATGATGCAAAGTGCAAGGACCTGCGGATGGATCCAGTTAGAGCCCCCGGCTCCCCACCTGCAGGGGGTTGCTTCATGGGTGGTGAAGCAGGTCTGCAGGTAGTCTGTCTTTCTTTCCCCCTCTCTGTCTTCTCCTCCTCTCGAGATTTCTCTCTGTCCTATCCAACAATAATGACATCAATAAGGACATCAATAACATCAACAATAAGAAATACAACAAGGGCAACAAAAGGGAAAAAATAACCTCCAGGAGTAGTGGATTCATAGTGCATGCACAGAGTCCCAGCAATAACCCTGGAGGAAAAAAAAAACAAAAACAAAAAAAGAACATGCCACCCACACAGTAGATGCTAATGTCATCTTTGTTGCTGCTGCCTAGAAAGTGATCAGCATGCCACGTTCAGAACTGAACCAGTTAGACGTGATCTATCATCAAATCCTCACCACATATCTCCCCTACTACTTTTACCCCATTCTTTGGATGTGGATGTTTGTTGTTTTCGATGGATTATGTTGTTTTCGCCGGGCTATGTTGTTTTCTCCTGGCTGGCTTCACGGGCGGGTAACAGATGACCAGGGACTCATGGTTGAGCTGTAGGCAGTATCTCTTTATTCATGCAGGACGCAGCACAATCTAAGACGAGCTAAGCTAAACTCAAGGTACAGTACTCTAAAACTCACAATGCTGTCTTTATATATACTTCCCAAGTAGGGTGGAAACAGGATGTGACATAGAGAGGGTGGAGAGAAAAGTGACTGGTGAAAATCAGGGTGTGACAAAGAAGGGATCAGGGTGTGACAAGGAGGGGGTGGAGCAGGCGAGAATCCTATCACTGAACCACAAATGCCCTGGAGGGAGGTGGAACTTGTTAACAGTGGTTATATAAATAGAATAGTGTTAAGCAGGGGGGATTTAAACCAAATGAAACAGAAGGGGTCTCATGCATACCAACAGATGTTGAGGTAAACTAGGCGAGGCAAGCTAGGGGGAGCGCACAAATGCCTTGGGGCGGGGCCCAGATCCCAGTCCTCCAGAACTCAAGCCTGATGGTCTGAGGCTGGAATTCAACCTGTGCTGAGCTTCCCAATACAAGATTACAGCTCACAGTTGGTGCCTGGAGACAGTGGGCACCCATGGGCATGGCCAACTTTCAACTACAGTCACTACATTGCCCTGACCCCTGGGGCCTGGGAATGTGGACCTGGTGAGCCAGAATTTGGGGGACTCGGGTGGTAATGAAGGAACTGGAGACCCCTGAACAGGGTCTCTCTGCACACTCCTGCCTTGGGGGTGAGGGAGGGTAGTGAGGGCACCTGTCCATGGCCATCTCATCATAATGGATAGTCTCCTTCTATCCCTACTGTGCTGCCCTATTAATGTGGGGACACAGGTCAGCAGATTCAAGCATAGGGTCCAGGAGAAACTGCTTCTTGCCTCCTCACTGGCTTTACACCCCCCCCCCATCTGCCCTTTCCTGCTGGGTCAGCATCCCACTGTGGCCTCCCCTCCCAGTCTCCCCCAGGCAAAGCTGGTTTTCCCGGGACAGAATGAGGTCAGGCCTGCTGAGTGATAGATGGATTTAATAAGCAGCCATACCTCTTGTCAGCCCACTTGCCCTTCACTGTCCCAGGCCCATGGAGGATCCTAAGTCAGCCTTGAGATTGGGTAGAGAGGTGGAGACTACCTTCTTAGCTAGCCCAGGACTCTCCCAGAGCCCAACATGGCCCAAAGCTGAGAAATGAGGACAGGGACGTTCCAGTGTTAGTTCTTCTTCTTGACCAAATGATTGTTCATCTCTCCATTTGACCAACTGCAAAACAGAGTGGATGATGCCTACTGCCTGCCTCCTGGGGGTATTGTAGGGACTGGCATCCACTTCAGAAATCCCCGTGCATGTGTAAGAGGTGGTTTTTGTTATTGGGAATCTCAGCTGCTTCCTGGGATGAGTTCTCTCAGAAACAATCTTTGGACAAGGATGGGAAGCACTGGCAGGGAAGCGGGAGGTGAAGAAAGGAAGGCGGACTGATTCTGATTACACTAGTGAACAGTTACAGCAGAGATGACGAGGCTCAGGACTCCTGGAGGCCTCTGACAGGTGCTGTGAGTGGGCCTCGGGTTTGTCCCCACTAAAGCGAGACAGCTACTTCATTACCCACTAGCTCCCATCCTCTGGTTGAGGACCGCTGCCAGGGACTTCAGCACTGTAGTACTCCTGGCCTGCCCTGCATGGGCCAGACATGCCTTCCCACCAGAGAGAGCCCTTTGAGAGTGGAAGGTCCCCTGTAGGTGGATCACCTGCAAGGGTGCAGCGGCAAGTATTTTCAATTAGCTTGTTCTGTAGTCCAGATGCACAGCTAACATTGGAACCACTGCTCTAATCCAAATGTCCCATTCATGCATGTGGGCACTGAAGCCCCAAGATGGGGAGGAATTTGCCCTAAACCTTGGATGAAGTTAAAGCTGGACCTGGTACATGATTTTTTTTTTTTTAAGAGAACAATTTCATCACATGCACTGCCAGAGATTGGACCCAAGGCTTTCTCCATGAAAAGCATGAATGGATTCTAGCACTGAATCACCTTTCTGGCTCCTAGGCCTCTTGACATTCAACCCCAGGGGTGCTATCTGTACACCAGCATCTCACCTGAAAGTTTGAACCATAAGATCTAGATAATACAAATGCTGAGTCATCTTGGGTTCACATGACCTCCCAGTGCAAGGACCTGCAAGAGGACCCAGGTTTGAACCCCTGGCTTCCTACCTACAAAGTGGATGTATCACAAGCAGTGAAGCATGTCTGCAGGTGTCTGTCTTTCTCCCTCTTTATCTTTCCCTCCTCTCTCAATGTCTTCCCATCCTATGCAATTTTAAAAAAATAAATAAAGGCTGTCAGGAACAGTGGATTTGTAGTGCCATCACTAAGCCCCAGCGATAACTCTGGAAGCAAAGAAAGAAAGAAAGAAAAAAAGAGAAAGGAAGGAAGGAAGGAAGGAAGGAAGGAAGAAAGAAAGAAAGAAAGAGAGAGAGAAAGAAAGAAAGAAAGGAAGAAAGAAAGAAAGAAAGAAAGAAAGAAAGAAAGAAAGAAAGAAAGAAAGAAAGAAAGAAATTTTGACTTAGGGAGAGGCAAGGACTTGCCCTGGAGCCTAGGGTAGCAGGGCCAGGACCCAAGTTTAATTTTATTTTTATTAATTTATTATCTACTTATTTATTTGATAGAGACACAAGTCAAGAGGGAAGGAGGAAGAATAGAGGGAGAAAGACAGAAAGGCACCTACAGCAATGTTTTACCACTTGCAAAGCTTTCCCCCTGCAGGTGGGGGGCTGGGGGATTGAACCCCCCTTTTAAAGATTTTTTTAAATTATTTTTTGTTTGCCACTGGGGCTTCACCATTCTATCTAGGCTGACTTATTTCAGATAGGAAGGCAAGAAACAGAGATAGTGAGAAAGAGAGAAAGATAGCATAGCACCGAAGAATCCCTTAGTACAGAGGGTCAGGATCAAACCTGGGCTGTGCCCTTGACAAAGCTGAAACACTTTCCACATGAACTTTCTTACTGGCCCCTACCTTTTTTTAATCACTCCATCATGGTGTGTTAGGAAACAGAGAATATGATGTTCTTTTTTTTTAATTCTTTTTTTAGGCATTTTCTTGTCTGTCCCCTTCTATTCTCCACGCATCCAGCAGGCAGAGTTAATTCCCTTCCCATGCCTTTTCAGAAGCTTGGATTTGCTGCTTCACTTGGGGTCTCTTTCCCACTGGACTGTGAGTTCCTGGAGAGCAGAGACTGTATCTTATAACCCCAGTCTCAGCTGAGAGCCTGCTGAGTTCTCCATGTGCTGTATGTGTGTAGCCCACAAGAGTGGGGACCCCAGGAGGGACCGTCACTCTCAGCACCACAAGAGTAGAGCACTTAATAAGATACAGACCATTAACCCAAAGTAATTTAAAAGTAATTCCAGCTGTGTCTTGTGTGTGTGATACTGTGAAAACCCTCTTCCTTCTGTTTCTTTTCTTCTCACTTTTCCACTCCACGTCCTCTTAACACCTTCTTTTTTTGGTTCTGTGACACAAAAATTACCAACCAGACTGTCCAAAATCCAAGACTGGTGGAGGGAGAGTAGGTGGTGAAAGTCAACTGGTCACCCTCCATGCTGCCTTCCTTTTGTCAAGGGGAAAAGGCTGTTTTGCTAAGGACCTGTCCCAGCCTCCCTTGCAGGAGTGACCACAGGACGAAGGCCTGTCCTTTGGATGTGGATGGAAGTGAGGGAAGTCACTTCCAAGTGGTGGTTACAATTGCTGTGAAAGATGGCTGTTTCTTGTGCAGTTAGAGGAAAGAGAAAGAATGGGGTCAAAGAGCATTACAGTTCAAACACAATAGCAGTAACTTTCATTTCATGCAGAATTGTTCTCCTCCTCCTTCTTTCTTTTCTCTCTTTCTTTTTCTTTTCTTTTCTTTTTTTTCTCAGAATTGTTCTTCTAAAGGACTCAGGAAGCCCTTGCTGCCCTTCCCTGGAAGAGAGGCAAAGGCAGTACCCCCCACCCCCCACCCCCACTGCCCCCTATTTCACAAGGGCCTCCCTGGAGGAATAGGACTGGCTTGCTCGAGGTCAGCCTGGTGGTTGGAGGAGGAAGGGGCTGGAGAAACCCCTGGAGAGAATTTAAAGCCAAAAAACTATTCAAAGCTGAAAGCAGATGGAGAAACCAGCAAGGGAACGTTTCCAAGGTGGAAAGATTAACTCAAGAAGTTGAAGCCAGACAATTGATGGAAATGAACTGAGGAAGTTCAGGAAACAGGGAAGCTGGTAGGTCAGCACCTGGGGACGTCCTTACAGTAGCCTGCAGGGCAACACCATTCACACTGACAGTGCTGGAGGTAGGAGACAGACAGACTGAAGCACTGAGGTCTGAAAAGGAAATACCAGAACCACGCATTTCTAACATGAATCATCTGAGACAAATGGATAAGGGAAGGGCCTAGAACCCAGATGGCCATGGAGTGGGAAGGTCTCAGTCTTCCCTGGATAATATTCATTCATTCACTACCGCCTGACCATTTACTGAAACCTATGATGCACCAAGTACCTCTGTACCCTGGGGATAGGACCATGAACCAAACAGACAAGACCACATCTTCCAGGAAACCCACAGTCTAGTGGGAGGAGCAGACCACAGAAGAAAACCACAGCAAATGGGTCAGTTATGTATGTAGTATCAGAATGTTATAAAGCTCTTTAAAATAACAGGACTAAAAAAACAGTAATAATAACAGGACTAGAAGTGATGGAGCTAAGACTGACTAAATAATTTGCAGAATCCAGTGCAGAATGAAAACATAGTGGGAGGGGGTTCTTTCTCAACTTGTAACTGTTTTGAAAAAGTATTTAACTTTATATTAATGAGAGAGATAGAGGTGATAGGTATATAGTAGATAAATAGATGATAGATAGATTAGGTAGATAGATAGATACATAGATAGATACATAGATAGATACATAGATAGATACATAGATAGATGATAGATAGCCACCAGAGTACTGCTCTGGCTTATGGTGGTGGCAGGGATTGAACCTGGGACCTTGGAACCTCAGACATCTGAGAACAGAATTGCTGTTCCTGCTCTTTTCTCTACATTACTGGTTTAGAACATCCTGATCCAGGTCCATGAAGGATGATAAATGACATAGTGGGGGTTGTATTGTAAAACAAACTATTGTATTTACTGTTGAATATAAAACATTAATTCCCCAATAAAGAAATAAATTTTAAAAATAAAATAAAATAAAGGCAAAAAAAAAGAACATCTTGTTCCACCCTCTTACATTAAGCTTCAACTTATCTTTTCTTTGAATGTGTGTTTCCTGAAGACATAATAGATGGGTCATGTTCTTTAATCTATTTAGCTGCTCTGAGACATTTGACAAGTGAATTTAGGCCTTCCACATTTAGGGTGATTATTGATATATATATATATATATAGTTTAGTTACAGCCATTCCGGTTTTTGTTTTAATATTATTTTAGGTTGTTGACTCTTTTCCCATTCGCTCTATCTGTCGTTTTGTATGGATAGGTTTCTATGGTTACTTCTTTGCTAATCTTGCTTCCTGGGTCTTGTGGGTCTTGCATTCCTGAAGGACTGTGGCAGTGTCCAGCTCTCTGGCCCTTCATAGGGATGAGGGGTGTAGAATCAGGGTCCTGGGACCCCCAAACAGCCACACCAAGGCCAACATGTACTTCAAGGACTAAAACAGTCAAAGATATCAGAAGTCCATTTGATACTAAAACTAACCCCATATTAATCAATTGACGGATGTTCATGGCCAGTGGAGAAGCAATTACAGAAGTTAAAACTCTTTTCTGCACCTCAAGAGGAATTTTGGTCTATACTTCCAGAGGAGGGAAATGTTAGGGGAAAATGACCAGAAAGCTACCAACCCCAGATCCACTGGGACCAGGAATGTTTGTGACAAGGTATCTTTATTTTTGCCATATCGCTGAGAAGAAAGGGAAATTGAAGAACACCTGAGGAAGTCACATGCTATTTCATTTACTTAAGAAGGAAGAGCAAAATAGAAGGACACCCAGATGTTATGATAGGTACAGATGTGGCTTAGAAAGAAAGTGAAGGGGTCAAAGGAACCCTCCTGCACTGCTAGTGGGAATATAAATTGGTCCAACCTCTATAGAGAACAGTCTGGAGAACTCTCAGAAGGCTAGAAATGGACCTACCCTATGATCCTGCAATTCCTCTCCTGGGAATATATCCTAAGGAACCCAACACATCCATCCAAAAAGATCTGTGTACACATATGTTCTTGGCAGCACAATTTGTAATAGCCAAAACCTGGAAGCAACCCAGGTGTCCAACAACAGACTTCACCATTTTCAGCCGATCTTGGATGGACCTTGAAAAATCATGTTGAGTGAAATAAGTCAGAAACAGAAGGATGAATATGGGATGATCTCACTCTCAGGCAGAAGTTGAAAAACAAGATCAGAAAAGAAAACACAAGTAGAACCTGAAATGGAATTGGCATATTGCACCCAAGTAAAAGATTCTGGGGTGGGTGGGTAGGGAGAATACAGGTCCATGATAAATGGCATAGTGGGGGTTGTATTATTAAATGGGAAACTGGGTAATGTTATGCATGTACAAGCTATTGTATTTACTGTTGAATGTAAAACATTAATTCCCCAATAAAGAAATAAATTTTAAAAAAAAATCATGTTGGAGATTCGACTTCCGGAGGCAGAGCTACGAGCAGCAGATCGCTTTCTCTCCTCTCCTCTCCTCTCCCGGATCAACTAGGAATACCAAAGGAGACCACCCGGACCGAAACAAGACAGGACTAGAATGACCACAGAAACCCAGTAAATCACCCGTGAATACAAACACACGTGGCTGGTGACAGAGAGGAGAGAGGGGCCTAAGGAGAGATTAAGTGACTGCTAACAGTTCAACAGTTTGTCAGTGGAGACACCACCTCCAGTCTGCTCCACAACAAGGGGACAGCTGAAGGGAGGAAAGGACTCCCCAGAGACTCACCAAGTGCAACTCAGAGTCTCCATTGCTACTACACTCAGAATCTGGAGCAGCAACAGGGAGGGACACTAGGGTACAGAGATCTAACCAGGAAACTCAGGAGAAGACCTATACCTCGGTGGCATAGCTGAGGGGCTGTGAAAGTCTCTTTGCATAACCACTGGATTATCTCTGCCACACCCTGCTTTATCTCTTGGTCAGGAGTCAGTGATTAAGCTAAGAAGCCTATTGATAGTTTAAAAGCCCTCAGGCTCCCATAGCCTACAGGGAAAAAAAAAAGGCTTTTACACCACTGAACTCCAACTCAGGGATTGAAAAAACTGTTAACTTATATAAAATGGTTAAAACAACAAGAAAAAATATTGGAGACTCGAACCAGGACAAGAGTCCAGCTAAAAGTCCTCCAGAGGGTGAAGCACAAAACAACAAGTTCAACATCCAAACATTAGCTAAGGAAATAATAACAGGAGTGAGTAAAGAATTTGAAAAAATTGTAATCAGAAATGCAGGAACAACAAATGAGAATATGGAAGAAAATTCTAATTATCTCATAGTTATTAGAGAGCTGAAAGCTGAAATCTCTGAGCTAAGACGGCAACTAGCTGAACAAGCTAAAACAGTATCAGAGCAGGGCAACAAAATAGATGAACTCCAGAAAGCAGTAGAGGGCAGAGAGAATAGAATCTATGAGGCTGAAGACAGAATTAGCAAGATTGAGGATGAATTAGAGACAACTAAAAAAGAAGTAAGAGATCTCAAAAAGAGATTAAGAGATGCTGAAAACAACAACAGAGTCCTATGGGATGACTTCAAAAGAAACAATATACGCATTATTGGCTTACCAGAGGAAGAAAGAGAAGGGGAGGAAGAAAGCGTTCTCCAGGCCATAATAGCTTAAATTTCTCTAGTCTAGACAACACCAAAGACATAAAGATTCAAGAAGCCCAGAGGGTCCCAAACAGAATTAACCCAGACCTAAAGACACCAAGACATGTCATACTTAGAATGGAAAGGAATAAGGATAAAGAAAGGATCCTCAAGGCTGCAAGAGAAAAACAAAAAGTCACCTACAAAGGAAATCCCATAAGATTAGCAGCAGATTTCCCCAGACAAACACTACAGGCCAGAAGAGAATGGCAAGATATCTATCGAGTGCTCAATGAGCAAGGCTTTCAGCCAAGAATACTATATCCTGCTAGATTGTCATTCCGACTAGATGGAAGCATCAAAACCTTCTCAGACAAGCAACAGTTGAAGGAAGCAACCATCACCAAGCCTGCCCTGAAAGAAGTTCTGAAAGGTCTCCGATAAACAACCAGACCACCACAAATAGGACATATATCAAAACACTCTAAAACTCTACAAGAATGGCGTTAAAATATCTTCAATCTTTGATATCAATAAATGTCAATGGCCTGAATTCACCTATTAAAAGACACAGAGTAGGAAGATGGATCAGAAAACACAACCCAACAATATGTTGTCTACAGGAAACTTACCTAACGCAACAAGACAAACACAGACTTAAAGTGAAAGGATGGAAAACTATCATTCAAGCCAATGGCCAACAAAAAAGGGCAGAAACAGCTATTCTCATATCTGACATGATAGACTTTAAAATAGATAAGATTAAAAAAGATAGGAATGGACACTACTTAATGCTCAGAGGATCAGTCAATCAAGAGGGCTTAACAATTATTAATATCTATGCACCCAATGAGAAGCCATCTAAATACATCAAACTTCTACTGAAAGAGCTACAGCAATATATTAACAGTAACACAATCATAGTAGGGGACTTCAACACCCCCACTATCTCAACTTGACAGATCATCCAGGCAGAAAATCAGTAAAGACATAAGGGAGCTAAATGAAGAGATAGATAAACTAGAACTATTGGACATTTTCAGAGTCATTCATCCCAAGAAACTGGAATACACATTTTACTCAAATCCACATGGATCATTCTCAAGGATAGACCATATGTTAGGCCACAAAGACAGCATCAGCCTATTCAAGAGCACTGAAATCATCCCAAGCATCTTCTCAGACCACAGTGGAATTAAACTAACACTTAACAATCAACAAAAGATTAGTAACAGTCCCAAAATGTGGAAGCTCAACAGTACACTTCTTAACAACTTCTGGGTCAAAGAGGAAATCAAGGAAGAAATCAAAATGTTTCGAGAGTTCAATGAAAATGAAGACACAAGCTATCAAAATATTTGGGACACAGCTAAAGCAGTCCTAAGTGTGAGAGGCAGTAACTCTAGAATAGTTATAAGTATAGTTGCTTTTTGAGTTTGAGTTTTAAGAATAGTTTAAATATAGTTGCTTTTTGCCCTCCTGCCCAGTGAGGTGGAAAATTCCTTGCCCTTTTCCCCATGACAGAACCTAAGAGGCCATCAATTATTTTGACAGACCCTGCAGAGAGCAGGACTCATCATGACCTCTGCAACAGAATACTGTTACCAGACAGTTAAAAATGGCCTGACAAATGATGACCTGATAGATTGCAAACAGATGGTCGGTGGTCCCAATAAAGAACAAAAAAATGTGGTGACCCCCACTTTGGCTGGGACCTATTGGTCTGGTGTGATGTCTAAAACTAGCCCATGCTTTGCTCTGAATAGATCAGGCTTTTGCTAAGTTTGAAATGATTGGATATAGGCTGGTAAGGTGATGTGTTCCCCCTCCCTGAGTGTAGTCTGAATTCCTATAAATTGTATGGTTTGAGCTTTGTTCAGGGTCGAGCTTGGTAGACTAACACCAGTCACCATCTCGGCCCGGATTGCAATTCGTGAATAAACATCTTTTGCTTCCTTGCAGTGGACGGTGGTTTGATTTCGCTCTTTAACACTAAGAGGGAAGTTCATAGCTATACAAGCACACATTAGGAAACAAGAAAAGGCACAAATAAATAGCCTGATTGCACATCTTAAAGACCTAGAAGAAGAACAACAAAGGAATCCTAAAGCAACCAGAAGGACAGAAATTACTAAAGTTAGGGCAGAAATAAATAACATTGAGAATAGGAAAACCATACAAAAGATCAATGAAAGTAAATGTTGGTTCTTCGAAAGAGTAAACAAAATCGACAAACCTTTAGCCAGACTCACAAAACAAAAAAGGGAGAAGACCCAAATAAATCGGATAGTAAATGAAAGAGGAGAAATCACAACAGACACTGCAGAAATTCAACATATCATGCGAGGCTTCTATGAACAACTATATGCCACCAAGCTAGAGAACCTGGAAGAAATGAATGATTTCCTAGATACCTACCAACTTCCAAAACTAAGTAAAGAGGAAGTGGATAACATGAACAGGCCCATCACAGCTAATGAAATTGAAACAGTTATCAAAAATCTTCCCAAAAATAAAAGTCCTGGACCAGATGGTTTTACAAATGAATTCTACAAAACTTTCAAAGAAGAACTAATACCTCTACTTTTAAAAGTCTTCCAGAAGATTGAAGACACTGGAATACTCCCTGCCAGCTTCTATGAAGCCAACATCACCCTGATACCAAAAGCAGACAGGGACACAACCAAAAAAGAAAACTACAGACCAATATCTCTGATGAACATAGATGCGAAAATATTGAACAAAATTCTAGCCAACCGGATACAGCAGTATATCAAAAAGATTGTTCATCATGACCAAGTGGGGTTTATCCCAGGCATGCAAGGTTGGTTTAATATACGTAAATCAATCAATGTGATCCACCACATCAACAAAAGCAAGACCAAAAACCACATGGTCATATCAATAGATGCAGAGAAAGCCTTTGACAAAATACAACATCCCTTTATGATCAAAACACTACAAAAAATAGGAATAGATGGAAAATTCCTGAAGATAGTGGAGTCTATATATAGCAAACCTACAGCCAACATCATACTCAATGGTGAAAAACTGGAAGCATTTCCCCTCAGATCAGGTACTAGACAGGGCTGCCCACTATGACCATTACTATTCAACATAGTGTTGGAAGTTCTTGCCATAGCAATCAGGCAGGAGCAAGGAATTAAAGGCATACAGATTGGAAGAGAAGAAGTCAAACTCTCCTTATTTGCAGATGACATGATAGTATACATGGAAAAACCTAAGGAATCCAGCAAGAAGCTTTTGGAAATCATCAGGCAATACAGTAATGTGTCAGGCTATAAAATTAACATTCAAAAGTCAGTGGCATTCCTCTATGCAAACACTAAGTTAGAAGAAATTGAAATCCAATCCCCATCAAGATCCCAAGCACATTTTTTAGGAGAATAGAACAAATGCTACAAATGTTTATCTGGAACCAGAAAAGACCTAGAATTGCCAAAACAATCTTGAGAAAAAAGAACAGAACCGGAGGCATCACACTGCCAGATCTCAAACTATATTATAGGGCCATTGTCATCAAAACTGCTTGGTACTGGAACATGAACAGACACACTGACCAGTGGAATAGAACTGAGAGCCCAGAAATGAGGCCCCACACCTATGGACATCTAATCTTTGACAAAGGGGCCCAGACTATTATATGGGGGAAGCAGAGTCTCTTCAACAAATGGTGTTGGAAACAATGGGTTGAAACATGCAGAAGAATGAAGCTGAATCACTGTATTTCACCAAATACAAAAGTAAATTCCAAGTGGATCAAGGACTTGGATGTTAGACCAGAAACTATCAGATACTTAGAGGAAAATATTGGAAGAACTTTTTTCCGCATAAATTTTAAAGACATTTTCAACGAAACGAATCCAATTACAAGGAAGACTAAGGCAAGTATAAACCTATGGGACTACATCAAATTAAAAAGCTTCTTCACAGCAAAAGAAACCACTACCCAAATCAAGAGACCCCTCACAGAATGGGAGAAGATCTTTACATGCCATACATCAGACAAGAATTTAATAACCAACATATATAAAGAGCTTACCAGACTCAACAACAAGACAACAAATAACCCCATCCAAAAGTGGGGGGAGGAATTGGACAGAATATTCACCACAGAAGAGATCCAAAAGGCCGAGAAACACATGAAAAAATGCTCCAAGTCTCTGATTGTCAGAGAAATGCAAATCAAGACAACAATGAGATATCACTTCACTCCTGTGAGAATGTCACACATCAGAAAAGGTAACAGCAGCAAATGCTGGAGAGGGTGTGGGGTCAAAGGAACCCTCCTGCACTGCTGGTGGGAATGTCAATTGGTCCAACCTCTGTGGAGAACAGTCTGGAGAACTCTCAGAAGGCTAGAAATGGACCTACCCTATGACCCTGCAATTCCCCTCCTGGGGATATATCCTAAGGAACCCAACACATCCATCCAAAAAGATCTGTGTACACATATGTTCTTGGCAGCACAATTTGTAATAGCCAAAACCTGGAAGCAACCCAGGTGTCCAACAACAGATGAGTGGCTGAGCAAGTTGTGGTATATATACACAATGGAATACTACTCAGCTGTAAAAAATGGTGACTTCACCGTTTTCAGCCGATCTTGGATGGACCTTGAAAAAATCATGTTGAGTGAAATAAGTCAGAAACAGAAGGATGAATATGGGATGATCTCACTCTCAGGCCGAAGTTGAAAAACAAGATTAGAAAAGAAAACACAAGTCGAACCTGAAATGGAATTGGAGTATTACACCAAAGTAAAAGACTCTGGGGTGGGTGGGGAGAATACAGGTCCATGAAAAATGATGAATGAAATAGTGGGTGTTGTATTGCTAAATGGGAATCTGGGGAATGTTATGCATGTAAAAAAAAAAAAAAAAAAAAGAAGTAGAAACGCAAAGCAGAAATTGCCTGAGTTTGGAGTATGGCACCAAAGTAAGAAAGCAGAAGTATACTAGAGTTTGCAGTGAGTACCTCCCTAATACTTCCTCTCCACTTTTCCAAGCTTTGGGTCCATGATTGCTCAACAATTTGTTTGGCTTTGTATGTTAACTCTCTTTTTAGTCACCAGGTTCCAGGTGTCATCAGGATGCTGGCCAGACTTCCCTGGACAGAGGACCCCACCAATATGTCCTGGAGCTCCGCTTCCCCAGAGACCCACCCTACTAGGGAAAGAGAGAGGCAGACTGGGAATATGGACCGACCAGTCAACGCCCATGTTCAGCGAGGAAGCAATTACAGAAGCCAGACCTTCTACCTTCCGCAACCCACAATGACCCTGGGTCCATGCTCCCAGAGGGATAGAGAATGGGAAATCTATCGGGGGAGGGGGTGGGATATGGAGATTGGGCGGTGGGAATTGTGTGGAGTTGTACCCCTCCTACCCTATGGTTTTGTTAATTAATCCTTTCTTTAATAAAAAAAAAAAAAAAGAAAGAAAGAAATTGAAATCCAGAAATCAGTTCCTTTTTCTATAGCAACAAAAACAATAAAATATCTAGGAATAAACCTAACCAAAGAAGTGAAAGACTTGTATACTGAAAATTATGAGTCACTACTCAAAGAAATTGAAAAAGACACAAAGAAGTGGAAAGATATTCCATGTTCATGGGTTGGAAGAATTAACATCATCAAAATGAATATATTACCCAGAGCCATCTACAAATTTAATGCTATCCCCATCAAGATCCCAAGCACATTTTTTAGGAGAATAGAACAAATGCTACAAATGTTTATCTGGAACCAGAAAAGACCTAGAATTGCCAAAACAATCTTGAGAAAAAAGAACAGAACTGGAGGCATCACACTGCCAGATCTCAAACTATATTATAGGGCCATTGTCATCAAAACTGCTTGGTACTGGAACATGAACAGACACACTGACCAGTGGAATAGAATTGAGAGCCCAGAAATGAGGCCCCACACCTATGGACATCTAATCTTTGACAAAGGGGCCCAGACTATTATATGGGGGAAGCAGAGTCTCTTCAACAAATGGTGTTGGAAACAATGGGTTGAAACATGCAGAAGAATGAAGCTGAATCACTGTATTTCACCAAATACAAAAGTAAATTCCAAGTGGATCAAGGACTTGGATGTTAGACCAGAAACTATCAGATACTTAGAGGAAAATATTGGAAGAACTTTTTTCCGCATAAATTTTAAAGACATTTTCAATGAAATGAATCCAATTACAAAGAAGACTAAGGCAAGTATAAACCTATGGGACTACATAAAATTAAAAAGCTTCTTCACAGCAAAAGAAACCACTACCCAAATCAAGAGACCCCTCACAGAATGGGAGAAGATCTTTACATGCCATACATCAGATAAGAGTTTAATAACCAACATATATAAAGAGCTTGCCAGACTCAACAACAAGACAACAAAATACTCCATCCAAAAATGGGGGGAGGACTTGGACAGAATATTCACCACAGAAGAGATCCAAAAGGCCGAGAAACACATGAAAAAATGCTCCAAGTCTCTGATTGTCAGAGAAATGCAAATCAAGACAACAATGAGATATCACTTCACTCCTGTGAGAATGTCACACATCAGAAAAGGTAACAGCAGCAAATGCTGGAGAGGGTGTGGGGTCAAAGGAACCCTCCTGCACTGCTGGTGGGAATGTCAATTGGTCCAACCTCTGTGGAGAACAGTCTGGAGAACTCTCAGAAGGCTAGAAATTGACCTACCCTATGACCCTGCAATTCCCCTCCTGGGGATATATCTTAAGGAACCCAACGCACCCATCCAAAAAGATCTGTGTACACATATGTTCTTGGCAGCACAATTTGTAATAGCCAAAACCTGGAAGCAACCCAGGTGTCCAACAACAGACGAGTGGCTGAGCAAGTTGTGCTATATATACACAATGGAATACTACTCAGCTGTAAAAAATGGTGACTTCACCGTTTTCAGCCGATCTTGGATGGACCTTGAAAAAATCATGTTGAGTGAAATAAGTCAGAAACAGAAGGATGAATACGGGATGATCTCACTCTCAGGTCGAAGTTGAAAAACAAGATTAGAAAAGAAAACACAAGTCGAACCTGAAATGGAATTGGAGTATTACACCAAAGTAAAAGACTCTGGGGTGGGTGGGTGGTTGGTTGGGGAGAATACAGGTCCATGAAAGATGATGAATGAAATAGTGGGGGTTTTATTGTTAAATGGGAATCTGGGGAATGTTATGCATTAAAAAAAAAAAAAAAAAGAAGTAGAAACGCAAAGCAGAAATTGACTGAGTTTGGAGTATGGCACCAAAGTAAGAAAGCAGAAGTACACTAGAGTTTGCAGTGAGTACCCTCCCTAATACTTCCTCTCCACTTTTCTAAGCTTTGGGTCCATGATTGCTCAACAATTTGTTTGGCTTTGTATGTTAACTCTCTTTTTAGTCACCAGGTTCCAGGTGTCATCAGGATGCTGGCCAGACTTCCCTGGACAGACGACCCCACCAATATGTCCTGGAGCTCCGCTTCCCCAGAGACCCACCCTACTAGGGAAAGAGAGAGGCAGACTGGGAGTATGGACCGACCAGTCAACGCCCATGTTCAGCGGGGAAGCAATTACAGAAGCCAGACCTTCTACCTTCTGCAACCCTCAATGACCCTGGGTCCATGCTCCCAG
The DNA here is from genome assembly GCF_950295315.1 of Erinaceus europaeus. NCBI lineage: Eukaryota > Metazoa > Chordata > Mammalia > Eulipotyphla > Erinaceidae > Erinaceus > Erinaceus europaeus. The sequence goes on from NC_080174.1 coordinate 40,287,132, forward strand.
AGGGATGGAGAATGAGAAAGCTATCGGGGGAGGGGGTGGGATATGGAGATTGGGCGGTGGGAATTGTGTGGAGTTGTACCCCTCCTACCCTATGGTTTTGTTAATTAATCCTTTCTTAAATAAAAAAAATTAATTAAAAAAAAATCATGTTGAGTGAAGTAAGTCAGAAACAGAAGGATTCTTGGTTTTTCACTATGAAAAAAAAAAAAAGAAACAGAAGGATGAATATGGGATGATCTCACTCTCAGGCAGAAGTTGAAAAACAAGATCAGAAAAGAAAACACAAGTAGAACCTGAAATGGAATTGGCATATTGCACCCAAGTAAAAGACTCTGGGGTGGGTGGGTGGGGAGAATACAGGTCCATGAAGGGTGATAAATGGCATAGTGGGGGTTGTATTATTAAATGGGAAACTGGGGAATGTTATGCATGTACAAGCTATTATATTTACTGTTGAATGTAAAACATTAATTCCCCAATAAAGAAATAAATAAAAAAAAATCATGTTGAGTGAAGTAAGTCAGAAACAGAAGGATTCTTGGTTTTTCACTATGAAAAAAAAAAAAAAAGAAACAGAAGGATGAATATGGGATGATCTCACTCTCAGGCAGAAGTTGAAAAACAAGATCAGAAAAGAAAACACAAGTAGAACCTGAAATGGAATTGGCATATTGCACCAAAGTAAAAGACTCTGGGGTAGGGTACAAGCTATTGTATTTACTGTTGAATGTAAAACATTAATTCCCCAATAAAGAAATAAATTTTAAAAAAAAAGAAAAGAAAGGAAGTGAAGATGGGGCCTTAGAAGGGAATAAAAACAGGCATCAGCTTTCACATGGGGTCATCCAGCTTTGCTCAAATGGCCCACAGGTTTCCCTAGTGCATGCCTTTTCATGTTCCTGATTAAAAGTTTTAAATATCAAGGGAGAAAAGCCATTGAAGAATACTTAACAGTTGAGGGGGTGAGTCTTTAGCAATGGAATAAACATCACTCATTTGAGTCTTATAAATAGAAGAAGAGGAAGAGGAGTGGGAGGAGGAAATAATAGTAGTCATGGGACACAGACTCATTGGAGTACTAGTCAGCAGTTAAAAATACTATAATGTGTCCTTTGGAACTGGAGGTGATTATGCTTAGTGAAGTAAGTAAGTAAGTAAGGAAATGAAGTAAGTAAGGAAATGAAGGGTGACGATAGCATGATTTCACTCATATGTAGAACACAGAGAATTGAAACACATGAACTTGAGGAGAAAAAAATATGTATGTAAGAGAGAAAAAATATGTAAATATGTATATTAAAATATGTAAATATGTATATAAATATGTACATCATCAACGCATACCTATGACCTTGGGAGAACTATGGTGATCATTGTTGGAGGAAGTGGTCACTGTTGGTGGGGACACACAGTTCTTTGGTGGTGGGGATGGTGCGGAATTATACTCCTATTATCTTATAATTTGGTTAATCACTATTAAATAACTAAGAAGAAAAAACAAAGAGGGACAGGAGTAGATAGCATAATGGTTATGCCAAGAGACTATCATACTTTAGGTACCAAAGTCCCAGCTTCAATCCTCCGCACCACCAGAGCTGAATGGTACGCTAGCAAATAAATAAATGAAATATTAAAAAGAAAGAAGGGAGGGGCCAGGTGGTGGCATACCTGGTTCAACGCACATGTTACAATGCACAAGGACCCAGGTTCGAGTCCCTGGTCCCCACCTGCAGAGGGAAAACCTTGGAAGTGGTGAAACAGGGTTGCAGGTGTCTCTCTTTCTCTCTCTCTCTCTCTTCCCCTACCCTCTCAATTTCTGACAGTCTCTATCCAATAAATAAAGATAATTTTTAAAAAAGAAGGAAAGAGAAAAAAGAAAAGAAAAAACAAAGCAAATAAAAACTCAAACTAATCCCAGATCCTGTTGGAAATAAACACAAGTAAATAAAATGACTTGACACTGTACAATGCCAATTTTCAGTGCAAATAGCAGAGCATTTGACTTAAAATAATTACACAACTATATTTCCATGCTCTCTGCCAAAGTACCCTAAGCCAGCCAGAAGAGACAACAGGAAGACTGAAAGGAAGACATTCAAGCAGATACTTGTGAAACATTCTGGGACACCAGGAACAACCTCAGTGTGAAGACACTCACACCCACTGGCCCTGTCCAATCATGGGGAGCAGATGAGAAGGATGTGCATGCACAGCACCCCACATGGGACATGCCCAGGGAAATCCAGTCAAGCATCTCCTTCCAGAGGTCCACTAGCCCAGTCTTTGGCAGATGGGCAGCCTAAACCTCCATGCCAGGATGTGCTCATATGTCTTTACCCTCACTGAGCTGCGGCCTCTGACCAATTACCCTTCGAGATGTGCCATGGTGCTGTCAGCCCAGGGTGAAGGCTATGGTTCTGCTCTGCCCCAAGACCTTGTGGGGTAGATGAATCTAACCAACACACTTCAACATTTTGTCCAGGACCAGGGTTCTGCCAGGCACTAAAGACAGCTGCAGTTGTAAAATGGGGTCTGGGGTGCTAATGGGGGAACAGGAGATGGCAACTGGGACACGTGAGCTGAAGCCATGTCTATCTCACCTCATCCTTTGTTTCACCAGAACTTAAAAAATGTAAAACTATTAAGAATGTTAAAGCAGAACTGAGCAGTGGTGTGCTTGGCTTAACACACTCTGGTCCCCACATTCGGGGTGTGGGGCGGTACTTCACAAACAGTGAAGCAGGTCTACAGGTATCTCTTTCTCTCTCCCTCTCTATGCCCCCCCACCTCTTATTTTTCTCTGTCCTATCAAAAATATAATAATAAATACAAATTTAAAAGGCACTCTTTTATTAAAAAAAGGAAGTCAAATTGACAGCAAAAACAATACCAAAATATAGACTGATCTGCTTAGAAACAGACCTGAAGTGGTCTGGGAGGTGGTGCAGCAGATAAAGCATTGGATTCTCAAGCATGAGGTCCCAAGTTCAATCCCCAGCAGCACATGTACCAGAGTGATGTCTAGTTCTTTCTCCTCCTATATTTCTCATTAATAAATAAATAAATTCTTAAAAAAAAAAAACAGACCTGAAGGGTGGAGGGTAGACAGCTTAATGGTTATGCAAACAGACTCTCATGCCTGAGACTCCAACGTCCCAGGTTCAATCCCCCGCACCACCATAAGCCAGAACTGAACAGTGCTCTGGTTAAAAAAGAAAGAAAGAAAGAAAGAAAGAAAGAGAAAAAAAAGAAAGAAAAAAAGAAAGAAAGACAGACCTTGTTGGGGTCTCTAGCGGGGTGATCTCCAGGGGAAAGGTAACGGACCGATTCTTTCTAGAGTAAAGACACCGGGGAGATCAGCAGTGTGCTCAGAACTCATTTATTAAAAAAAAAAAAAAAAAGAACTCATTTATTAGCAGGTGGACATGAGTTAAATAGAAAAACAAACAAGAATTATTATTGAAATATGTCAGAAATTACAGGTTTCTTAAAGGTCGGCTTGCAGCTATGGTAGGGGGCTGGTATGACAAGAATTGATGCAGATACATAAAGGTCAAGATAATTAGTCTCCTGATGCAGGCATTTAATTACCCAAAGGCGTTTGAGGGGAGGAGAGGGGCTGAACCAGTTAAGGCAAGATAGAGAGAAGATAAGCAAGGTTTGATGCAAATTGAGGACATCAAAGGGCACTGCTAGGAGTGTGTGATAAGGTGTGTTCTCCTCTGTGAACTTTGAGTAAGTGAATCTTAAAGTAGGCGGCCATGTGGCCTGCAGTTAATGGGGAGAAGTATTGGGGTTTCTGTGGGCTTGAGAGACTAACAAGGCAAGCTTAGTCTGGGAGACTTTTTCCCTCTTGGCTCACCTCTATGACGAGAGAGACTTACCAGCGGGGTGTCTATCCAGACCTCCCTCCAAGGATGGGAGAGCTCCCCTATGCTCTACCAAGCTATCACATAGTCCCAACAAGACCTGAAGCCTAGGTGAACAAGCCTCCACAGCAAGGGACAAAAGGACAGCACCCAGGTAATGAAGAGATGGAAAGGAATTGGAGAGATAGCATAATGGTTATTCAAAGAGCCTTTCATGCCTGATATTCTGAGGTCCCAGGTTCAGTTCCCAGCACCACCATAAACCAGAGTTCAGCAATGATCTGGTAAAAGATAAAACAAACAAAAAGAGAGAGAGAGAGAGAGACCACAATACAGCAAGAAGCTACAATTGAGGAGACAACTCTAGATGTGGAATTCTACTCACTTTCCTTCAGGAATCAGGGACAGAAGTTTGCTGGGCCCATCACCCCAGTCCTATTATAGTCATTCACTTACAACTCTGCTATAGGAGAGAGGAAACTGTAGGCTATAAACCAGGCTTGATTCATGCCAGCCACTTCCATGAAACCTTCAGCAACATTGGGAGGGATGAAATCGCTGCCAGTTTTACAAGTGAGGAGACTGCAGTCTCAACAGCAGTGTTGAGAGGAGGGAAAGGCTTTGTCCCACCCATCTCTCCACTCAGGCCCTCAGAAGGTGAGTCCAGAGAGTCCTTTGCTAAACCAGAGGCCACGCACTGCAGAGGGGGCAGCCACAGGAGCAGATACTAGACTCCATCTGATGGCAACACACTGAGCACTGGTCCTGATGGCTTACAGGGTCTTAGCAAGAGCCACACATAGTCCTAGTGCACTAGGACAGGTTCTCAGGGCTCTGTGTCTAACTCTTCTTGGGCACAGATTCCTGAGTCCTACCTTTGGGAGTGAAATCTCTGAGGGTGTTGCCTAAGGCACACAGAATTTTAGATATTTATTAGTGATAAAGAGAGAGAACCAGAGCATCACTCCAGCACACATGATGCACAGGATTTTATCCACTGTGGCACCTCCCAAACCACAGAATTCACACATGAAAGAAGTTTTAGAGGGAAGGGGCAAGGCAGCTGGACTAGGGGAAAAAGGGGGGTGGGAGTGGGACCTGCATCCACAGTGGCTGCTAAGGGAACCTAGTTTGACTTCTGCTGGTGTGGGAAGGGGAACTAAGTGGCTTCTTGAAAAAGTGGTGTTCAGTTGGCCATTGGAGGGGGAAGGATTTTGCCGGGTGAAGAATGGGGAGGACATTGCAAGCCAGGGGAAGTGCATAGGCGGACATGACTCAAGGAGAGGAAGAGGTGGGGGGGTTGCTCTTTGATCCCCACTGTGACCAAAGACGTTATGACCAGAGTGAGCTTCATCAGCCTACAACAGCTGTGGGGACAGGTTATTGCAAGTTGGTCCCTGCTGGCTGCATGACTTGCCACTCCACCACATGACACCCTCCCTTACCCAGGCCCCCAGGAGTCATTGATGGATGAATCAGCTTGGTCCCTTGGTTGGCTTCTGTTCTTCCTTTGGAAGAGAAGATAGATGGATGATTTCATTAGCTTTTATCTCAGAGATCAAAGAGGCTGGAGCCTTGAGGGAGAGGGTTGAAATAAGGACCTCTGAGTGGGGCACTGCTGACTTATGGCTCCTTCCTGGATGGCCTGCCATGTGGTGGTGGGCAGAGGACATAGGCAGCCTGGCTCTCTAGGGGTCCAAGCCTGCCCCAGCTGCTTCTCTGCTTAGAGCTGTGGCACCTAGAGGCATGCTGGGGGCTCACAGAGCAAATCATTAAATAGTCAGAATATATGTGTACACACACACACACACACACACACACACACACACACACACACACATCCAAGCCAAGTTTTAAAAATGTTTTAATTAATTTAGTTATTGAGCAGACAGAAAGAAATTGAGAGGGAAGTGGGAGATAAAGAGAAAAATACATCTGCAACACAGCTTCACTGTGAAGCTTTTACCTTGTAGGTGGGGACCAAGGCCTGAACCCGGGCCCTTGTGCATTGTAACATGTATGCTCTATCAGCTATGCCACCATCCAGTCCCCAGGACAACTTTTTCAAATAGAGAGAAGGGAGGTGGTCCAGTGGTGGTACACTCAGTTAAGTACACATAGTAATAAGTGCAAGGACCCATGCAAGGATCTGGGCTCGAGCCCCTGGCACCCCACCTGCAGGGGGAACACTACACAACCAGTGAAGCAGGTCTGCAGGTGTCTGTCTTCCTCTCTACCTTTCTATCTTTCCCTCCCTCTCAATTTTTTTCTGTCCTATCCAATAACATGGAAAAAATGGCCACCAGGAGCAATGGATTCTTTGTGCTGGCACCAAGCCCCACTGACAACCCGAGAGAGAGAGAGAGAGAGAGAGAGAGAGAGAGAGAGGGAGAGAGAGAGAGAAAGAGAGAGAGAGAGAGGATCACAGCATCAAAGATTCCCTCAGAACAGTGGGGTCAGGCTTAAACCTGGGTCTCACATACAGCAGATATGAGCTGTCTTGCCAGCCCTGTATTTGGTAACTTTGCAAGTTGATTATTAAACTTTTTACTAAACACTGCACAACTCTGGCTTATGTGGGTACTAAGAATTCAACCTGGGAACTTTGGTGCCTTAGGCATGAAGTTCTTTTTTGCCTAATCCCTATGCTATCTCTTCAGTCAGAGAACTTTATTTTCTTTAAAAAAAAGGGGGGAGCTGGCAGGGGCATGTCTGGTGAAGTAGCTTACTTGAATAGTGTGCTTTGCCACATATTCCACCAAGGTTGGAGCCTAGCCCCATACCTCATTGAACCTGGGACTTCAGATCCTCAGGCATAAAAGACTCTATCTTGAAAGAAAAAAAAAGAAGAAGAAGAAGACAGAAAGGGGTGGGGGATCAGGTGATGGTGCACCTGGTTGAGTGCACATAATACCAAGCTCAAGGACCTGAGTTCAAGACCCTGTCCCCCACCTCCCCACCTGCAGGGGAGAAGCTTCACAAGTGGTATAGCAGGGCTTCAGGTGCCTACCTTTCCTTCTCTCTCCCTCTTCTCTCAATTTCTCTCTGTCCTATCTAACAGAAAGAAAGAAAGAAAGAAAGAAAGAAAGAAAGAAAGAAAGAAAGAAAGAGAGAGAGAGAGAAAGAAGAAAAGAAAGGGAGAGAAAGAAAGAAGGAAAGAAAGAAAGGGAGAGAGAAAGAAGGAAAGAAAGGGAGAGAGAAAGAAAGAACGAACGAAAGAGAGAAAGACGTATCTAAAGAGAGAAAGAAAGAAAAGGAAAAATGGTAGCTGGGAGTGGTGGATTCATAGTGCTGGCACTGAGCTGCAGGGATAACCCTGGTGGCAATAAAACTAAGGAAATAAATAAATTGAGGAAACTAGTGCTCAGAGAAAGTGAGTGGTCTGCTCCAGATCATACTGCTGGTGAGTGTCAGGCAGGACAGGGACTTAAGCCTGCCATCCTCTGCCCTGCCTAAACCCACCTGGCAGTTGCATCCCAGGCCCTCAGCACAGCCCCCTTGACCCAGCCTCTTAGCTTGTCTCCCTTTAACACAAGGTCAAGAGCCCCTCAGTCAGGGAAATGAAGCCAATATAAAAAGGGAACTTCCCTGCCTTGCAACCCTTGCAAGAGGATGACACCCCCGACCTTCTCAACATCAGGCTGCGCTCAGTTCCACCACTCCACCTGGCCCCGTTTCTGTGACGTTCTGTCCAGTCAGACAGGGGAGAGGAGGGGGTGGGAGGAGGGGCAGGGAGAGGCCAGGGAGAGGCCAGGGACTCATCAATTGCTGGCAATTACACAGTGCTTTGTCATTCTCAATTAGCTCAGCAGCTTAGCCTCCCTTGTGGTCCTGGAGGTTGAGGGAGAGAGAGCTGCAGGAACTTCCTCTGTGAGAGGGTAGGTGGTCCGGACAAAGAGGGACAAGCAGAAGCACCTCCCCTAGCCCCATCATGTGTTGTTGCTGCTCCAGTCACAGAGGGTCACCTGCTGGGCACACTCTGAGAACCAAGGGAGAGATTTTCAGTCTTCTGATGTGTACTGGGTACACCTCTTTGCCAGGTCAGCAGCTGCAGGAAACCCTCAGGTTGGTTTCACCTTCTGCTGTGCAACTCAGGCATCAAAGTTCGACATCTTCGAGGAAACACTCACGAAAGACATGTCTCTGATATCTGATTACTGTAAAAAATGGCGACTAATCCCTAGCACTGCAAAAACGGTATCATCTGTTTTCCATCTACACCATGCCTCGGCCTCGCATGAGCTTAATGTGCAGCTTGGCGATACGAGAATCCGGCATGAAGCCCAGCCAGTCTATCTTGGCGTTACTCTCGATCGCACTCTGTCATTTCACGAACATCTCATAAAAACTGCAGCAAAGGTGGGCGCGAGGAATATCATCATTGCAAGACTGGCCAGCTCCTCATGGGGCGCGAGTGCTTCCACACTACGATCATCATCTCTGGCATTATGCTATTCCACTGCAGAATGCTGTGCCCCAGTATGGTTCCGTAGCCCCCATGTCCACTTGGTCGATTCCAAATTATATTCCTCCATGAGGATAATTTCTGGAACCATCCGTTCCACCCCGGTTCCATGGCTGCCAGTTCTTAGCAACATCACCCCGCCAGATATTCGTCGGGATGCGGCATCATCTAAGTTCATTTCCCACGTCTACGCTCGACCGGACCTGCCAATATACGCGGATATCTTCGCCCACCCTGTCCAACGCTTGACGTCTCATCACCCAATCTGGTCCCCTACGCCTACACTGAACTTCTCTGTTCCAGACTCTTGGAAACAGAGTTGGCAGTCAGCTGAGGTAAAGAACAAACACCTCATCACAGACCCCTGCAAGCGTCAACCCGGCTTTGACCCAGCACGTTATGATTGGGCCCTCCTCAATTGCTGTTGAACAGGCCATGGCCGGTGTGCCACTATGTTCCATCGCTGGGGAGCCAGAGACGACCCGAACTGCCCCTGCGGCTCCAAACAGACTATGACCCACATAGTCAACGACTGCCACCTCTCCAGATTCAAAGGAGGTCTTGAAATTTTACATCAGGCTCAACCTGATGCTGTTGACTGGCTACGGAAGAAGGGCAAATGCTAGAAGAAGAAGAACCTTCTGCACTTAGGGCAGATTCAGCTGCTGAGTCAGGTAAACTAGTTCACCCATAACCAGACCAGAGCATTGCTTATCTCTGTTTAAAACTGGTGCCTGGGATTGAACCTGGGACCTCAGAGCCTCAGGCATGACAGCATTTTGCAGAACCACTATGCTATCTCACTGGACCCACCCCATCTCCCTCTTTTAACATTTTATTTCTGGCGACCAGGCTGTGGCGCACCTGGTTAAGTGCTCACATTACAGTGCAAAGGACCCAGGTTCAAGCCCCTGATCCCCACCTGGAGGGGGAAAGCTTCATGAGTGGTGAAGCAGGGCTGCAGGTGTCTCTCTGTCTCTCTCCCTTTCTATCTCCCCTGCCCTCTCAGTTTCTCTCTGTCTCTATCTAGTAAATAAATAAAAATTTTAACAAAAACATTTTATTTCTTTTTAAAATATTTTTTTTATTTATTATTGGATAGAGACAGAGAGAAATTTAGAGGGGAGAGAAAGATAGAGAGGGAAAGATGCCCTTGTTGTTTAACATTGTTATGGTTATTGATGTCATTGTTGGTGGATAGGACAGAGAGAAATGGAAAGAGGAGGGCAAGACAGAGAGGGGGAGAGATAAACACCTACAGACATGCTTCACCGCCTGTGAAGCGACTCCCCTGCAGGTGGGGTGCTGGGGGCTCGAACTGGGATCGTTACTCCAGTCCTTGTGTTTTGCGCCCCCTGTGCTTAACCCACTGCACCACCACCCGACTCCCAGAAACTCCTGTCTTAACAGATGAAAAAAATCAAGGCCCTACTGGGGAAGTCACCAGCTCAGGGATCACTTGAGGAAACTAGGTCTTCTTTTATTTTGTTTTATTTACTTTTATTTATTTATTTTACAGAATTACAAAATATCAGGGGTACAATTCCACATTGTTCCCACCATAAGAGTTCTGTGTTCCCATTCCCTCCATCGGAAACCACAATGATTCTAACCACAATCTACACAGCTAAAGAACTTAAAATATTCAGTCCATTTCCCTCTGAACATATTGAATTAGTAGTGGATTGTAAGATTATGAAGTAATAGGAGTGTAGTTTCACACTCCTCCCACCACCAATGGTCTGTGTCTCTACCTGCACCCCCCCCCCATGGTGGACCTGAAAACTACCCTTCCCCTCAAAGTCTTACACTTTGATGCAATACACCAAACTCAATCCAAGTTCTGCTTTGTATTTCCCTTTCTGTTCTTGTTTTCAACCTCTTTCTATGAGTGGAATAATACTATATTCATCCTTTTCTTTCTGGCTTAACTCATTTAACATGATTCCTTCAAGTTCTGTCCAAGTTGAAGAAAAAAAGATAAATTCATTATTTTTAATAGCTGATATATACATCTCACAACTTTCTCAGCCACTCATCTGTTGTTGGACACCTAGGTAGCTTCTAGGTGTTGGCTATTACAAATTGTGCTGCTATGAACATAAGTATGTACACATCTTTTTAGATGGGCCCCAGGACAGGGATTGCCATATCATACGGTAGATCCATTCTAACTGGAAACTAATCTTCTAACCCTAGCCCTTCATCTGTTTTGGCCCCACTGAAAGCCCAGACAATGGAGAGTTGGAGAAAAGCTGGGAACTCTGTACTCACCACCTCACTGGGGTTCACTAGGGAGAGAATAGTAAGACTGTAGATATGACACAATTTTCCTAAAGACAAAAAACAGTTATTCCCCTAAATACCCTTTATTATTTTATATTGATTGACTGACTGATTGTCATTGCTGGGGCTTTGCCACTCTGGGCTGACATTGTCAGATAAAAAGAGACGGGGGTGGGGTGGGGTGGGGAGGGAGGCACCATAGCACCAAATGTGATGGCAGCAATGCTCAAACATGTATCACATACTTGGCAAAGGAAAGATACTATCTAGATGAGTTTATTTATTGATTTATTTATTTTGCCACCAGGGTTATCACTAGGACTTGGTGTCTACACAACTCCACCATTCCTGGCAGCCATTTTTTAATAGAATATGAGTGACAGAGAAATATAGAGACACAGATAAAAGAGACACCTATAGCACAGCTCCCTCTGCCCCCTGCAGTTGGGTGCCAGGGTCTTGAACCTGGGCCCTTGCACATGGTAATGCATGCACTTTACTGGGTGAGCCACCACCTGGCCCCCAGTTAAGCTATTGTTCTCTTTTTTTCCTTTCTGGTCACTAAAGGATACATGTTCATTATAGACATTTTTACAAAGTTAAATCAGATATGGAAAAAAATCACCTTTAAATTATTTTTTGAATATGGTGTATTCTCAAGACTTCTCTGCTTCCTCTCTGTTTTCATAAGTACCTGAGATGAAAGACAAGAAACTTGGCTGCTGTCCTGGCTTGCTGTGTGACCTTGGGCAAGTCTCACCTTCTCTGGGTCTCCAGATCCTTATCTGTGACCTCAGAGGCGGCCCCTTGCAGCTCTGACCTTCTGTTTCTGCTTCTGTTTCTGGAACTGGCATAAGGGGCACAAGCAGGCTGCCCCTCTGCAGGGAACACATGGCTGACAGTTCTCAGCAAGTCACCTCTGGGAGGGTACCGCGGCCCTGTAAACAGTCTGCTTACTGGGCCCATCTGGTGCGCCCTGCCAGTGGGCACCACCAGTCGCCATTCACCAGCCAGCTCAGTGACTGCTTCTCCTTCAGGCTCCAGAATGCTCTCTGTTGCCTTAGGGTACAGCTGGCTTAGGCTAAGAAAACTAAAGGGTTCACTCCTGAGAACTTACCCACCTACTCATCAATACAGCACTCAGTAGGTGAAAACAGTCTGGTGTGGCCGAGAACTGGAAAGAGGGAGGAAGGAAAGTAAGGAGGCAGAAAAGAAACACTATTCTCACTTTGTATGGATCCCTTATTAGGCTTTTGGAATTCAGAAATAAGTTGGAAAAATACAACGCCCTTGAAAGACATAAGTCTAGTGAGGCAAGAAGAATACAAACAGACAACAGCAACACTTGAAATACTGAAAGCTCAGGCCTATGAGAACAGGGAGGCTAACTGATGGGAAGTAGTTAGGGAAGACTTCCTGGAGGAGGCAACCTTGTTTTTTAAAAACAAGACTCAGTCTTTCCAACTCAAGCTGTTTTTCCCTTAAGGAAAACCACATGGAAAATATAGTGTTATTCCTTTTACATACAAAGTGCTAAAAGGTAACTTCACAACTACCAAAGGAAGGGAAGCTAGCTTGCATTCAAACTTCTGGCATTCTGTTCTGGCCTAGGGACCTGGGCTTGAGTTTGACCCTGATGTTTGACTCATAGAGTCCCTTAGGGAACTTCTCTGACAGGTCTTGGGCTCTTTTCTGTCAAATTGAGCCTACTGCGGAGGAGCAAAGGATAGGTAACTGAAAAGGTACTTAGTTTATTTATATCGGTTTCTTTTGTTTTTTAGTTTGATAGGACAGAGAAAAATTGAGAGAAATGGGGTAGAGAGGGAGAAAGAGAAACATCTGCAGCACTGCTTCACAACTTGTGGAATTTCCCTCCTGCAGAAGATGACTGGGGGCTTGAACCCAGGTCTTGTGCATGGTAACATGTGTCCTCAACTGGCTGCACCACCACCTGGCATCTAGATGCTTAGTTTATAAAGTGAGAAGGAAATGGAAGGGGACCTCCACTTTCACCTTGGGTTAAAACAGCCTGATCCCAATACAGGAAAAGTCACCTTCTAAGTCTGGGGCAATTCCAGAGGGACACACACACACACACACACCACAACCAGGCCCCCTACCTCCCTAGAGGCCAGGCTGAGCTCTTCTGATTCCCTTTGGCATTACTCAACAGGGCACAGGATCACACAGACTTGACTTCTCAGTCCCGGAGTTAGAACATCTGTTCCACAGGAATTTTAGAATCCAGACTCCTTTCAAAGTGACTCTAGTAAGCAGAGCTGAGCCTGGGTCAAAGCAATGCAATACTTGAATTAGATTCATAGTTGGAAGGATGACTCCCAAATATGATCCAGCTCTTGTTCTTTGCAGAGTAAAAGTCAAGGAGGGGAAAGGCTTCCCAGAGGTCATACACAGGCCTCAGGGCTAGACACCTTTCCCCAGACTTTAGAGCATAAAGCCATGGCAAGCCCCCAGGATATTTGGGGAGTGGACAGGGGCACTACTTTTTTGCTATTGGGTTCTTAAAGTATCTGCTGTTTGTTTGTTTGTTTATTTATTTATTTATTTATTTAAAGCAGAGCTCTGCTCAGCTCTGACTTGTGGTGGTGGGGCTTGAACCTGGAAGCTCGGTGTTAGGCAAGCAAGTCTTTTGCATAAATGTACTATGATATCTCCCTCACTTAAGCACTTTTAAATGCCTTCACCTTTCCCAGTTTTCCACAGGCTCCACCTCTTTTAAAGTCTCACTGCCCTGTGCCTCCGGAGCCTTCAGCTAACCCTCAGTCTTCCCATCTCTAAAGGGGTCTTCTACGGCGTTTCAGTTTCAAGGTTCCCGCGGTTCGCAGTGGGTGACTCCGAGCCTCGGGCTCCTCCTGGGCGGGAAGGAAAGGCTCGCGGGAGAGGGAGGGTATGGGGACGCCGGGACTCACTCCTTAGGGGCGCCCTTTGTGTGGACAGCCCGGGGAGCGTGACCGCCCAGCCCTGGGAGTCCCGGCGGCTGGGGCTCAGGGGCGGGCCCGCAGGCGGAGCCTGGCCGCCCTCGCCCCGCCCGGACCGGCGCACGTCGCGCGAAGCTGGCGCGGGGGAGGAGGAGCGCGGAGCCCGCGCCGCGCGGCCCCGGCGGAAAGTTTTCGCCGACGGAGTTTTGTAGACGGCTGCAGTCATGGACGCGCTCAAGTCGGCCGGGCGGGCGCTGATCCGGAGCCCCAGCCTCGCCAAGCCGAGTTGGGGGGGCGGCGGCCGGCACCGGAGTGAGTGTGTGCGCGCCCGCCGGGGCGGGACCGGGCGGGGGTCGGGCTGCGGAAGGGCCTCCCGCGGGGCCCGGGTAGAGGCGGGGCCTGACCCATGTCCGGTCGCCCGGCCCACCCTGGGCTCCTGGGGGGTGGGGGGTACCCCGGGTCAAGCTGGCTGTCACTCGTGGCCGCCGGCCTGTGCAGCCGGGGGAGACCTGGACTCGAGGTGCTCAGGTGAGGCGGCAGTCGTGCTCCCCCTCGCCCCGCCGCCCGGGGCATTTGGGACCCACCAGCGTGGGTTCCTGGGGTGGCGGGTGGGCTCGGGGCGGGGGCGTGTTCGCACCCCTGCGCCTTTGATCCGCTCGCCCCACTGCCTGCAGCCCACGAGGTCATCTTTTCACTCGTGCGCGTTCAGAGATCCACCCGGGTGTGAACTCGGGCTCGCAGGTGCCTGTTGGAAGTGGGGGGTCGAGGCTTAGCCTGGGGGCGTCTAGGGCACCGAGCCAGGCGGTCTGCTCCTGCGCCTCCGCCTCTGGTGGGGTTCAGGTGACCAGGCTGGCGTCCTGGCTATTTTTGAAGCTTGTTTTCTTTCGCACCTTGCCCCTCGGGCTTCCAAAGTCCCTGAGGGCTCAGGCAAATGGCAGACTCTCCCAGGGGCATCTGGGCAGTGGGGAGGGGCCGCGCACCCCCTTCTCTCCTCACCTCGGGTTACTCTCCAGAGCCGGTCAGCTGGCACGGTCCCCTGAGACCAGGGTAAGCCAGCACAGAGTGCTTCTTTGCCGCTAGGGAAGACGCAGTGGCGTGAAGTCACACGGACCTTCGGGGAGAAGTGGCATCTGAGGCTGGGACTTCTGCACGTTCCCACCAACCACCTTGGAGCCTGGCCTCTGTCGCCCAACCTGGAAACCAGGGGACAGAAGCCACCACCACCGTCCCTCTGCTCTCCCGGGTGGAGCCCGTGGGCCCTTGCTCAGCAAATGCCAGCGTGTCAGGAGCTCGTTCGCCCCTCCTCTTGCTCCCACTCTGTGGACCCAGTTGTGGTCTCTTCCTAAACCAAGGCTGGCACTGGGGACATGGCCCAATGCCTGCTGGTGGGGCCCTCAGAGACTCCAAGGCTGGGCTCATCGCTTCCACACTTACCCCGACTTCCAAAATACTGACTTTAAACATGTGTGCATTGGACTAGGGCTTTATAAACGATGGGTTGGTCCTGAAGGGGAAGCCTGCGGCATTCTTTGGGGAAGGGTGGGGAAAGGAAGGGAGCTGGCAAAAGGAATGTGGGATCCCCTCTCCTCGGTCTGGAGAAGGGGTGATAGGTGACAGTCTTTCCTGTTGCTCTGATCTTGACTAAGGCACATGTCCTGTCTGATTCTTAGTTTCCTCATCTGCACATGGGGATAAGAACTCAGATCTGGCAGGGATGCTAAGAAGGTTATTGGTAATTGGTTTGCTCCTGTCATTTCATACTGTTATTTTTCCCCACTCTCCTCTCCTGCTTGTCCTGTGCACCTTTGGTGTGACTGTTACTGTGGTGGAACAAGTTTTAGAGTGCTCAGAGCCTGTAGAAGGGAGAAGAGCTGCTGCCCCCAACCACCACCTGCAAGCACAGGCACATACATCTCCCACCCTCTTAAGCTCAGAGCCCTTGCCCTAGAATTTTCTGGATCCAGAAAGAAAAGATCCGTGTCAGATTCCTCCCCCTTCCATCATTAAATCTGTTTTCTCATCTGTAAATTGTAAATAGAACTAGCACCCACTTGAGATTTTGGTCAAGGGCTGTTAAATGAGACTGCATTTCTGCCACAGGGCATGCTCAGTAAATGTCTTAAAAATATTTATCTATGATTACAAGATAGAAAGAACCCAGTTATTAACCCAATGCATTGGTGGAAGTTTTAGTGCTGTGGTCTTTTTCTCTCTTTCTACTTCTTTGTGTCTCTCTCTATCTGAAAAAGGCACCTCAGAGTAGTGAAGTTCATGGCATGATTGGAAAAAAAAAAAATCATAGGAAGAACCAGAGTGTCACTCTGCTGCTTGCGATGCTGGTTATAAAACTTGAAGAAATCTCATGTGTTTAAGTTCAAAGCTTTATCCATTGCACCATTCCCAAGCCACATATTTAATGTTTACTCTTGCTTTTGTCACTTCTGTGCTTCACATAGTGTTTTTGCTTCCTGTATCTCATCTAGTCCTGTGAGGTGGTGGGAGTTTTTATCATCAGGCCAATTTTTAGAAATAAAAGGATAGAGGTTCAGGGAAATGGAGTCATTGGCCCCAACACAAAATTGTCCAGAGGAGCACTCCAGATCAGCAGGTCAGGGCCTTATGGACTCTGGCCATGGGGAGAAGTGGGGTTAGGTGGCACCCCTGAGGACACTGGTGACCAGAGAGGACAGTTCTGAGAGGTGTGTCTGGGATGGAGGTAGTGGGACAGCCTGGCCTGGGGTGGTATCCCAGCACACAGGTTTTCAGTGGCCAAACTGAAGCTAATAGCAGTAAGGTTACATATGACACCTGTAGTGCCCCAGCAGTTCCCCACTCACCCTTTAAGGCCCTTGTCTGGGATTTGCATGCTAGTTGTTTTAGTTGTGAGAAACTGAAACCCAAGAAGAGGCAAAAAAAACTTGCCAGAGGTCACCCAATAAAGCCAGAATCCCAGATATCTTTGTCTTGAATTGCCTTTCTCTGTCTCTCAGACCTCTTAGAAGGCTTTTCTCTTCCTCTCCTACACATCTCTTTGAGAACCA
The DNA here is from genome assembly GCF_950295315.1 of Erinaceus europaeus. NCBI lineage: Eukaryota > Metazoa > Chordata > Mammalia > Eulipotyphla > Erinaceidae > Erinaceus > Erinaceus europaeus. Next base: position 40,303,732 of record NC_080174.1, read on the forward strand.
TAAATATTTTATCTCTGTCCTCAGCCAGGAATTTGCCTTTATTCCAACTGCCTGGAAAGGTGACTCACCTGGCTCACCAGTGTCCTCCTTTACAAAGGACTTCTGGGCTCTTGTGGGTAATACCAGTCTGTCAGGGAACTCATTGAGGAGGGGTGAGGAGCGGTGAATGGCAGGTTCTTGTAAGGCTAGTTCATAATGATTGGCAGGAACACTTATAACAATTGTAGTAAAATATATTAGGGCTGGCAAAATAGCTCACTTGGGTAGTGTGCTGCTTTGCTGCATATGTGACCCAGGTTTGAGCCCAGCCCCCACCTCATTGAAGAAAGCTTTGGTGCTATGCTCTTTCACTTTCTCTCTCTCTCTATCTAAAAAAGAAAGAAAGAGAAAATCAAGAACGAGAAAAAAGAAGAGAAATATATTGTAAGGCCTCAAACTGTAAAATTTGTTGAGCACTACTCAGTGTTATTTTCACTGCACAGTTAGAGGCATTTGAGAGTGTAGTGAGTAACTCAGTCCTCCTTCTGGTAGTGCTGACTGTTTACTGGGGAGCCAGCTAGACCATGGTGCAAAAGAGGAGTATGGTTATAGGGAGTGTTGACACTGTGAAGAAAGATAAAACAGTGAGGAAATGATGAGGACAATTTCCTTAGATAGGGTGGTTCTTCATTTGGGTCCTTTTAGTAGATGCTGAGACAAGGATCTGAGTGAAAAGAATTTATTTGGGAAGAGATCCCAGGAAATCATTAAGTGAGAAAGGATGAGAAGGCTGGAAGATAGTTCAGCAGAAGGGCGTGTGCCTTGTCAAGCATAGCCCAGGTCTGGTACTATGGTCTGTCTCCCTCTCTCTTTATCTCTCTATCTGAATGAAGAGGTTGGCCTGGGAGAACTGAAATTATGTATGAGAGAGGAGCCCAACTCCACCAAAAAACAAAAAGTAATAAAAATAAATAAAAAGGAATGAGAATTCCCAATGTAGACAACATAAAGCCAGTTACCACAGTGGTCAATGTGATCTTCAGTTACCCCTTAGGGGATCAGTTTCCATTGCTGGTTGGTGCAGGGACTGGTGTTTGTTTGTTTGTTTTTTACCAGATCACTCTTCAGCTTTGGCTTTGGTTTATGATGGTGCTGGGGACTGAATATGGGACCCTGTAGCCACAGGCGTAAGAGCCTGTTTGTATACATAATCATTATGGTAGCTTCCTCACCTATGGGGGAGCTTTAATGGGGATTGGTGCTTCAAGGAGCTGCAGGCAGAGTGTGGCATGCCAGGTGGCATGTAAGTTAAGGATATCCCCGAGGGGAGACGGCGGGATGCTGAATTGTCAGGGAGTCAGGGGAAACCTCTTTGAGAAGGTGATTTGGAGGAAGGATATGGGAACAGCATTCCAGCCCAAGAGAACATCAAGTGAAGAAGACATTGGGGCTGGGTGGTGGCCTGGTTAGTTGAGTGCACATGTTACCATATGCAAAGACACAGGTTCAAGCCCCTGGTCCCTACCTGCAGGAGGTGAGCTTTGTAGTGCTCCAGCAGGTGTCTCCCTCTCTTTCTCCGTCTTCCCATTCAAAAAAAGAAAAGAAGAAGGAAGAAAGAATAGTGATTTGGCTCTTCTGGAACTTCATTGCTCAGAGGTCTGGAGGCTGGGATTGGGGTATGTGGCTTTGGTCCACTCACTGTCCACTGTCACAACCAACTATGTGGGTACCTTCTGGCTGATCCTGAGCCTTGGAGCGTAAAGGTGTTGGGGTTCAGGCACCAAGCATTGCCCATTATGAGCTGTGACCAGACTCCTCTGTCAAGTGGGGATACTAATATATCTTTGATTTAAAAGATTCTTTTTTTTAAATAATTTATTTCTTTATTGGGGAATTAATGTTTTACATTCAACAGTAAATACAATAGTTTGTACATGCATAACATTCCCCAGATTCCCATTTAACAATACAACCCCCACTATGTCATTCATCATCTTTCATGGACCTGTATTCTCCCCACCCACCCACCCACCCACCCCAGAGTCTTTTACTTTGGTGTAATACTCCAATGATTTAAAAGATTCTTATAGGGAGTCAGGTGGTAGCGCAGTGGGTTAAGCTCACATGGCGCAAAGCGCAAGGACCAACATAAGGATCCCGGTATGAGCCCTGACTCCCCACCTACAGGGGAGTCGCTTCACAATCGGTGAAGCAGGTTTGCAGGTGTCTTTCTCTCCCCCTCTCTGTCTTCCCCTGCTCTCTCCATTTCTCTCTGTCCTATCCAACAATTACAACATCAATAACAATAATAACTGCAACAGTAAAACAATAAGAGCAACAAAAGGGAATAAATATTAAAAAAAAGATTCTTATAAAAATGCTGCAAATACATATGGCTATGTACAAGTGAAAAACTACCCGTGGTAATGACAGTAGCTTTAGTGGCACTTGGTCAGTACCAGGCATGGTCCTGAACCTGTCTCACATGTGAGTTCTTTCATTCTCACAGCAACCCTTGGTGGGTGCACTGGGCTGAACTGCAGTGCTGATGTTGCAGACACCAGCCAGACTGGGCCTCTCAGGGCAACAAAAGTAGTCTAGGGGCAGCAGCCTGCTCAGCTCTGCCACCTGGGCAGGAGGCTTTCACAAGAAAAGAGACCATGATCAGAGCTGAGAGTTAAGACTGGGCATATGGTCTGTCCCCAGCTAACTGTGACAGCAGGTCATCTATAAAATTGCAAAGTTTAAATAGCACAGTCATTACCCACCACAGGGCCAAAAATAGCCAGGGCTGGAACTGGGATTCAAGCCTGTATTTGCCTGGGGGCCTCTGGGAGCTATTCCTGAGGCCCCCAAGCTCCTCTCGGAGTGGCATGTGGCTTCAGCCTAAATGAGGTGGTTGGGTGTTGAGCTGGACTGGTGCCCGGTAGTCAGCCCTGTAGTCTGTCTTTATGAAGTGGTGTTGGTTTCTGAAGGGAGGGTGTGGCCCTGGAGAAACCTTATACCTGAGGGAAGGGATGAGTCACACTCAAGCTCAGAAGCTGAGGTCAGCTTCCCCAGAGGGGGATGAATCTTGTCTGGGCATGGGAGGACAGGATGGCAGGGGCTTGCAGGGTTGGGAAGAGGGCTGAGGGGGAAGGGGGAAGGACAGCAGTGTTGGGCAGCTCCTGGGATGGAAGGCCTGGATATGAATGAAAGTGTGAGAGGAAGATGGTGATAGCTGCTTCACTCTAGGTGATATACTGCCTGAGGAAGGGACTGCATCCACATTTAGAGACACAGCAGCTCCCTGAGAGGAAGATGAGGCCCTATTAGGAGGCACAGTGTTTACTTAACATCCACTGAGGACAGGGACCTGTGCTTTGTGTGTTATAATTTTTTTTTCCTGCCAGGGTGATTATGGGAACTTGGTGCCTGCAAGATGACTCCACCATTCTTGATGGTGATTTTTTCCCTTTTTCTAATGAGAGAGAGAGAGAGAGAGAAACTTGTAGCACTGCTCCACTATTTATGAAACTTTTCCCCTGCTGGTGGGGACAGGGGGCTTGAACTCAGGTCCTCTTGTGTGGTAAAGTGTATGCTCTGTGGGTAAGCCACTACCTGGCCCCCACGTTTTATTATACATTGTTCTAAATGGCTCTGTGAGGGCTGGTGAAGTAGTTAGTTCACTTGGATAGTGAGCTGCTTTCCCATGTGCATGATCCAGGCTTGAGCTTAGCCCCCACCACACAGAAGGAAGCTTAAGTACTGTGGTATCTGTTTTCCTGCCTCTCTGTCCTAAAAAAAAAATTAAAATAAACAGCCCTGTAAGCAAGGGACTGTTGTTTTCTCCATTTTATAGGTGAGAAAATAGCCTCAGGATAGTTCATCATTCAGAATCACTCAGTGTCAGAACTGGGATTCTAGGGTTAACCACGAGCCTGTATAACCTCAAGAAAGATTTCCTGATGGATACTAAATCTAAGAGGTTTCGTTTTCCTGCCTTTTCTGTTTTCTTTTCTCCCTTCTCCTCCCCTTCTTTTAATCAGAGCATTACTCAGCTCTGTCGTATAGGGGATTGAAGCTGGGACCTTTGGTGCCTCAGACATGGAAATCTTTTTGCATAACCACTATGCTGTCTTCCCATGCCAGTCGGAGGGGTTTGGTCATGTGAAGGGAAGGATATTTTGAGTAGAGGGAACTACTTGAGCAGAGGCACAGGCGTGGGAAGTGAAAAATCATGAGAAGATTATCAGCATGGCTGTAGCTTGTCTTGTATGTACACATGTATGTGTGTGTGGGACATGTGGAGAACACTGGGGAATCCATAACTCCCTAGCAGTCATCATGGGGCTTCCATGTGGCAGATTGGGAGCTGAGTGGGGTGTGGAACTTTTGTGGAATGAGATCACGCAAGTCTGTCTGGGCCTTGGTTTTCTTTTCTTTTAAATTAACACTGGCTCACAATATTAGAAGATTTTAGGAATATACTTTCATACCTAGAAATATATATATGTGTACAACTCACTGTACCCAGAGTGTACCAAAGTGTCTTTGCCATCACACCAATTGGAGCCTTCACTAATCCCCTCTCTCCCCTACTTTGCCCTTTGACAACCTCCACAGATGTCATAGTCTAAGTCTGTTTGGCCAACATTATTATTTTCTTTCAAGCTTGCAAGTTTTAGTTATTTCCCACCCAGCAGTTTTCTTTCACTTCTTTGCTTACATACTTTAGCATGATCACCTCCAGTTCTATCTGCCTTGCCCAGCGTCATTTATTTACCCGAGCGCTGCTTAGCTCCGGTTTATGGTGGCTCTGGGGACTGAACCTGAGGTTTAGGAGTCCCAGGCATCAAAGTCTTTTGCATCACCATTACACTGTCTCCCAAGATTGGTGTCATTTTTTGTTTGTTCGTTTTTGTTTTTTACACTAGAGCACTGCTCAGCTCTGGCTTATAGTAGTGCAGGGGATTGAACCTGGGACTTTAGAGCCTAAGGCATGAGTCTCTTTGCATAACTGTTATGCTATCTACCCCCTGCCCAGTATCGTCTTTTTTAATTGAGCCTCAGTTTCATCAGCTGTCATATGAGGGTTTCCAACAGAGTTTCTAGGCTGACAAGTGGCAAACAGTCTACTAGGACCTTCTGCTAGGAGGCTGTGGCACAGGGGAAGGGACAGGCCAGCAAAGAGGAATGCAGAAAAATGCCAAGCATTTCACAGGTCAAGGGGGACTGGAGGATGTTTTGACAATAAAGAGGTTGTCTGTGACCATGGCAAGCTCTTGGCCTTTTGGAATGGAGGGAGCGGAAGTGAATTTGGAGATGGGCCAGGAAAGGGCTGACAGGCCAGAGGAAATGGGAGAATGGGGACATGCACATGAAGGGAGGGAGGATAAACAGGGCGGGGACAGATAAGGAGATGAACTAGGCCACCCCTGATCAATTGGCATTGCCTGTCTGGAGCCTTGTAGTGGAAGCAGTCCAAAGCCCGTCTGTAAACCAGAGGGGAATAGGCATTGCATTTGATTAATGCTGTCTGCCACAGAGGCAGGCCACTGTCATGGCAGTGTGTGTCTTACGCTCTTGTTTAGGTGAATCTTGGATTGAAAGTAGCAGTGTCAGGAATCCTTAGGGATTAGGAATTGTGGGTGGAAGTGCATGTGACTCTAGAAACTTCTTGCCTTTAATCAATTTGCCTTATGGGGAGGTGGTATGGCCTAATGATCAGGGGCTTGGGTTTTTGCTGTTTTCAGTGTGGTACAGGGGAATGAACTCAGTGTCTTGTGCATGCATGATACACTTGAGTGACCTCTCAGCCCCAATATATATGAGAGAGAGAGATATGCAGAGAGAGAGCAAAGCACTACTCGGCTCTGGTTTGTGGGAGGATTGAACCTAGGACTTTGGAGCCTCAGGCATGAAAGTCTTTTGCATAACCATTTGGCTTATCTCCTCTTCTCCGTGTCCCAAGTTTTAATTTATTATTTTATTTATTTATTTATCTATCTATTTATTTATTTATTTATTTTGCCTACAGGGTTATCGCTGAGGCTTGTGCCTGCACTACAGATCCGCTGCTCCTGGAGGGCATTTTCCCCATTTTTGTTGCCCTTGTTACTGTTATTGCTGTTATTGTTGGATAGGACAGAGTGAAATCAAGAGGATGGGAAGACAGAGAAAAAGACAGACACCTGCAGACCTGCTTCACCATTTGTGAAGCTATTCCCCTGCAGGTGGGAAGCCAGGGGCTCGAACTGGGATCCTTATGCTGGTACTTGTGCTTTGTACCATATATGCGTAGCCTGCTGCGCTACCACCCGCCCCCCCATTTTATTTTCATCTTATTTATTTTGAGAGAGAGAGAGAGGAGGCACCCCAGCACTGCTTCATCACTGGTAGATCTTCCCTGGTGCCATCCGTGGTGCTTCCATGTTATGTCAGGGCTCAAGCACAGGGCCTTATGCACAGCAAGGCTTGTGCTCCACTGGGTAAGTTTTTCTGGCCTAGGAGGTTGGGTTTTTGATTCAGATAAACAACTAGTTTGACAGATTACTTGTCCTTTGAGCCTCAGTTTCCTCACCTCTGAACTGGGAGTGAAAGAATGACTGTTTGCAAGATGGCTGTGAGCATTAAAGGCAGCGGTGAGCACTACTGTATTATTATTGCAGTTTTTGTCACTTGGTGGTCCTGGTGATATTGGCAGTATCTTTGGTTTCTCCCAGAAGGCCCCTGTTTGAGCAAGACACCTGCCCCATTACCCAGCTTAGGACTGGGACACCGTAGGGACTTTCTAACTCATTTTGTGAAGGATCACTTGAGAGGTTGATGAAACAGAGGGTGGTATCCATGTATCCTTTTGGAGTCATCTCAGTGTGGTGTGGGCCTCATGTTGGGTGGAGTTTTTTTTTTTTTTATATATATAAAAAGGAAACATTGACAAAACCATAGAATAAGAGGGGTACAACTTCACACAGTTCCCACCACCAGACCTCCATATCCCATCCTCTCCCCTGATTCTTTCCTATTCTTTAACCCTCTGGGAGTATGGACTCAAGATCATTGTGGGATGCAGAAGGTGGAAGGTCTGGCTTCTGTAATTGCTTCCTCGCTGAACGTGGGTGTTGACTGGTTGATCATATTCCCAGCCTGCCTCTGTTTTTCCCTAGTGGGGAAGGGCTCTGGGGAAGCGGAGTTCCAAGGCACATTGGTGGGGTTGTCTGTCCAGGGGTTGGGTGGAGTTTTAATAGCAAGGGCTGGAAGGCAGTGGATGAGGACCAAACCTGGGATGGGGGTGGAGGCATTGCCTGCCTGAGAGAAGTCTTTGCCCAGGTCAGTGCTCTGTCAGCACGTACTGAGTGCCAACTGCTTGTCAGACTCCAGGTGTCCAAGCTTACCTGCTTACCCTGGATCTCAGTGGAACTGATGGGGCTTGGGGGAGGGAAATAGTGAGTATACCTTCAAGTACTTGTGTATTCCAGCACCCCCACCCCCACATTCACTGTTTGTTCACATGAGGAAAGAGTCTTAGAGTGGACAGATAGTTGCTTCCTCAACTCCAGTCCAGAGAGATGTGAGTGTACAAGCTTCCTCCTAGCTGATCGAGGGGAGCCGAGCTGCTGGAGGCCTGATGTTCCAAGAGTGGAGGCAGGAGGCGGCAGTCCAGCCCAACTCTCACTTCCTGAGTCAGGTCATGACTAGAAGAGAAGCCTGCAGCCTTGCAAGGCCTCAGCTACCTTGGAACCAGCAAAGCCCAGTCCTAGACATTCTTCATGTGGCTTTTCCACCAGAGCTGGTGAGGTAGACTCCAGCAGACAAGGAGACCCTCAGAAAATGGTCTTGGAAAGTGGGCCCTAGATACCTGTCTGCTGGCCCTTGGAGGCTGACTGTTGCTTGAGGCTGACAGGCAGTTTCCTCATCTGT